>NW_009953486.1:3021233-3055519 GCF_000747805.2 Chaetura pelagica | reverse complement strand
CTCTTTCCCACTGGCTCTGTGCCTGCTTTTCAGTGGAAGCTGCTCCACTTCCAGCCTGTGTCCAAGAATGTCCAAATGGAGCTGGTGGGGAGTGCTGAGCATGCAGCCAATCCATCCAGACTATGCATGCATAGATAACCTGCAGTTAACTGAGATAAGCTGCCCAGAATTTACTAGTAGCATTTTGGAGATGGGGTTGGGTTTGGGCTTGTTGATTTTTCTGTTTTCTTGGTTTTTCTTTTGAGGAAGGAAAGGTAGGTTTACGCTGTCCTCTGAAACTTGGTGAGTTTAGAATTTTCTGACAAGTCCAATATATTGCTTGCAAAGTTCGTGAAATGTCCAAATGCAAGAGTTTGGAACACCTACAGTAATAAGTAAGAAGCAAATCATGACAGACTGAGCGACTTGGGTGTTAAATAAAGTCACAACAAAACCTGCGGTAGGTTTTCTGATAAACTTTGGAAGAACAGCTGACAAGTCATGTTAATAGCAGCAGTTATTGTTTGATTACATTGGTGCTTTGAATGCAAAGGAGCTATTTGCCTTACTGTCTTTGTAAGGAATGGTTTGGTCACTGTATCCTAGTTTGTGAAAGCTACTAAGCTATATTGTTTTTGTATTAATTTACAATTCCTTTTCTATAGGAAGACGATTTTATTTTGACAAAGTGCAGTGAAACTCAAACTCCTACTATTTAATGTATAGAGAATGTTATGAATTCATATCCATCTGGGGCAAATGTTACAGTATGTATGTCAGAGATGGATGACACTTGTATTATGCTACACTGCTAAGGAAGACAGTAAATCTTAAGATGCCACATCTCACCTTGCTGAAGTTGTAAAATGGATATAACATTTCCTTATTGAAAGATCAAATTAGGGATGGGGAAGTCATACAAAGCTGAGCTTCCCAAAAGCTAGAATTTCCTCTCCAGGGTATCTGAGACACCTTTTGAAACACAAAGTTTTTGCAGTGAAAATCAGTAAATACCTGGCTGTCCATCACTGTCTCCTCATTGTCATGATGAAGTTTCCTCTTGACATCTGATGAAAAAAAAAAAAAAAAGATTGCACTGCTACTTCTGTTACTGGAGGGTTTCCTTCTGCTTTTATTGCAGGGCAGGCCCAGATTGCAGAACTGGTTTGGCAGTCCCTTGGAAATCCCATGAAATTATACCTGGGGAACACTTCAAGGTTTGTGGGTTAATTTTTTTTTTATTATTTTTTTTTTTTTTCCTTTTCTGTGGTCTCCAATATTTGACAGGCAACTCTTATGCAGCAGCTCCTTCTAAGGAGCACGCCCAGCACATTTCAGTCAGTGGGAAGGGGGATATTTGAGCATGGTGTGGCTTGGCCTCTTTGCCTCCCAGCCTAAGATAAAACAGCCCTTGCTGTCAGTTGCTTCTAAATGAAACTGCTTTGCTTCCAGAGAACTCAGCACTCCCTGAAGTCCTGAGAACTGGTAAATAGCAAAGCTATATTTATTATCTTTGGCAAAACTGGAGTGGGCTTAAGTGTAAAGGCCAATTAAGTGTACAGAGGAGAGAGGAACAAAACGTTAGGGACAAACAAGCTTGCTGTAGCTGGAGAAACTGTCACACTTGAAAAAGTAGTGATGGACAGGTTTTTATTAGGAGGTGAGTCTTTGGATGGGGTTGACTATTGCTCCAGCTAAAGTCTTTAATTTTTACTTCTGTTGCTTGATTTGTGTTTGACCAAGAAACAGCTCCTTTTTTTAAAAGAAGCATGCTGATTTTATATATATTACTTCCTTCTCTTTTTCTGGCTCCTTTCCTCATCTGGGGGTCTTTCCATCTTCTCCTCCTCTCTTCCCCACCTGCCTACTCTTTTTCTCCATATTTTCTCCATATTTGTTGGATATTTGATATTAGAGAAGCAGTTAAAAGATTTAGGAGACCATGGTCCTACTAAGTTACCTTTCTATGAATAATAATATCAGAGTAATCACCCCTTGTACTTTCTCTACCTGGAAAAGAGGAATACAGACATTTGACCCATGATTTTAAAACACGTTAAACTCTTCCACTGAGAAAAATGTTGCTGTTTGATTTCATTGACCATTCATTCACTTGACTGATTTGCCCTGTTGTTAAAGACAGTTAAGGAAGCATTTTATCATGACTTGCTTTTGTGGCACATCAGATATTCAGTGTTAGCTTAAGATAGTTATGTGGCTTTGCTAATATTTCAAATCAGTCAAATCGACCAGCAAACAGGGACCAATTATCGAATAGCACACATCCATTTTACCAGCAGTTTGCCTCAGTTGGAGAAAATGTCTGGAAGCTTGTTCTTACTAGGTAAGGCTGCATGCATTTTGTTTTATTTATTTCACAAACTAGGGGGTTTTGTTTCATTTTTTGGGGTAGCTTGCAGGGTATTCACCTTGTGTTTAAAATTTGCAGACTGTTGAAATGAGAACTAGAGGCAGCTCCTGCCACAAGCAATCTGTGTCACCAGCTGCAATGCCCATCTTCATGGGTAGTTTATGAGCAAATTCTTCAAAATTATTTCTCCATAGTTCAAGGCTTTTTAACCTGCATCCATGCTTAATATTATATGAAAAAATGACAGACTCTGTGATAATATATATCTTTAGCAAATTATTTACATTCCTTTAGTGTGGGTATAGAATGAGAAAGACATACAAAGAATACTAACCAGCAGGAAGGATTGGTCTCTGGGAAAGAGAGTCAGGGTTTGCCTTTTATGTATGGTGCAAGTATCTGTCATTCAGCAGTGAAATGTGTAGTAGTTACAACATTAGTCGACTGGATAGTTAATAACTTTGATGCAGAGAAATTAACAAAAGAAAATATATGGCATTTCTAATTGTGGTTAAGGGGAATAATTGATCTATCTGACCATGAATTGAATAATACGTCAAGCAATATCAACAGCAAAAAGACAGTAAATGCCAAACAAGTAAATGGAACAATGATAGCTTTTAAAGTTGTAATATCTGAATGGGAAATTAATGAGCCTGGCATGGAAGGGCTTGTCTACATGGAGAAATTAATCAATATAACTATATTTGTATAATTATACCTTTCAAAGCAACATAAGGCAAACAAAGGAAAGGCACTCTGCAGAAGATTCTCCACATAAGGGGTTGCACGGCTCCAACTTCAGTGTCATAACTATACTGGGGTGGTTTCAGTGGTTGATTTGCCCTTGAAGACAAGCCCTGCACTGCTGGGTGCTCTGCTGCCATGTACCTGCCCAGCTCCCTTTCCCCCAGGCTGTGGCACTTTGCCCTGTACAGCAAAGTGAAGGTTGTGGTTGTATCGATGCTATGAAAGGATGTAAAGGGATGGACCGTGTTGTTGTTCAGGCTGTAGCACATCATGCAGTGAAGTGGCAGGGCCCATATGGTAAATACAATTTAAATGCACTCAGTTTTATAATACACAAAACACATCCCTTCCACCCCCAATGCCATATTTTACCATGACATATTTTCCAGTTGTGATAATATGCTTTTTAACATTTTTTAACCTGCTTGCTAGGGAGAAAAATAAGAGATTGTTGTTCTCTACACCTTAATAAAGTTGATAAATAGTATATTGGTGACATTTGAATAAAAAGTTAACTCAAAGCTTTCTGTTTGCAAAGCTTTCTTTTTGTTTCTGGACTCAAGTTTTAATAAGCCAAATTTGAAATGCACTTGACTGGGAAGAAAGGAGGTAAAAGGAAAGATCCAACACTTCTTTCCCAGGCACCTCACACACTGACTCAGAATCTCTGAAACCACATTCTGATGAACACAGAGTAATACTTTAAATAGGAAACTTCACATCTAACAGGCAAAAAAGACCAAACTAACACATCTGAAAATCAGTCTCTGGGAAAGGGCAATTCCATTTCCCATCTGAGAGTCTGAGCTGAGTCAATGTGCAGCAGTGGGTCAGAAGCCTCATGTCTGCCCACCTGGTCCTCTGCTTTTGAGAAACGCACTAGCAAAGGTTACAGCAACGATACATGTGAACAGCTACACTTTGCAGGATTACATTTATGTGTTTCTAAATGTTCTGGACCTTCTGGAGAAACCGTGCTACAATTTGCAGTGAGTACCCAAGAACACAGTATCCAGCCTGCCCTGGTGAGCAGGTTCAAAGGGTGCAGGCAGAGCAGCACCCAGTCCATACAAGTAGGTTTACATTTTGGTTTTGCATCTGCAGTTATTGCAGCCTCAACTTAAGGGACCCTAAAGACAGTAAAACCTGTAGAATATTCTGTGATTTTAACATGCTTATGTACTATGTGGCCTTTTTAAAAAATCACTGTAAATATATAAAGATTGTAGATGTTCATGAAAACCATACTTTACAAGAAGAAAATCAATTTTTCATTCCTCTGTGGCAGCTTGCAATGCAACTGGAATATTACCTGAACCAAGCAAACAGAATTATCTTTTAACACGAATGAGAAAAATGTAGCAGAAAGTCTTTATCTTTCTATTTTCGTCACTTATTATCTAATTTTGGCTGTGATTTAAAAGAAAGAAGGGAGGGGATGATGAGCCAAATGTAGAATTGTTGTGAAAGAAACTAAAAGGAGCCCTGTGAAATGCTTGTGAAAGGTTCAGAAGAAATGATTCTCAGTTTAAATTACTTATGCAGGACTGGAAGTGGCAGTCAGGAGGCTTCTGTGAAAAGTCCATTCTTTTTTCTTCTACCTTTTTTTTTTTTTTTTTCATTTGTTGGTTTGTGTTTGTATGAACTGCCTGTGGTCTATGCTGAAAAACAACTCTTAAATGTTCATCTCTATGTATCTGTTCCTGGGGTATTTGAACACTTCACACATATTAATAATTTCTCATTTATAAACACCCTGTAAATATTATTATTATCCTTATATTACAGATATAAGTTTCTCAAGGTCATATTAAAAGGACTGGAAGTAATGTTTTTGTCATGGGCCATTCTTTTCCTGGTATTCTTATGATAGATACCTATTTGTAGATACATATCTAAATTTCTGAGGGTCATTCCATTAACTGCAGCACACAGCAGCCTGACAAAAGAGTTGCACCTAAGGCAGAAGAGCCTCTTTACTCAAAGAGAAGAAAATTTTTATGGGTTTTCACTCCGAAGGTCCCTGAAGTGGGCCAAAGTAGCATGGATTCAAAGCCACTGCCCAGCCACCACTGTAAGGATTCACATCAGGACTTAAAATGGGGCTTTAGGTACGGAAAACCCACACCACATTTTACAGCAAGTGTTGTTTTTTTTTCTCTAACAGCACAAGTATCTTTGTCTCATTAAATCTTGTTTTAAATATTCAGCTTTTTATAATAATCCCTACACCCTACCCTAAAATGCTTCTCCAAGGTGTAGCATCTTGTTTTAACTCTTGGCACATTTTCAGATGTTAGCTACATGTCAATGACAGATACAAAGAGAAGGGCACTTGTGAAAGGTCAATATCTTTGGTGTTAAGAAGTAAGAATTTGGATTTTTTTAAATTACAGATAGTGTAATTATTGTATCAGAATTAATGAGACTGCACCAGTGTATGTCAGTGCAGTGTTTGCTCAGGAGATTATCTGTATTACAACCATATCTCAAGTTTTTGAGAAATATTCATCCCCTGCAGTAGCACAACTGCTCAATTATCCATTGCTGCATATGGAAACAACAAATGGAAATTCATCCCTGCTGTGATCAGATGACTTTCACAGTTGCAGTTTCTCTTCTTTCCAATGCACAAGTAGAAATGTCTTTAATGTCTTTCAAATTTACATTATATAGCCTCTTGTACTTTACTCTCTCTCATAAAATCCAATTATAGAATTTGACTTCATGAGCTGTTTCTTGCTTTGGTGAAGTCCATAGACTGATCTATTCCTAAAAAAAAAAAAAAAAAAAAAAAAAAAAAGTGGTAAAAAAGGTCTGGGTTTAATTTTTCAGTAGATATTGGAAAAAGAAGAAATGTCCTGCTCAATCTACACATACAGTACTGTAGCAGTTCTGATGTTTTCTATGTGGAGTGATACTGTTTTCTATGTGGAGTGATACATAATGTTTTACAACCAGGGTGAATAACTTTCCTGCACAGTTTCCAGCAACTCTCCTGGGAGCTGTTCTGGGCTCCTAAACTTGTGGACTTATAAATAATACCTGGTTTATGTATCCAAAATTCCATTGCTTCATTCTTTGCAATTTTCTGTCTTTTTTATTTCCAGAATTGCCTTTTGTTTAAGGATTTTAGAACAGCATTGTTTTCTAGATGATGTTTCCACGTCCTGGAGCTTTTATTGTTTCAACTTTTCTCTTGGAAATAGGTCTGGATTGATGTGAGGATGATAATAGTTATAAAAAAAAATACAATTTTATTGAACCTGGGGTTATTTCTCCCTTTAAATATTCTAGATAATTTTCTTTATTCTAAACTCCCTAATATGTTTCTTGAGTCAGTAGAAGTTTATTGTGTGAACTTATTAGTTGCCAGTGATCTTTCCTGGAAAATGTATAGCATCTGATTTTTGGTAAGACTGATCTTGTCTTGTTTTTTAAAGACATCATCTGCTTTCCAGTGCTCCAAAGGGGACTGTGGTGTCCAGCGGGACTTTTATCATATGTTTGCCTCCTTCTCTGAACATCTGATTACTTTGGAAAGCAGCTAAAGGCATAATTCTTTCTCCTAAATAGTATACTGCCTTATAAAATAATATGACATGGAACTTTTTTCAGCAAATTGAGGAGCTCAGTTGAGGCTGGGCTCTGTCCCTGTCCCAGCCCCCCAGGAATATCCTCAGGGCCTGATCTCACCCCTGCAGGGACTGCCTGGGTCCCCCAGGAGGAGCAGCAGAGCAGAGGGGTGAATTGCAGAGAGTGGCTGGATTTTGCCCTGGTTTCTGATGGGCACAAGTTGTAAATTGCTATACATCCATATTTAATAATGGATATTTAACATCTACATCAAAAGCATTTTTTGTTGGAGTCATTGCAAATAGTCAAACAAGGGTCCCATTTTCTGCAATGAGAGCTTTGGATTTGGTCCCCTAAAAATTAAGTGCAAGCTTACCAAAATGCTCTCTGAAATGCACTGTAGTATCACCAATCACATTTACATTTTAAAAAGAACAAACAAAATCTAGCTTTATTCAACTGTGAATTCTATTGACCTGATTGAGCAACTTCTGTTCCTGTGAAAATTCGTTACTCGCACGCTAATTCCAATGAAACCTTTCGTCAGGATCCCAGCAGGGCATGGGTGAGGATTCTGCTGGCATTTTATTTCATTTAAGTTCAAATAACAACCCAGTCCATTTCAGCCACCCACAGTAAAGTACACGCTCAAATTTAGGCAAGAGCTTCAGTATTTTGTTGAATTAGAGATTTGGCAACTAGTGGGAATATTAATGCGAGTGAAATCATATAGGTGCTTAAAGCTAGAAAATCTCATCCGTACAAATAATAGAAAAGTAAAATATAGTAATTTACCTCATTTGAAGTCACATTCTGTGTTTCAGAACCAAAACACTTAAAAAAAGATATTCTTCAGATCCATATTGTGTTAAGTCCTTTACTGTGATTAGTGCTTCATTGCCATGTTGTACTGTGGTGGTGGCTACAGTATGTGAGCGGATTGTTAGCTTGGCTGTTTCCTTAACGAGACTCATAAATTCACTAGACCATTCTCATGTAATTTTCCTTTGTTTTCCTCTATGTTCAACATGTGCCAGATGTCATGTCCAGACCAATTTTCATGTGTGTGTGAAAGAGGCACAACAGGAGGGACAGCCAAGCAAATGCACTAACGGATGCAACTTTACTGATGAGTGGCAGCGTCTGGAGTTCAATGGCATCAGGCTGCATTCCCCATGGATAACCACAGGAAATGCCACCCCAGACCCATCTGTTCACATTGAAGGGGTTTTACAAAAATAGGGAAGTCACATTCCTGCCTTGATTTATGACACTCACCTATACCACATCAGATGCAAACTGCTTTACATACAGCATATTCAACGTGAGACCTTCTCCATCCGTACACACTGCATGTCTTTGCAGCTTTCTACATTTTGTGTCTGTAGACACACACTTGTGTAGAAGGTGTTAAATACGCATGCCTTCACACTATGTTAAAAAGAAAAGAGAGTATTTTGCTGCATATTATCACATTGTCCATGAATAAAAAAGTATTCTAGAGAAACAGGTTCTTGTGTAATACTTGATTCTTTCTTGTTGCATAGAATGGAATTATATCAGGACACTTGATTCAAACATGACTGTAATAGAATGAATAGAATTTAAGCTCTGTTTCATCCACTGTGAATGGAGGAGGTTATTCCTACTAAGGTGTGATTTTATCACATAATGTCAATAAATGATGTTTGGTCCTTATTTTTTACTACAGGTGTTAAGCAGGTGATTAAGAAGTTAAGCAGGATATATACATAGTTAGTGACATTCTGTCAACAAGTGCTACAGAACACAGAGATCCTGGCTCAGTACTGTTCCTTTTAACTTTTCAGGTCATGCCACCCCTGTCTGTCAGACAAATACAATAGGAATTACTCAATTTAACACTATTTCAGTTCTAATTGAATTCCATTTGCTAAATCCTGAATAAATACATTACAACTCCTGCTTCGGTCAAACAGAGAGAAATAGCCATCTTTTAATGACTCCCCTGTGGATTTAATGCCTATTCTATCTGTTAGAATAATGATTCCTACATCACTGAAAAGTATTTAAAGGATAATAGTTATTTAAACATGCCAAGTCTTTATTCAGCAGATAAGTATTTTTAATTTGCATTTGTGAAATCAAAAGGAGGGCTAGAATAACTAGTTTCCAATTTGTCTGTTTCCTAAAGTATCTTGGTATCAAAGCAAAGCTACAGGATTATGACAGGGTTTTATGTTTGCTTTTAATATCAGTCCTAGGTGGGGAAAAAAGATCCCATCAAGGATGAGATTCACGTCACCAAATACAGATAACCACTGTGGAAATGCTCATCACCACTACAGTCTGCTGGGGAAAGTAAGCCACCTACATGTGATTCATCTCTTTGGACAGCAGATCCATGGAAAAGCTTAGATAAAGGACTCCATAAAAGTGATCTCAAGAGGATTACATTCCAAGATATTTTGTTCATTAAAGGGACCTGAAGTTAGGTGAGCTGAATCCCTCTTAAGACCATAAATGAGAGGTCCATTTGTTGAAGTTAGAAAGCACAACCTTGCCAGGAAAATCAATGCCTTAAAATGTATAAATTTAAGGGAAAAGAGGGAATGGAATTGTCTCACTTGTAACGAGCCAAACAAAAAATTAGAATATTTTATTTACTTCAGACCAGTTGAATATTTCAACTCAAAATATCACCTTTTTTCTTTTTCTCTCTTTTCATAAGGGATATGAAACTTTTGTGTTGCTGATGTCCCTTAGACCAGTGTTAGGTACTCACCTGGAACTTAGGATACTGTACTTCCAAAATCCTCCTCTGAACCAAGAAGGAAGACTTGAACCCACATGTCCCTGTATGGAGATGAACGTCATCACTACTGAGACATGGTAGGAATGCAGACTTCTCTGTCTTGCTAGTTTTGTGAATGTTCACCTAAGTCCCACATTTGGTTTTTTAATCAGCCCAAGGTATTTGCCAAATTTGACTCAAAGTGGTGAATAATTTCAGTTTTAATTAACTTTTTAAAATAAACTATTCACAGCCTTCCACTCAATCTGTCTCCAAAATTCAATTTTTAGTGCAGATCTCATGAAATAACGTAGATTATGAGGAAGGAAGAATCTAATATAAATAATGTACTTTCCAGAGCTTCTTTTAAATATGTGTTAAGCATAATGGTCTTAAATATATGGTCATCAATGCTAGATTATTTTTGTAGGGCTGTGTTACAATTAAATCCATTTAAGCTTGAGTTAGAGGTTATAGGTTGAAGACTCATACAGGACTTCAATGACTTTCACTAAAGAAGTGGATTTCATCTCTTTGAACAAATGTGGTCTAATCTGTGTTTAAGGCACAAGAAATTCCACTTTCTGCAATGCAGCAGGGTCTCTGTGTGAGCCCCACTCCCTTAACCTCTCCCAGCCAATTAGCCAGCTGGTGATATTTGTGTCTTGGTAGCAACATTTTTATGAGGAAGCTCTTTGCTCTTTCTGGTGAGGTAGAGACTAACGCTTGACAATGAAGTGTTCAAAGACTCATGTTATGTTTTGTCTCAGAAAGTTGCTTCAAATGTTAAATGAGTAGAATGAACAGTGAAACTGAGAATGTTCCTTTATCAACCAGAACAGAAAGAAACAGAGTTATCTCTCCTGCTACCTCCAGGCATGCTGGTTTTTCATCTTCACCATTTCCTCTTTTTCTGTACTATTTTCCAAACATGCAAAAACTCCTTTGATTTTTATTTTACCCTGAAGAATTTAAAGTGTTTTACTAATGGTATGAATGCAGATCACTAGAAGAATATAATTCACCCAGAAATTAATGGAAATGTAGCTATAGCAAAAGTATTGTATCCCAGGAAATAGATTTTAGGAGTTAAAAAATGTTTGATCTGTTGTGTGCAAGTCATTCTGGTTTAGAGTTCCTACTCAGTCCTCTCATGATGAAAGTTCAAAGGTCTGTGTGTGGCAGTGTCTTCTTCTCTTTTGCCTGTGGACAACTTGCTCACTACTCTTTCTCCACAACCAAAGCAGAGTTATTTTAAAATTTATTCATAATAGTGTTGCAGAAAGTGATAATTTCCTTATCATAGCTATCAGTAAACATGCTCCCTGTGGTGCATTGTCACTCAGGTAATCCACCGTGGGTGATAAAAATATATTGAGTTCAGGATTTTCAACAAGTAGAGGGATGCAGCAAGCAAGTTTTACTTGTAAGTTTGAGTTGAAGGACCAGATGAGATATGGAGCCACTGATGATTGCCAGGACACCAGAATGCTTATTCCTTACTGAAAGTCTTTTCTGTGGATGTTACAGTCCCTGGGGACTGACTTCATGCTTCCCGTGTACACCTTTGGCCTTCTCAGTATGTTGGTAGCCCCTTCCTGTTAATCCATCTGATTCAGGGCCCCATAACTGCTTTCAAGACTGTACTAGCAACAGTGCGTTAAAGAGAGTGTGGTGTCACTGGGGAATTCACAGAGGTCACTTATTGTCACCCATAAGGTGATACTTCTTGCCATCAGGTTTAATAAATTATTTTTTTTCTCCCTTTAGTTATTTTTGGCATACTTAGGAATCATCTTACAAAACCTTACAAATAGCCCACTTCGAGATGAAAGAGCAGAAACTGACAGCATCTATATCTCTTGTTTTCACACCTGATGGTATTTCCACTCTGGCCAATAAAGGGAATAAATGAAGAAACACACAGTGATTTTGCTTATTCAAGAATTAAACACTGAATGAGATATTTAGGATCATCTGGCCATACTACTTGACCTTCTGAGTGTTATGGCTAAATGGTGACTATGTCTTTTTGAAAAACTGTCAAGAGATAAATTTATAGGCAGGTGTTCAGAAGATCCCTAAGGTTATCTTGTTTATTGTCATCTAGTTTTTGTTATGTTTTATTCCTAGACTTTAAAAATCAGTAACAACCATTTGAAGAAGTAGCTAGTTGTGAGGATAGGATGACTTATGTTAGAATATATGGAATTCCATTTTCTGACATTTTGGTTTATTTTATTGCCCTTTCTTTATCTCTTCTCTTTTCCTCTCTTCTTTTCCTTCCCTTTTCTTTTTTCTTCTCTCTTTTTTTTTTTTTTCCTCTTTTCTCAGGGTGACCTTAAACTAATCTAATCTATGTAGATTAAAAAAACCCATCTTCTACCTAATGAAAAGATAAGATAAACCCACACAGATTTGAAGTGTATGATACACTGTTATGTGCTTACAAGCCAAAATGCATTGGCAGCAGCCCAAATGTGTCTTAGAAGATACAAAGAAATAAGATAGACAGGTAGAAACAATTATTGATCAAGACCTTTTGTACTAGGAGCTAAAGTTAATAACATTTTATATCAAAATCAAGTGTGGATCCTCGGGGTGAGAGAGATGTATTCTGAAAATGTTTACTCATACTTTGCTATGTGCAGTCTTGTAGGGAAGCAGTTCAAACTCAGTGGCATGGAGCAGAAAAATGGGAGATCACAAAAACTTTGGAAACATAAGTGCTAATCAGTCATTATTCTTTTTTTAAGTTAGTGTGGTAAAACATGAGTAGACTGGATGGTTTTTTTTAATTAATATATAGAATTCCTTGGAGGACAGAACCACCACTGTAGGAAAGAACAGTCAGATTATTGTATTTGCAATATTCATTTCAGTCGTGATGTTTAATTAATGAGTTTGTGCTCACAGTGTAAAATGAAGAATCTCAGCTAAGAACGAGTGAGGAAAACAATGTGTAAAGCCAGTGGTAGGAGGACAGAGCTGTGCTTCAGTTTTATATGCAGTTACTGCAGCCACACATGCAAATCTGGGGAGTAGCAGACATAAGTCTACTTGGACACTTTGTGCATTTTGCTCTCCATTTTACATGTGCAGTCAGAATAAGTAAATGTGCAAGCCAGAAGCATAAGAACCTGGCTGCCTTGAACAACCGTGTCCAGTCTGATACTGCCTGTGGGCAGAGGAAGCTTGAGGTTTTATTCTGGACTTGTTCATTAGTAATGGGACAAGTATTCTGTCTCTTCTGTGGTGAGATGACAGAAGAGGTGTCAGCTGTCTTTGGGTCCTTAGGGATTATCTCAAATGGGATGCAAACCCTTACAAGTATGGACCCACTCTAGCCAGCTTGCCACCTTTCCTTTCCATGACCTGTAGTGTTGAAGATCCACCAGCATTAAGAGCAGGAAGATCAGGCAAGTCCTGAGCTAGGATCCCCTGGATCTAGCAGGATCTACAGGATCCTGCTCTATCAGAGAGGTCAGACTAGATGATCCCCAGAGATTCTGTGAAAAAGGATGGCACAGGCTTGTACTAAATGCATGTACTAAAACTCAGCAATAGTGTCTGGCTAAGCAAGGACATGAACTGGAGAGATTTCAAAGGTTCCCTCTTGTTGCTGAGTGCAGCATGATCTGGTTGCAGAAGAGATTCTAGCTCATTGAAGATACCATCCTTCAAGATTGGTCTAAAGGAAGGTTTCACCATGAGTATTTTGGGTCTGGCCTCTGCCAACTAAAACAGCTTTGCCCCAGATTGAGGCAACTGTGAACAAGAAAAAAAGCTAAGTACACTGGCTGCATTTACACATTGGCACTTTAAAACGAGCTAACAATAATCTTGTTGTAGGTGTTAGGAACCCTCTCTAACTCTGAACTTACATGTTCACAGTGGGAGGCTTAAAAACAATTTCCAAAAGTTGCCATCAGTTGCTCACTGCTTGAAGGTATCTTTATGCTTTTGGAGGCATTCTCCCTCTCATTTCAAATTAGTGAACTCTGTCTTTCTGGGGGCCTGAGGAACTGCAGCCCTGTTGGTCCTGTACTGACAGGTACACACCACCATGTTTCTTTAACATACAATTAGCACTGGGCTCAGTTTTTTTAACCACAATTATTTTCTTCTTTCTATTTCCTACCCTGCAAAAACATGTGTATAATATTTCATTCCCTTTCTTCTGGCAAGCTTTGCTAATTATACTACAAGGCTTTACTGTTTTATTTCTATCAAGTTTCAAAAAGGATGTTTAAAGATGGCATCACCTCTAGGAAAGATTTCTGGCAGAAGTTTCTATTCTCCCAACAATGCTCAAAGATAAGTTTGTTTTGACTGAACAGTCTTAAAATGTTTTGGGATATTTTTTTGCCTTCATATAAAGAATAGCTTTCCTTCTAAGGAAAAATTGTAGGTAAAGTCTCTGTCATACTTTGAAAGTTCCCTTAGATACTATAAAGAATATTTCTTGGTTCAGAACATAAAAGGAAGTGAAGACATTCTCAGTTTCCCAGGTGCCTGATCTGCATTACCGAATGCTCTGAGACAATGGCCATTGGTAAAAAATCCAGAAGTATCTAAGTGAAAGAGGTTTTCATCTTTTCTGGCAAATTGGGAAAAAGTGGATTACTAAGTTAATTAATTAAATTTGAAAAATTTGCTTTTTACTTTCTTCCTCTGTACTCCTCCTCACAACAGGTGATTGCATTGTGCTTTGTTTCCTGAAAGGCATTTTAAAAGCAGAGTAATATCAGGTCTTACATGAGCTTCCAAAATCCCCAAAATGCTAAGATTCTCCTCAAGTAGGGCACTATTCAGTCTTCCAAAAGGGTCCAAAATGCCCTGGTGAACCGTAGTTAAAACTCATTAACATTTCATATTAAAATTGCCACTTTTTTTTTTTTTTTTTGTATCAGTGATGCAGCTTTTAGCTTTTGAAATTGTGAAGCATCTTGCTAGTATTTCATCTCTCCTGCATCATGTCTGACTGAATTCTTCCTCAGCTCAGCAGATTATAGAAACAGATACACAGCACCTTTGATCACCCTGAGCTGCTCCCACAGAACACAGTCCAGACCATCTAATCCTTGCAGCATCAGGACTGAGGTATTTAGCAGTCTGATTCTACATCATTATTGTAACAACAACATCTTTTCCTTCATTTACAGGTGGGAATGCTACATCTGTTCTCCCAGTACTTTCTGCTGAACAAAGTCCTCTGGGCTAAGCAAGAGACCAGAAGGTATGAATGAAGTAGACAGAGCCTGGGAATCCTCTTTTGCTCAGCAGTTATCAAAGCAGGATTTACTGCTGCTACTGCAGCTGCATGAGGCAGAATGAATTGCAGCAGGGATGCTACAATGATGGTATCTTGCAAGAATGGAGGCAATGAGCTCCATATGAGAAGGTGGTCTTGTGCCTTTAGATCTTGGGAGTGGTGTCTCTGGGTTTTCATGTCATTTTACCACCTTAATGGGCCCTGCTCCCTTATATTTAGGGTAAGTAAAATGGAAGTGTCAGACTTCAGCATCTTTTTCCACTCCAAGGTTTTTGCACAAAATGAGATGAGACAATCTGACTTGAGATCTCAGATATTAAAAAAAATAATAATAAAAAGTTGCATACATCTTCCTTAATTTGCACATATCTGAGCATTTGAGCTACTATGCATTAAAAATACATCCTGCTTCTTGTCCTGAGCACCTTTGTAAAACAGGATACTGCAAGAGACTACCTAGCTGTGAGTTTCTAGTAATTGTTTGTCATGAAGCTGTGGCAATTACTGAAATGTCTGTGCATTTGCTCTATTGATTGTTGGCCCACCAAAATAAAATTACATTTGGCTTCAGATAATTCATTTTCTTTACCTGAAAATCTATTTTCTCTCTGCTGAGACCTATCAGCAAAAAAATAAATACGGTTAGTGGGCTAAATGTGAATGTTTTTCTTGTTATTCTGAAAGCATCTCACTGTAGAAAAAAAAATAAAATAATTCTAGATGCAGAAATGTAAATGCCATTTCATGATTGAATCTTTTGAGTTTTATTTCTAGGAGACAGGCAACACCAAAGTAATGGGAGGAGTGCTATGTTGAGGATAGTCGTGATGTGCCTGTGATCCAGGAAGGCACAGAAGGTAAATGGACTGACAGCAGCAGTAGAAGGGTTAAAAGGATGCATGAAAATTTGGACAAGGTAATCTCCTGTGCATTTGGCTTAGTCACCAACTCTGATTTGGGTAATTGCTGACTGGTAATGTAGCACTAGCAATTTTGAAGGCTAGAAAACTTGAGGGACATAGTTTTGTCCAAGAAGCTGATCTCCAGTGCCTGTGTTTTTTCAGTTTTATCAATGCTTAGTCCTGCAGGCATCTATCTCTTGAAATCAGATGCAAATCTTTTAGATTAATAACTGTACATAAGGATTGAGGTTCTCTGCTGAAATTTTGGCTCTGTGTTCATTAGCTGGTGGCAGGAAGGGCACATCACTTAAGTTTGGTTGTCACTTGTGCAGCAAACTTTAAGTATTCCTCGTACAGAGAAGATACCTTGGCCTGGTAAATGCAGGCTGATTTAGAGCAATCATTGTAAAAAGGAAGTTGTAAACATAGTCTGTAAGTTTGGCAAATGTGCTTAGTAATACAGAAAAGTTTGTAAAATGTGACTTAGCTGAATCCAATAGCATGCACTAGTCATGAAAATCCCCCGCTGTTATTGCCTGATGCACAGATCCCATGATCACAAAATGTTATCCATTAACATATGAAATGGTTACGTAAGAGATGGTTGGGAACAGAGTGAATGGTTCTTCTTTATCTTGTGACTATTTGGTACCACTCCAACCACCTCAGAATCAGCAGAGCCCAGATTCCTCTTTGCACACCCTCCCTGGCATGATGCTGAATGCTTTCTTGGTTATTTACAGGTGGTTACAGCATAACCATTTCATTTCGTTGTGAGAGATGCACATAGCTCATCATATAGAACTGTGGGCATTTAACAGGTTCAAAACATTTTCTCTTGAGGTTAATATAATGATTCCTGTTGATTTCAGTGAGCATTGGATAGGGCCCTTAGTGCAGCTTTTCCCCATATGTTTTAAAATGAACATTTCTTGCCAATATTTTCAGGTTTATTGTAGCTTCTTTCTGCCTCAGGCAAGGCAAAACAACAGGACACAATGACAGCACATTATTGGAAGTAGCATGATAAATTCTAAATAGAGATAATTAGCATGTGACCCAAAAGAGACCTGCATATAATTAATACTGAAATATGGTGCATGCATTATATAGAAAAACTGTGTGTTGAGAGTGGAATGTTTGGAGAGAGGAGGTCTGTCTGTAAATGGCTTGTCATTTTTTCGTTTTAATCAGAATTGAAATTTCTGCACTTGAAGAAACACAGAATGATCATTAAAAACACTTGGACTTTAGAAATGACACCACCTGCTTCCTTCTTCTCTTTTTTTTATTGTGACAGTGGGAAAAAATCCTTAAATCTTCAACTGGGGAAATGTGCACTAATGGGGAAACAGACCTCTGAGGAGCTAGCAGACTGACAAGCTGTTCAAGAGCATGAGGCTTTTCAGCAAATAACACTTACTTATCTGGTAGTTTTTGGTCAACTATGTCACATCTAGAAGTCCATACTTATTCCAGCCCAGCAAAGTGAATGAATAACAGATACATAATGAGCATCCATGAAAAAGGGAAAGAACATCTCAGATATAAGATGAAGATTAAGAGGGGTAAAGCCACCAGTGAGCTGTGAATGTGTTGCCTTCTGACTGACATTCAGCTCCTATCACACAGCAGCTCATTACACAGTCTGTTTGTACCAGAGGGAAACAAATTTAAAAGTTAATTCTTCATATTTCACATTAAATGCAAAGAGTTCAAGGAAACTGAAGGACTTAATTATGGAATCTGGTACCTCCCTTTGTATTTTGCTGGGTCTTATTTTAAGTAAACTAAAAAATTTTAGTGGTTTTTTTAAGGACTTTATAGAAAATATTTAATTAGTCGTTGTTCTGCAACTTTGGAAACTGAAGCTTTGGATCCAGGGTATAACTTTTTATCAGAATGAATAAATATATTAGAGATGTTAAGGAGAGGCTATAAATGTCATCTTAATTGTAGCTCTAGAGATGACTTTCTCACCAAAGCACTTTTTTTTTTTTCCTATGTTGCTTTAATTCTCAGCTCTGTAATTGACAGTGCACTGTCCAGCTATATTTTTGGTTCTATTAGTTCTTGCAGTTATATTTTTGCACTGAGATAAATGCAAATTCATAGTCACATTTTCAAGCAGTAGTCTTCATAAAGAGATTGTGTCATGGCTTAGTAGCTGTAAATTCAACATTTTGGATGTTGTGGGAATTCTGTTTGATAAGGTTGGTGCTAAAGGAGGTATCTGGCACTTTAGTTCTTAAAATCTCACATATGTGATTGTATAATAGGCTAAAGAATAGCTGGTGTCTGCAGACAGACTATCTTGCATTGTGACCTTGCTAGATTTGCTTAGTTAAATGAAGTCTGATTTGAAGCAGAGCTGAGTAGAAGCTCGTTAAGGTAGACCCAGATTGCTGCAGGAAGTGCTGTCAGTCAGATACAGTCTAGCACTTGTCTGTGAGTTAGTGCTTGGGACTGATGTGTCTCTGGGTTTTGAACCATTGCCCAATACAAAATTGAGCTTTCAAATGTGAGTTCATTAAAGACTGCATAACAATGTTCACAGAAGGGGCATAATTGGACCTAATAGTTTGTTTCACCATGTTTCACATGATCTGAATGTTTCCTTCAATTCATAATTACCCTTTCCCTTTACTAAATAGCTATTTAATGTTGTGATTGAAAACAATGAAACTTCCTTTACTGTGATTTCCAAACTATTAGCTCTGGGTAACGGGTTGCTCATGAAAACTCCTGACATGTCTCATGGACAGAAGAAATAAAATAATAAAGCAAACAAAGGTTATTATAGAGAAAATTATAGACTTTTGCACAATATTGCTCAGTATTGTTGCCTCTTGGCAAGGAAAACTTTGGTTGGCTACCCTAGAACAAACTGTCTCATGAGTGTCATATTTGCATTAAATGGTTTTAGAATCAATCTGGTACAGATTCAAAAGACTGCAGAAGAGGTTACAAACAGATCTAGAAAAAAAAAAAAAAAGGCAAGTTGAGAAAGGTTCATTGTGCTGGTCATAATGACAATTGAACTTATCTTGAAATGTTTATTAATTGAGTATTCAAGCTGCTGGAATCTCCACATTCTCATGCTTTTCATTATATGAAAATTATAAGACAACATGCAAAAATGTTTTTCAATTGCTGCAGAATATTTGATTAGCTTTATTTCCAGGACTGCCCTGTTATTATACAGTGCTGGAAAGCAAACAGTTAATCTTTGGTACACAATGCACAACGTGGACTTTCAGAGCTCAGTGAAGACAGGCATGTTAACACATGGAGTGCAATGTTTCCAAGGCCAGTGTCTCATCCACAGCAGAATTGCTGAGCAGTTTTTTATGATGGTTTGGTACTGGAATCAATGGTACCATTAAACTGGACTACCTAACTGGTTGATTTGACTGGTTAATGCCTGAAGACCACCAAACTTCTAGCAACACTCTGTTCTTAATGCCAAAAATGTGTGGGTACTGCAGATCATTTACTAAATGTATTGTTAAACTAAAACCACAGTGGCCTCTCAGTTTCCCTGATCTCCCCAGCCATTTAAATAGTCCACTCATTTTGCCTCTTTAGGTGTTAAATAGTAAGCTCCAAATAAGGGTCTCAGTCAATATTGCACATGTTTTGATTTTACCCTTTTAAAGCAGTGAATACCATTTTAAGTTGTTAAAGGGTACTAGTTGTATACAAAATAATGCTTCTGATGGTAAAATTGCCAGTTACATGTAGTAATTCTTTCATTGACTGTCAGACCTGTCATGGTGCAGAAAAGTAGGTCAGTTGAATTGGTTAGGAACAGATCTATTAAAAAATAAGCATTTGGGATTTGTTTCCACAAAATTAAAAAATAAAAAAAATAACAAAAAGGAGGACTGGCAGCACCATTTATCTGTGGGAAGTGAGTAATGTCTTTATCTTTTTTAGCCGATTAATACACTGTGATCCCTGGAACAGTAATTTCAGGATCATTCCATTATTTGCTAATTCTTCATTTCTTCATTTCTTAGGAAAATATTAAAATTGCAGTTGGCCACAGCAGGACAGGCCCATGCATCATTGAAGAAACCAGTAATTTATGATGCATTTGCAACTCAGTATTAACATTCCAGGCTGTAATGAAGTTTCATATCGAACAAGGTCAGGCCTGATTGTGTGATTAAATAATTTGAAAATGTTATTAAAACTTTGCATTTCTCTTCAGATTTTCAGCATGACTATTTTACTTTGGGGCACTCCATTAATCAAACCCACATTGGCTTTGTTGGGTCATGTTCATTCCGTCACCTATTCACACAGACCTGTGGTGATCAAGTTAAACGAACTGCAGAGGGATTATAAAGTTTTCACAAGTGGTTGTTGGTTTTTCTTTTTAGTTTTCCTTCCAGTCTGGAAATTAGGTACACATCAGTTGCTGTGGCCAGGCCTTGTTCATGCTTGGCCCATCACACTGTGAAAGCTAATGACTGACACCTCAGCCAGGTATGTGTATCATTTGAACAGTTATTCTTCTGTTAGGCTTCCAATTAATGTTCCCTTTTTACTAAGCTCTCAAGAGCAGAGCTCTGTACCTGTTACACATTGGCAGCTCCAGTCTTCATTGATCCTCATGGCAGCATCCAGTCCTTCAAAATCTGATGGATTCATCCTGACACCACCTCTCAGCACTGCAACCCCTATTGGTACATGGAGAAGCAAAATCCTGAGCGGAGAGGACAGATCTGAGATTTCTCTGGGCTTCTGAGGTAAAGTGGCTGGTTAAACTCAAATCTCTCAGATCTCTTGCTTGAACCTGATTGGTGTTTTGGGAAATATGCAGAAACATTGGGCATGTTAATGGAGTGCTTTTTGGTAATGGATGACACCTGCAAATATGGGAGTTGAGCACAGGAGTAACTCAATGTGACTTTTTCCTACGCTTGAGCCATTAGTGTCTATAGCCCTTATATATAAACTGGGGTACAATACATTAGCATTTTATTTGCTTTTAATTGAATAGGACTGTTACTGGGTTTGCTGTTTGCAGCCCTCCATTGTTAAGCATATTTCTTTTGTGGCAATCTGTAAGACTGAATCCCTCCTCTAAAATTACACTAAGCCATCTTTCATCCTGCTACTTAGCAAGGACCTTTGGTCCTTGGTTCTCGCCTCTTTTCCTCAGCTGCAGCACTTGTCAGTTTGTATTATGCATACTTGTAAATAGCAGAAAATGAAAAAAACTTATTATTCAGGTAGGTCATGGAAGATTTACAAAGTGGGCTTTCAATAATCTCAAATTATAATTAGAGTGTTAATTTTTGTGTGTGTGTAGAAACAAGTATATGTATTACATATATTTATATATGTATATAGGTATATCTATATAAAACATTGTACACGTTTCCTTTTCCAGGAAGAGATAAGCTCCAATACTGGAAGATATAGCAGGAGTTTTACCATTGATATCAACAGCGTTGGATCAAGCCAAGAGGGTGGAATAAAAGACAACTGTCAGGTATGTTTTGTTGCCTGAATTGACTTTCTTTTACTTTGGTGGGAGAGCTGGCCATCCTCCTTGAGAAGTCAGAGAACCTAATGAGGAAGGAGATCTGTAAGTGAACACTGTGGTTCAACTCAGTCTTGCAGTTGAGAAGGATGGGAAGGCTCTGTGGATAAAACAGAGCAATTCTGACTCTTCCTAGAAAGCTTGTCAAGAAAAAAAGAGATCTTCAGAGCTGGTATTTTTGCACTACATATTTAGCATTCACAACAAACTCATAATGCCAAAAACCATGGATTTTAATCTGAATGAAATGAAATGTGGAGCTTTGAAAGCTGAATGGCTGGTTCCCTGGCCTGTTCTCTTTGTAAAGATAATGAAGGTTAACCTGAGCAATCAGGTAGGGATTCCTTTTGTATAATTGAATTTCTGATGGCTTTAATCCACCTACCAATGGTTTGCTGCATAAAAAGCATGCCAGGGAGCAGAGAGGGAGTGCCTGGAGAGTTCAGCAATGCAGAGATGCAACAGAATGGCTCCAGGTGCTGTGGCCAGAACAGGCTTCCAGCTGCTGTAACTGGCATCGCAGACCAAATACCCTGTCCCTGAGTCCCAAGGAAAATTCTGGTGGTGTGACACAGCAGGCACAGCCAAGGTGGGTTTGCTGTAGTTCTGGATCCACAAGTTTTGTTCTCCTTTTAACACTCTGAACTGTAAAATAATAAATGTGCATTTGCAGACTGTTATCTGTGGGCCTTGCCAGAGATATGTCATTTGATTATACATGTAGGTAGCATTTAACATAATCTGCCCTGACACATTCATAAGATAAGACAAAAATAATATTTTATCACCATGCAGTAACAGCCTCTTATCAAACTCCAGAGTCTTAATTAGGGATTTCTCTCCAGGTTCCTACTTGCCTGATGACCATATAAATGTCTAAATTAGATAATTAATATAGTCCATACTGCATGATAGTGCACAGCAATTTAAAGCCCTAGGCAATGAGCCCAATAGAAACATTTCCCTTTTCCATTGCAAGGAATTCAGCTACATTTGTGCATTTAGAAGTTTCTCTTATTATATTGATTCTACTTTTTAGCTTTTTATAGTTTCTATGAGGGAATGCTATTGTGTTCATTCTTGATAAACTGAAAGATGGAAGGGTATTGGTTTGTTTATGACACTTCATATAAAGGACATTTGATATTTTATTTCAAATTTTAATCAATATTTGGCCTGTAGTTTGCAGAATAATATGCATCCAAGATGTACACATTTTGCAGTGGGAAAGCCTACCCAGTGCTTAATTTATATTCCAAATTTATCATCCCTATTTTTCTCAGCAAAAAGCTACTTGCAAATTTAAACTGGAGCTTTCAAGTTCCTTATCAGTGTCTACCACTATAGGAATTATGTCTAATATTTAAACAAGTTTTTAGTGAGCGAGGCAAACACTGAGAAGTAATAGCTTAGTCTCTAAGTAATGTTTCCAGAATTTTCCCTTGATTGTTCTTTAAATATATAGTTGAATTTGTTTTTCTCAAGAATTACCAAAGATAAAGCATTCCTGGAAGTGTCCACAGTCTAATACACTAATGTGCTACTCATGTCTCCTAAATGAAGAGAGTCATACAAGAACTTGAACCTCCTTGGAGATTCAACCAGAAGCAAGATGGATCAGCCATGTGGAAAAGAATTATAGATTAGTGTCTCAGTACAAGGCAGCTGGATGGGTCAGACTGTTGTTTTGGAACATCTCCATGTTTCCTCTGGAAGCAGGGAGAGCAGTGTCCAGGTTAATTAATGTACTTAATCCAGGAAATATTTTTCAGTTTTCATGTTTTTCCTTGTTTGAGATAGCATGTTACTTTAATATGTCAAAAGCTTAGTCTGAATGGAGAATAGTTTCTAGGATCACCTAACACTTCCCTGTTTGGTTGTTGCTTTATGCAAATTTCTGGTGGTGCACAGAAAAGAAGTAAATATCAGAAGAATCACATTGTTCCTGAATCTGTGTCTAAGTCTATTTGTGACACTTTAATTTTGCATTTCTGCTGCTCTTTCCAGAAGACATTTTGGAGAGCTACTGTTTCTTAATATGTACTTGGATGGAACTACTGTTTGGGGCTCAGAAATTTTGCTACAGTATAAATAACTCGTATACACTTACTTTGGGTGTTGCCATTTCCTCTAAAAATGAAAAGGGTTCCTTCTTTTAAAAGTTACTTATTTTTTTCACCTGTTATACTAATTTTTATCAGCTTTTCTGGTATGAAACTGATTTACCTGTGGTATATCTTTCTCTCCTGAGAAATTCACATCTGTTTCTAGCATCTGTCTCTATCTTCATTCAAAAACAGTACAGGAGCACATTAATTTTATGGATATATTTGTATCATTGCATTTCTGTCAATAACTCATTAGTTATTTTCAAGACAAGCCTACAACCTTTACCTATCAGTATCTTCTCAGAAGCAGAGATAATGCACAGCAGCTAAAAATAATCTCATGGAACAAAACTGAAAAATACAGAAAAGTCAATGCTGTGAGTTAACACTGGCATCTTCTGAATATTTTTACCAGAAAAGGACCAAAGAATCAGCAAAGCAGCAGCTTATTTCAGCAAAATTTATGGTAGTAATCAGTTCCTGTGCAGCTTTGATACCCTTTCGTCTTTTGACTCTTGATATAAATCACTTCTCTGGCAATATTGTGAATAAACTGGCATCCTGCACACAAATACAGTCCAAAAAAAAGGCACTAATTTTCTCCCAAGAAGTTTCAACTCTTCTTTAAAAAGGTGTTTTGCTCAGCAGAGCACTCACACAAGCAGATATTCATTGGCTTTCAGCATGAGGCAATGTTTTAGGGTTCTTTGATCTGATAAAAAAAGGCCAGTTCCCAGATTGTGTCCAGGCCTGGCTGAGACACGTCACCTTCATGTGTGTCTAAATAAAAAGTACTGGATTTGCTCCAGCAGGAGCTGAGAAATGCACCAATACACCAGGTGGGATCCTGGAATGCAAGTGATTGTTGCTCCATCCTTTCTCCCCATCTTTTCTTTCTTTATACAGCAGTGGCAGAGATAAGCTGCTACACAGACTGTGGTTAAGTAATTCTTCCTCCTTCAATAAAAAAGGAGGAAAGCTCAGTGACTCCTGAACTAATTCCTTACATTCCTGGGACAGCACAATTGTGTCCACTGCTCCTCACCCAGGATGTATCATGGCAGCCATCACTGAGAGACAACATGTACTTACAGTTGCTTGGGGCAAGAGCTCCCATGGGTGTCAAAACGTCAGGATAGCTCCTCTGCCTGCAGCATTTACACTGCTCTTGGGACTGAGGGCAGCAGAATTGCAAGCTTGCATTCTCCTTCCCAATGTGCATCCTATTTTTCAATTGCATGTTTTTCAGAAAGTAGGAGGGAGTAAAGAAATCTACATGCAGTTATGTGCTCCAGAAAGAACACATTCTACTTTTTTTGGGTAAGATTATATAAAATAGGGCATCTGTTTTAAAAAGAAGATTACTAGTTCTCGAATAAGTTCAAGTATTAATTAAACCGAGGGATTTTCTTCAGGGGTTTTTTTGGTGTAATTATTTCAGGTTCTAAGCCCCATAAACTTGGAGAAAACAATAGTAATTATTAAAGAGGAACAAAAATAAGCCAGACAAAGCTTTTTAAAAAACAGAATTGTTTTCTGTAATCCTGCACTTCAGATGCTGCATGCCAGGGCTCAATCTTTGCATTTCTTTAATCGTTTGGATTGGCCTGTTCTTCCTCCCGGTTTATCCAGTCCCACAGAAGGATTAAATCAGCATAATGGACACTTGTTAAGTGTCTACAATCAGTCTAATCAGCTTGACAGCGTTCTGGTTTATTCCTCCTTGAAAATCGTGGCATCTTAAAGATGCTGTATTGTATCTAGCACCACTTAGTGGCAGAAAGTCTACTTCAAATGCTGCCTGCTGCAATCTGATCTGAGGAACTTTGTTGCAAGTGAAACAAAACCAAAACGTCCCTTTTCCTTCCCCCCAGAGCCTCAAACACCGCTGCGAGTCTTCCACTCCGGCACAACAGCACTTTGGCTCTGAGCAAACGGATCACAACACGTTCCTCTCTAGTCTCTTTTCTCCTGCTCCCTTTGTGCATGTTCCTCATCTGACTGTGCCCAGGAAGGTGGCCGGGTGTCTTTTGCCTGTGTCAGTGGCTGACTGAAATGTTTGACCCCAAGGCACATGTCGTGCGTAAATGAAAAGGTGCTACCCTAACTGCTATTGTACTTGGTTATAAACACAATGAACACAACAGAGAATAGGAAAACATCACAAAGCAGGCAGAAGATGTATCCCTGCTTTCAGGAGCCAGTATCAGAACAACACAGGCAGGAACATTTCTTTGCATGACATTGATGTCAGGGATGTTTATCATATTATATCGAAAGAACTTGTTTAGGGTATTGAATATAACAATGTTAGCATGGAGTTTTTAACTTTGGGGATATAAAGAGACCTAATCACTGTTTGGGGATAAAGGAACCTCTAATAATATCAATTTATGAAAAATGAAATGGAAAATGAAAACAGATAGGCACCGTTTTCTCACCAAATCTCACTGAACTTTCCAAAGGGATATTGTGCTGTCATGCTGCAAACCCTGCTTGGATGAGAAGAGGGAGCACTTGATCAAGACACAGGAAATAACATTTCCCATTTATTTCCCAGACACATACTGGACAGGAAACAGTGGACTACAAACTGCAGGGTTTAGTTTAATGACACCACCACGTGTGCTCTCACACTAATGTTACTCTGCTGAGTATTTCTTTACAGAACCTACACAACTGGCTCTTTTCAAGCCATAGATTTGCATGCTATGGTTATAAGTGAAAACAGTAATGGTAAAGATAGTAAATTACACACTTACTGTAAAGCTCCACCAAGCTTTTACAGCTTCTTTCAGAAGCCCTACCAGTTGTTGGGTTTCTGATCATGTGCCCTGTATCAGTTATTCCAACACACTACTGAGAAACAATTTTTTAAATCAAGATATGTGTCCAAAATGCATATGCAATGGCCCATCTGAGTTGTGTGTACAATTACTGAGATTCCATGCGTGCATTCAGTAATTTCTCACATAAATGCACTTAATTAGTCATCTGTGCACGAGTTTTCCTATTTGCATACATACTTAGGGCAATTTTGCATGCAAATTAAGCACTTTATATATGTGTGTGTGTAAAAGTTTGACTTTCATCGTGTTTACTAAACAGATGCTTATGTTAAATCTGGAAGAAAATAATTGAGTTGTCTGACAGCACACAATGCAGTGTGGTAGCTTGCATATGGATTATTATAGTGTCTGCATCCTGATGGGGTTTCCACAGAAGGGTTATTAGATTTATCTCTCAGAAAATACTTAAGGCTCAGCTGTGTAAATGACCCTTCTGTTGAAAGAGCTGGAGAGGTAAAGCACAGGTTACATGATTCAGCCCATAAGTTGCACCACATATAATTTGTATTTTTTAAAAAAATCTTATTATAAAAACATCCCATCTAATTCCTGCGCTTCTTCCTAGGCTACAAGAAAACCTGCTACATGATTTTGCCATTTCCTATTGATGGATTAGCATGATCAGAATCACTGAAGTGGTGTCACTTACAATAAGCTATATTGAAACACAAGTCTGCCTGTAGCTCATAACTGAAGATGGTGCAGGAATATCTCCCATAGTATTTCTCTCTCAAAGAGATTGAAAATACACACTTATCCACTGTCCATCACTTACTTTTTAGCTGGAAGTTGCCCAGTCTTGGATGTACCAATATTTTTAGTGCCTATAAAAGTGCCCCAGACACAGTTACAGTCTGACTGTAACTGTGTAGTTAGGAACAGATTAGGTGATGTGAGACCCCAGGATCTATTGGACAGTCTCGTTAGATGAATGCATGGACTTGAAAAATTAATCTTTGGAGCTCAGATATTTGTAGATACTGGCAAAAGGCAGCAGTTCTGTATGCAGAACTCTTTGGGCTCATGCAAGAGCCCTATCAACAGAAAAAATAACATGTATCAGTTGAAGAGTAGAGCCAGGTGATATCTACCACTGGTAGTTACCGAAATTTTAATCCCTGTGACTCTACTTTTTTTCTTCCTTTCTGTTTATGTCTGTGTGGAGGAATTTGTTTTTTATTATTCTAGGCCTACAGTCAGTCTATATTATTCAGCTGACCATGCATAAATGTTCCTAAATAATTCCCCTTCTTTGATCTTTAGGCGTTATTTCAATTAGGCTTGTAAGATTATCAGTAGAATTCCTCCACATCATATTATTATCTTCATTAATAGATAAAGCAGTGATTCAGATATTCAAATTAATTTCATATATATCTTTAATGTGACTGAAGTTGTATCGATACAAACACTGCACTTTTCTCACTGCCTTTTTTAATTGGAAATAACGCTGAATTTTTTGAGTGTGTGATACTTTGTCACAAAGTAATTTCTTACAAGAGCACATCTCTTCTTCCCTCTCCCCTTTCTCCAGGTGTTCTTATCTTTTCAGTTCTACTATTGAAATCCATATGCTGTCAAAGCTGTCTCCTGTAAAGTGCTTTGTCTTCCAGGTGGTTTTTGACCAAAAATGCTGACAGTTCCAGAAAATGTTTTCATACTAAAAAGGTAACTGGGGCTTTCTCTGAGGAGCTCTGCCTTAGCATTTAGCATGCACACACACACAATTTGGAGTATCTGCTGTGGTTCTAAAACTGTTACATATATTCAGGAGGAAAGAAAATATTTGGGAAGCATACAAACAAGCTGGGTGCTACAAAAGACAGAGAGAGCTCAGAAATAACTTCTGTTTATGCTTTACCAATCTGTGCAGAAGCAAGCTTAGGCTGTTTGGTTTTTGTTTTGTTTTGTTTTATTTTTGTGGGTTCTTTTTCTGATAAGAAGAAAGCCATGTGTTGTCAATAATAGAAGAAAACCTGATCTAGACCTCATGTTATTGCTAGATAGAAGAGTGTTTACTTATTAATACTGCTGCTTGTACCACTGTAACTAATTTTGAGATCTGGATAGGAATAAATTAAAGTGAGTATTCAATGCAGATAAGGCCATGTCCACCAAAAGGGAGGGGACAAAGAAAGGCAGTGGTGAGGTGATCAAAAGAATTGCTGCTAGAAACAATTAAAACAGCAAAAGCTGCAAGTCTGAAAAATTCTCATTCTCCTTTGGCAATCCAGTAAGAAACTTGGGACATGAAGTTTAGTTGTGTTGATATTCATTTGGAGTTTTAATAGAAACTGCAGAACTATAGGGCTTCATAGGTTAGATCCTGCCTCCTTCCCTGAATCTTTAGGTGTGGGTTTACCCAGCTGTCTGGCAGCTCCCAGCAACAGGACTTGTTAGGAAGAGCATCTCCTTCCTCCTCAGTGGCTGAAGAGGGTGTGTGGAGAGGAGATCACATGGTTTACCTCACCTTGCTAAGGGTCTTCTCAGATGGCAGCTGCAGTGAATGCAACCACTTCAGATGATGACTGCTTTAGGTAACTGTTTCTGAGGTGATGGCACAATCACAGCTCAACGCACGCTTGTATGAAGAGTGCCCTAAAATCAGTACATCTGGGGAGTCTTATGGGAGACTGGGAATTTGTGGCCTTCCTCCCACTTGTAAAATGGTACAAGGGCCATTCTTTGTTCTTTCTTTACTAAATCTGGTGGGGTTACTTTTTCCTTGCTGGCTGCCTGCTGCATTAGGATCTCCTGCAACATATTCTCCTTGGCCACTTTCTGTGTCTGAGGCACACAGGTTTGCCAGTGAAGCAGAGGTCACTTTTCTGAAGCTGTTACAAGGGACATATTGACATAAATAGACACTCGCTGTATCTTCTGAGAACAAACCTAATTCTACAATTTTTTTTAATACCACTGCTTTAAACTGCACTCCACTGTAATGATACAGACCTATTGAACCTCTCAGTCTGCCTTTGTAATTTTTCTTCATTTTTAGCAAGAATGCAATAAATGAATAATAATTAAAAAGAAAAAAGTAAAAAAAAAAAAGTAGAAGTGTTACTGTTTTGCATAGGTCAATTTTGGTTTACAGTATTTTAATAGGAGTTATATTAGTATAAGGTGTGCTATCTCACCTAAGGTGAAAGAGACATAGAACTGGGATTTTTAAATTGATTTTAATATGGCTATTACTGGCAGGCTGCCATTAATGCTTGCATAGTTCAGTGAGAACACCACAGCGTGTCTCATAATTGGAGGTCAGACTACACTAAAGTTGGCCTCCCTTGGTCAGTGTAATTAACTGAGCAGGAAGGTTTTGTAAAGGGCCTCTGAAGTTGTATTTTCCTCATTGCCATTCACATTACCAACTCAGGGGGAGAATCAATAGGAGCCACAAGATACTGATGAGTAGATTGTGTAAAAGAAAGTTCAAATTCCTTGGCATTGCAGGATGTCTAGCAGGACTGAAAATGTGACTTCAAAAGACCTGTTTAACCAGGAAGATAGCTGTATCTTTCTCACCACCCCAGCACACAGGTAGCAAGCACATCCAGGGTGGTAGAGAATCAGCATAGATTAATGCACATTCTGTTCCTGTTGGGTGCTGCTTTTTCCTGTGGATTCTTTTTTTTTCAAGACACTTGAAAACAGTCTCCTCTGTGACTCATCATTTTTGTCTTTAAATTTTGTACTGGACCCAGATCATAAGTAATCCAGAATTCTTAGCTGTGACCATCCATTCCAGTAGTTTCAGTGATTTGCTGTTGCTTTAAAGAATTACATAAATGTACCAAAGTCTGGCTTTTACTGTTAGTTATTTTCCCTCTGAGGCTGTGGTCTTCCTACTCAGGAGCATCTTTGTTTCCTCTGTTGGTTCCTGTCTAGATCTGGTAGACTCTTACGTCTTTCCCCGATCATTAATTTCTCCACACCTTTGATTTACCTTTCACTACACTGTTCAGTTCCATCTTGTCCCTCCTGAAAAGATCCCCAATGTGGATCAAATCCAAAGGCATTCCTCAACCACTTCATTTTTTAATTGCTGACATTTGCCATTGTCTAGCAACTCGGAATCATCACTATTTCTCTAGTTCTGTATATATCCCTTCTTTTGTTACTACGTGTGACAGGAAAAACATATTGATGATAATGATTGCCTAAATCACCCATCAGATAGCTATTTCCTAGAAGAAGCAAATATCATCAGATCATACAGAAGAAACCTAAGGTGTGGTCTGCATGCTGTTTTAATTTCATTTCTCCCTGTTTGTCAGATTTTTTAATAAAACCACATTTTATCCTTAGCATCTAGGCCATAACTGTTTACTTGAGTTCAGTGAAACATTTACTTATCAGAGAATTAAACAGGTTAAGCCAGTGGGAATATTTCCCAAATAAGGAATTCAGATATCAGCCCTAAGCTAGAAAGGCAAAAAGTCTCTTGAGACTTTTTTCCTCACCTTCTGTCCATTTGATTTGTTATTCCCATGCTTTCACATATTTGATGGCTGCTTGACAATTTTATTGTATGTTGTACTGTCCCTCAGCGATCACACCTCCCTCTCTCTCATTTTCTATCTGTGCTAACCCAGCTCACATCTGATACTCATCTCCGCCACTAAGGGTTCTATTGTCCCCTTGATATGTACATGTAACTCCCACTGCTGTCAATAGGAATTACATGTGCTCATCAAGGAGAGAAAAATCCCTTGTGTACTCTGCTCCTCATTATCTTGGCACAGTCAGTTCCATAGATGTCTCATCTAGGAGCCTTTTATTCTCTCGAGTGTTGTGCAGTATAGCAAGTTGGCTCGTAGGATCAGCAGTTTTGCTCTTGAGGTGTTTAGCAAGTTGATTTACTGTGCATGTGTACACCCTTAAATGTCTTCATCCAGCCAAATCCATGTCTTGTGTTAGATGGTAGAGCTTCCTATTTCCTTTCTGTGCAATTCATAACTAGTCTCCCAGCAGACTCAAAGTGAAGCGAGAGTCTGAATCTAACCCCCAAATAACATGTTCAGACACAGCTCAGACCTCTACTTAAATGCAATAGTTTGTTGAAAATTCAATAGGTACAAAAATGTAAATGACATATTTTAATTTTAAACAAAGAAGTAGATGAAATAATAGCAAAGCAGTTAGCAAAATTCAAATTCCTTCCAGAATTAATTGGAGTGTCAAGAGTTGAAGGAAAATGATAGCATGAAAACAACTGCATGGAGGTGATTTCCACTGTTTGAAAGCTGGGTTTGTATTCTCCTCCAATCCTGGAAACACCTCAGCTTGGGAAGGTACCCAGTGTCTCACACAGCCCAGTGTTATTAGAAACAGAGCTAGAAAGCATACTCACTCCATTTCCAGATTTGTTCCCCAAGTACAGAGTCAATTACCACATCTTAGAAAGAGGGATGGCAAACTAGTTTGGGAAAAAAATCAATTTGCCATCAGATTAGAAATCAACTGTAAACATGCTGAAGAATTCTATTTTTTTTTCACTACTGCTCTGCCTTTTCTTCACAATCTGTTCTGGTGTCAGACATATTTTGACAATACTTGTAGAACTTGTCATATTAACAAAGTTATCAAACAGAGCAAGCACATGCATAGCAACAGCTGTAGTCCAGCAAGAGTCAAAATAGCTGGCCATAAGTATTCACAAGGAAATATCCTCACTGCAGTTGCACAAATCCAAAGTATCCCCAGAAGTCTCCAGAGTTCTTGTAGTTTTATTTAAATAGCAACAACCACAGCTGCTCTTTGACATGGAACAATCTACTCCAAACTTTGGAATGTAGGATAAAAATAAAAGGAACAATTTTAGATTTTATAGATATATGTAAGGATTTATTTTTTGCTATTATATTGTCACTTGATTATTTCTGCTTTTGTGAAAGTGCTTAATAAAAAAGGGCATACAGAATATTTAATACAATTATGGGATTTATTTGATGTTATATAACATACTCAGAAATACTTGTTTAAAAACAACATAAGCCCCATAATCCACTAAGACTGTAAATTGGTGGGGTAGGAACAATCTTTTCATTATTTGTGTCTACAGAGCTTAATACAAAGAAGGTCTCAGTTCTTTGCTAACATCTCTAGGTGTTAATGCTATTAAATTTACTCAATAGCAAGAGATGCAGTGAGTGGATTTATGTGTCTCATTCCTTTGGAAATGTGTGAATCTAACAAAATAGTTTAATGGCCAGATTTTTCAGCTGCAATGTCTGATTTTGCATGTACATCAGATAGTATGCATCTATTTATGCAAATCGATGTTGGATTTATATGCACAAAATAGACATGCCTGAGAACTCCTGTTTGTGGAGTTCAGCTGCATTCAGCAAGGGAAAAGATCATGTTTGGATGCCAGGGTCAAGCTGGAGGAAAACAGCAGGAGCCGCACTTAGCACTCAAAACTCCTGCTTTCCATTTTCAGTTTTCTGGGAAAACTAAACTGACTTTAGTTTTGCTTTCTGGTCCCTCTTTGACCTGCCTTTATTTTTACAACAGAAAGCCTCTAGTTTAGGGGAATTAGATTTTTCTGCTACTGATGTGGATGCAGACTAGGCCTGACGTGTGTGTTTTCCTCTAAGAACCGAAGGGCCCTGCTCAGGCTCACGTCCACAGTGGAGAAGCTCTACCCGTTTTTCTACCCCAACCTGCCTTCTCCCAAATTGTTTTCTTCTCAGACACGCACTGGTTGCACCTTCCCCTCTCCCTGCCCAAGGCTGAACTGGGGTGCTCTCTGGCCTGCAGCCCCATCCCCTGCCCACAGCCCACCCAGACGCACCCACCGCCGCCCTGACATGCCCGGGCCCTGCTGCCAGCGCAGCTGCCTGCGCCCGCCAGGCCTTTCCAGGCCGTCAGCTCCCTGCGCCCGCCAGGCCTTTCCCTCCCACACAACGAGATGTTCACTGAGGGAGCAGGTCCCTGCCATGGCAGGGCTGCTGTTTCCTCTGCTGTCATTTTCTTCTCTCTCTGGGTATGCTAGTTTTTCCTCTCTGAGTGTATTAGTTTTTAGGTTTTCCTGTGGATATATGACCCCCTCACATGTTACCTTTCCCTCACAGCCAGGGCTAAGCTTTTCCTCATCACCCTCTGGAAGTATTAGCTTTTCCTGTGGATGTGCTAGTTTTTCCTGACAGGAATATGCTTGTTTTTCACGTGAACATGTTAGGTTTGTCCCCACTGGGTACATCTTTCCACTGGGTATATTAGTTTTTCCCAGATATGCTACTTTTTCCTCAGTGGGAGTGTCCCTTCCCAGGATATGCTGTTTTATTTCCCTGGATATCTTCTTTCTTTTTTCTTTGGATATGTAAGTGAGACGTGGTGACGACAAGGTTGAGTGTTAATGGGTGAGAGTCAAGAGGATGGTCAACAAATAAGGCAGATATGGTGGGAATCTGTTAGAGATAATCCAGCCAGGACTAGCCCCTCAGTATGTGAAGGACATTGATGTGCTGGAGTGTGTCCAGGGAAGTGCAATGAAGCTGGTGAAGGGTCTAGAGCACAAATCTTTGGAGGAACAGCTGAGGGAACTGGGCTTGTTTAGTCTGTATCAAGAGGTTTGAGGTGCTTTATTGCACTTTACAACTCCTGGAAAGGAGGTTGTACCAAGGGGGGTGTTGATCTCTTCTCCCAAGTAACAGGTGATATGAAAAAAAACCCAAAACAAACCAGAGGAAATGGCCTCAAGTTGTGCTAGGGGAGGTTTAGATTCCATAGTAGGAAAATTTTCTTCACAGAAGGGGTTGTCAGGCCCTCGCACAGGCTGTCCAGGGAAGTGGTTGAATCACCATCCCTGGAGGCATTTAAAAGATGTGTGGATGTGGTGCTGAAGGATGTCATTTAGTGGCAGCGCGTGGCACATAGTTGGGACTTGTTTATCTTAAAGGCCTTTTCCAACCAAAACGATTCTGTGAATCTAAGTTTCTCTGGACCGGCGAGCTCCGGCTCCCGGGGGTTCGCTGCGCGGCCGCGCAACCCCGCACCCCTCCGCTCCCCGCGGAGCTCCGCAAGGCGCCGGGACGGGCGGCGGGGCGGTGCCTGTTCCTTTAAGGCGGTGCCTGTTCCTTTAAGGCGGTGCCTGTCCCTTTAAGGCGGCGCGTGCCCGCGCGCCGCGGGGCTGGTG
>NW_009953486.1:3004655-3020679 GCF_000747805.2 Chaetura pelagica | reverse complement strand
GAGCTGCTGGCCCCGGGCGAGCCGTCCCTCCTGTGCCGGCACCGTGGCCGTGCCTTTAAATTTTTAAAATCTATTTTTACAAGCCCGTCAACGCACTGAGTGGGCCCGAACCGTGTTGGGGGCTACTGGTGTGAAAAGTTTGGGGATTTTTAGGGGGTCCCCCCAAACGAAGGGATGTCTGCAGAACGTGAACTAATGCCTGAACGCGTGGCTGCAGTGTTACAGTGCGAGCGAGGCGGCTGCTGTGTTTCGTGTTGGACTGGCTGCAGAAACGGGAGCCGCTTATTTTTCTGCCTGAATCCCCCCGTGCCAAGTTGAATCTGAAGATGTCCCGAGTCCGAGCCCTCGGGAGGCTGGTGGCTGCGCACAAGTAGCCCCGACGCGCTCTCATCTAGCGAGAACAGTTATAATAATTGGGTGATTTCGGATTCAAAGCCTGTTATCTTCAGTCAGACCCTTTGAAATGTTTCCTAATGGCAACATTTTGCCAGCGATGGTCAGTCCACAGAGCCGCAGCTTCTTTGCGCTTCCCATGCAGTAGCTGGCAGCCGTCTCCCGAGCGTGATTTTCAGCAGAGTAGGTTGGCTTGCTTTCTGCTTACTAAGCTCATCCGAAAGCACCCTTCCCTCCTCTTCCCTTCTCTTTCGCTCAGTAGTGCATCATCATCTGTGTGCAGGAGTGTGTCGGGAAGCCCGGGGGAGCCGCGCTCCTCTCCCCGGGGAGGCAGGTGCGTGGTGGAGTTAGGGTTTCTCGGGGAAGTGACTCTCCCAGTCCCCTGGCTCTGCCTGTGCTGCTGGGACTGGAGGTGTCGGAGGCACAAGCCGCGTCGCTGAGCGATGCTCTGGCTAGCCCTGCTGACAATCCGGGAGCGTCAGAAATCCCTTGTCAGCAGCACTTGTTTGTGTATAAATCACCTGGCACTTGTTAGTCATAAATCACTGGCTTAAATGCTTTCAGTGACTTGGCTGGAGTTGGGGTCTGGGACCCTCCTTGCTGGGGAATGTGTACCCCACCCCAGGGAGCCTGGGCTGCTGTGACCCAACTAACCTGTCCCTGTGGCAAGAGCTGTATGATTGCCTGCTGCACAGTCTGAAGTTGGAGCAGAGCAGCTGAGTGTTTAGCTGGACTTCCTGCTGGATTCTGGCAGGTTGTGAGAAGGGCTCTTCTATTCAGTGGCATTGTAACTTTTATGTATGTATGTATTTATTTATTTATTTTAATTGGGTGTTGCCTCCATCCCTCCCTGCTGGTGGGACAGGTGCAGAGCCTGGAGGGTCACAGAGGTGGCAGCACACAGAGCACTGGACCTACTGCAGGCAAAGAGGAATGAAGGAGACTTTAGCTGTGAGCTACTGAGGCTGCTGTGGGCTGGGGTCTTGCTCCTCCTTCAGTCTTAGGGCTTGCTCAGTTTTTCGGTACCAAAACTCAGTGGTTTGGATGTTGCAACATCAGGTCTTTGCGTGGCTCCAGTGCTCGCTCGCCTTGATGAATTGCTGCTCTTTGTTTCCTCCCCTCGTCTGACAGTGCCCAGTATCCCAGCCTTCCTACAAACAATGCTCTCTATTGTAGTGAGGCAACTATTTTCTGGCCCATTTTATTTTTCCAGTTACAGTATGGATCCACTCCAACAGACAGGCACTTTAGCACAAGCGGTTTCTACTCTCACGCTGCTTTACTGTTCAGGTTTGCTGGTGCCTAAACATCTAGTTACTGGGTGCAAAATATTTTCCAAATGACAGAAGTCATGGTATGTGTTTTCCTGTTTTCTTTCTGCAGGCACACAATGGGGATCTTACAGTTAGACCCACATGCAAGCCTGGCTTTTCAGAAGAAGACTACACAGCATTTGTCTCCCCAAACATTATGGAAGGACAGAAGTTACTCAAAGGTAAGTGGAATAAAAAGCGTAATAGGTGCTTCAGTAACTGTATTCTCAGGAGGTGAAAGGAAGCTTAAAGATGCTGGATTTGATGGTGCAATTGTCTGCAGAATTGTTTGTAGGAGGATGAAACACGAAGTGGTTTACCTGAGCACAGTTTTGAATACAGATGAATGATTCCAAGTCCACGTGCTGGGTGCTTCAGGTGGATTGTTTGCCTGTAGTATGTGAGGTCATCACTTTGCTTTTAAGTCTCCCACTCCCACCCTGTCTGAAGGAACTCTACATTTGATATTTTAGAAAGTATTTTCATGTATGAAATTCAAAGATGCTTAAATTATCTCTGCTTTGAAATGCATGATAAAGCAGACGTTGTTGTTGGAAATGTGGTAAACAAGCCTACAGACATTCTGTTCACAAATGTGGCATTCATTTTCATTACTGCCCCACTGACAACACAAAAACACAGGCAAAAAGAAACTACCAATTAGCTTTATGGTAATTGCAGGATTATAACTACTTTTGTGTTTGTAAACTCCAAGATGTCTTCGTAATCCAAATAACAATAGATTATCCTGTATATTGATCTGTCTCCCTTTAAAGTTAGAAAGAATTAAACTTTATATTTGTGTGATGCAGGAAATAAGTGGTTTACTCAAAGAGAATTTTTGAAGATCAAAATCCCCCCTCCAAAACCCCTCTGAGTTAAATCACTCAGTGTTGGTGGATTTTACAGCAGTTGTAAAAACATAGTACATTGTGGAAGTTGGGGAGCAACATCAGGACTTGATGCTCTGCTCATGGGTTTATAAACCCTGTGCTACTTTTTTCTTGAGTACATTTACTCGCATACATGTGTCGCTGCTGGGATTTCTTGTCTTCCTCCAGAGCAAACATCTGCTCTGTTTTTTTGATTTTTCTCAAAAGAGAGGGAGAGTTGTCAGTATTTCGGGCTTTAGCAGGATCCAGGACTGGATACTTCTTCTCTGCATAAGCTGGCAATCAGTTTTGTTTCTGAGGCCAGTAGTCTTAGTTTTGCTGTTCAGGAATTCTCTTTACTAGCCTGGCATCGGTAGTAGACCTTGGAGAGTTTAGTTTGAAAGATAACCAAACAGGGATTTGACATAAACACAAGAATATAGCAACACATGGAAAGATCAAATATCAATTGTTTACATATTTAGTAGCAATTTTTCTCCCTCCTAGACACTATAAGGCTTTACAAGTCAGTCTGTAAACTAGTAAATTTCCTGCTTTTTACCTTCGTAAATTACTTGGTAAACAGTGTCCTCCAAATACTAGGAAATCGTGACAGTAATATACTTGCTCAGAGGAGTATTTTTCACAGTTTTGTGTTTGATGAATTCTGCTGCCTGTTTATGTAGGTGGACAATAGAGTTGGAGCAGCAGGTCTGTTTAGAGGAGTGAGCTGGCAGTGACTTTGAAGACAGCATAGTGGCTATCATTGTGTTTCACTTGCAGTTGATAATTTTTAAATATGAAATTATATTTAGACAGGATGTCCAGTTGATTTAAATTAAAATATTTTTCTATTTAATATAATCCTTTAGGGGCCAACTGTAGTTTTACATTACTCATGACAAACCTGCCTCTGATGTAGAGCTGAGCTGGCCCTCAGGTTATGATGTGTGCATGCACCACGTATAAGATTTATGTCTTGATAACATTGTCATGAGTTATGTGATTTGTAAGCACTTTGTCAACGGAAGGAGACAAAAAATAAGTGCAAATGCAGTGTTTGCTAATAAGTAAACTATCATCTTTACACCTTTTAATCTACAGTCAAATACATGCTGCTGTTTATCACAGGAAACAAATAGATCAAATTAATTTGTGCAATAAGGGGGGGAAAATCTGCTTGCATAAAATTCTTCTTCATGCTTGTGTTGTTCTTTATATATACAGTAGCATGCAAAATTGGTATTTTTCCAGTTTAGGTTTAATTTTACTTCCTAACACTTGATATGTCTGAAGCATAAAATGTTTATCTCTTTCTTCCATCTGGGTGAAGTATTGTACAATAGTTCAGACCAAAATTGGGTTCAGATGGCTTACATTATCATGTTTGATGGATTGACATATGTACTGTTTCACACCATCTTACCACGCAGAGCTTTGCTGCCAGCTGCCACCATCTTATTCATCAGCATTTGGTAATTCATCTTCAGGCCAAATGGGACTGTTTGAAAAAAATGGGTAGGAATTCACCTGTCAGTGCTTTCATGGAACTGGGGATTGGAAGTGGATGTGTAGTTCAGATGGCTCTAAGGGAATTCCAGTGGGCAAATGTAAAGGCCTTATGTTGCATAGTCCTCACCTCTCCCCTCAGGAAGGAGATGTGAGAGGTCCTGGGGCAGTTCATACTGCCTAAAGGGTTGTTCATCAGACATCAGGTAGCATGTAGATCTTAGCACAGTGGTGAACTCCAGCCAGCACTGGAAAGCTGAGATACTACATGGTTTGGGAATAAGCTGTCTGGCAATAAACCCAGCACTTCTCTCTGAAGCTTTATAATACTTAGCTCTCAAATGTATGCCATGTTATGAATGTGTCAAAATGAAAGAGTTGGTAGTGTTCTAGGTTTGAATCAAGTTAAACAGATAATGACTGCTTATAATTGACTTATTCCAATGGAAATAGCTTAGTCTTAATTTGACAACAAGAGCTTTTACAGAGTCATTGTTTTATTATAAGTATGTCATAAACTATTAACTACTACTTTGTGGTTTGTCTTATTTGCCTGAGTCAGCTCTCTAACATCCTCAAAACATACAGATTCTAGCAGGAGCTATTTGTTACACAGTAATTAACTTGTTTATGATAAATGGACGGGAGAAATGTCACGGCATTTTGTTTTATGTATAAAGGAAAAGCATTTGCATTCTAAAAAAAATCATGTTAATTAGACTTAAAATAGTTTTCCCCAGTAGTGCCACCAATACCATGTATTACCCATCACTGCCAACACTGTAGCCTGATGACGGGGTATTAGCTGAGTTGATTTGTGGATTCAGAGCCTTCCTTAGAAATGCTGCCCCTGCATCTCTTAAAAAAAATCTGTTATATTTTTTGGTTGTTGTTTTTCTTTGCAGGATAATAAACTTAGTCTTGATCACTGATGCATGATAATGTTTAAAATAGGATCGTGTACCATTTTTATTCTTTAGCCTAAGGAAAAATCTCAGAGCCTGCAGTGTGGCAGAGGACGATTACAGCACGGGTATCTTTTTCTCTTTGTTAATTATTAATGTTAACTAAAATGGTGAGAACATTGGTCCTGAGGGGTGGGGAGCAATGACATGCAGTACTGCACCTCTGTTATGAAGACAGGCTGAGGAGGTTGGGATTGTCCAGCCTGGAGAAGAGAAGGCTCTGGGGAGACCTTAGAGCACCTTCCAGTGCCTGAAGGGGCTCCAGGAAAGCTGAGGAGGGGCTTTTCACCAGAAGGCAATGATAGGACAAGAGGTAATGGTTTTAAACTGATGGGGAGATTTCAGTCAGACATCAAGAATAAATTCTTCACCATGAGGGTAGTAAGGCACTGGAGTAAGTTGCTGAGGGAGGTGATGGGTGGCCCCTCCCTGGAAGTGTTTAAGGCCAGGTTGGATGAGCCTTTGTGCAGCCTGGTCTAGCAGGAGGTGTCCCTGCTTATAGCAGGGAGATTAGAACCTGATAATCTTAAAGTCCCTTCCAGCCCAAACCCTTCTATGATTCTACTGCACTGAAGACTTGGGGGATCTAATCCTTGAGTGTATGGGTGGGAATGATGATGACTAGTGGGCTCTTAGGAAGAAGAGAAATAAGGAGTAGGATGCTGAAAGTGATATGGAGTATGATCTAAGGGGAGCTGATACTCTTGATATTGGATTTATGCCCCTATCCATTTTGGTAAGGTTTTTGAAGATTGTAATTATTTAAAAAAGGCATTTTAAAAAATTATCTAGTTTTATTGGCGTTCTGTGAGACCCTGGCAACTGGTAGTGGGTGGAAAGACATCATGGTGTTAAATTTATTATTTTTCCAGCCTAGTACCATCCCAGCTATAGCAGGTCAGCTCTCAGGAAAGCCTCTCTTCTGAACAGCAGAACTTATAGCTTTCCCTGCAATCAGGAGGCAACATAAGCTGTTGAGATGTTCAGCCACTTTTTTTGTTTTTCTGTGCACCTCTTCATCTGTGGTGATTCATGTTTCTGTTGACTGTCCTAAATAGTGCCTATACTGATGTAGCAGGAAAACTTCACTTGTGTAGGAGGTTACGTTTGAGCAGAAGTGTGTGGAAGCAGTTTATTTTCATACAGGAAGATGAATAAACTGTGCCAGCACGTTCTGCTTTAAGCAAGTGTATGAAACCAAAGGTAGCCAAGCTTCATGAAAATGTATAAAAATGTAATTGCTCCCATGCTACGATTTTTACTAGTGTAATTTTTTATTGAAAAGAAAAGAGAAAACTTTACTGAAATATACTTTTTTTTTTTTTTAAGAATTCAGTGTGGAGGTTATATCTTTGGATTTAGGATGTTCTTCATGGCCAAAGTCTTTGGGTGGGGAGTAATGACATGCAGTACTGCACCTCTGCTATGAAGACAGGCTGAGGGAGTTAGGGCTATTCTGCCTGGAGAAGAGAAGGCTCTGGGGTGACCTTACACCACCTTCCAGTGCCTGAAGGGGCTATGGGAAGGCTGGGGAGGGACTTTTTGCAAGGGCTTGTAGGAAGAGGATAAGAGGTAATGGATAAAACCTGGAAGAGGGGTCATTTAGTTTAGACACTAGGGGGAAATTCTCCAGTATGAGGGTGATGAGACACTGGAACAAGTTGCCCAGGGAACTTGTGGAAGCCCCATCCCTAGAGATGTTCAAGACCAGGTTGGATGAGGCCCTGAGCAACCTGATCTAGTGGGAAGTGTCCCTGCCCATGTGGGGGGGTTGGAACTAGATGATCTCTAAGGTCCCTTCCAACTCAAACCATTCTATGATTCTATGAAAATACTACTGCATACATGAAATTAGGCCCCTGTAAAAGCTCGAGACAATCTTTCAGGAGGATCACTGAGAGCTTGGCTTAGTGCCCAGAGGGAAGGAGTTTGCCCCTGGGCTAACAAACAGTAACCTGGCAGGTGAGCTTAGATCTGCAGCGTTCTGTGGCCCCAACATGTGAATTGGCTGTTGAGGACATTCTGCCTTTCAGTGTCCTTGAGGAGTGTTGGAATTTGTTCTCGTGTTTGGTGGGTTTTTGAGCACCTGTTAAAGACTGCTTGGTCCTCATAGCTGTCTTGCAGCCTGCTGAGATGTCCAGTGCCTTCTCTTAGCTGCTCTTGAGTTTGAAAGAGACTTTTCCATTCATGCTTTCATTATTGTGTGGTCTGTAATTCTGCATGAAAAGGAGTTGCTGAAGTTATCCTACACATAATTAGTTTCACAGCTCCTTAACAGAATCTGAAAGGAGGCAAAAATCCACTGGGACCTCAGAACTCTCTCCCTAACCTTTCTTCATTCCTTTCTTGGAGGAAAAAGGTGGATAGACTGGTACACCCAGTGAAGCTGCCTCTTGGAAAATACTTCTTCCATTCCACAGGACAACTTTTAAAATGAGGTTCCTCTTGGTGGGCATGTTGTGATTCAAAACCCTAATCTCAATCATGAGTTCCAGGGGAGACCCTAGAAAGCTGCTGCAGGTTGGGGAACTGCTGATGCATTTTTATTTTTAATGTTATTCTTCAGTTCTAACTTCTGACACAATAAGGATGTTTAAGATGACAGTTTTATCCAAATAAAATTGCAGCTAATGAGACCAGAGTAGTCAATAACACTCTGTAGAGTTAATCCCCTTACACTGTTTAATAACTCTATATATTGCTTTCTAGATCAGAGCTTTCAACCAAATTCCTCAAACCCAAGTAAAATTGCTTTTTTTCTGCATTCTGGGAAGCTAACTGATTTTTATCTGAATAAATCTGCTTCTCCAACCACAGATTTGGAGCTGCTTTTTTTTTTCTTTCTTGCTTTTTTTTTTTTTTTCCCCCCCCCAGGAAAATAAAACGACAGAACACTAAGAAAATGAAACACAATTTCTGTTGACTATTTTTTTTTTTTTTTATGCTTAGGCTTTAGGAAGTAAGCCATGTCTGTAACAGTATCCATTTGTTACTTATTCTGAAATACCTGTTGTTTTGAACTATGAACCACTAATGTTAGGTCTGTTAAGGTTAGAAAATATTAATTTTATAGTCACTTCTGTGTTCAGAAACTGACTGTCACTGACAGAGCTCGTGAGCTCTGATCTCAGAGAGCAGATGCTCAAAGCATTCTGGAAATTCTGTTTTCTCGCATATGGTGAATGAAAATTATTTATTCTAACAATGAAATATTGCTTAATTTTAATTGACCTAATGCCAGTTCTCATTGCCTCATTTAATTGATATTTGTGTGCAAGCCTTCAATTCTTCTGCCTTAATTTCTAGCCTGGAAATAAGTGTAATGTTTTCTAGAGGTAGCTTATTTCAGTGCACACTAAAGCTGGTCGAGTATTTGGTTCACAGTAGCATGGGCCATGTGCATAGCTCATAGAATATTTTAGTAATATAGATAATACTTAAAAGCCTTATTTGAAGGGCAAGAAGAGATTGAAACTACAGAGGATAGGATTTCATTGGAAATCTGCTTCTTAATATTTTTTATATAATAGAATGAGTAACGTAGGGAAATGGGAAAGAATGGAGTTTCTGTTCAATCTGAGGCTTCAGGTATATTCAGAATTAGTGCCAATATACTTCTTTCTTTGTAGGCAAATGAAATAGTAACAACTAAGACAAGAATGTGGTATTGGAAAAATAAAGACCAGTATTTCCTCTGAGAACTCCAGTTTTGAATGGTTTGATGAGGCTTTTGAGATAAACTTGTGCCAGTGACTAGAGACCAGTTTCTCCAGGACCCTGCTTGAGTACTGCAACAGGAATTTAGACTGACTTGATGGACTCTTATCTGTATCCGTCTTTGCGTAGGTGAACTTTTGTACACTACCCAAAGGTTCTGAGGAGGATTTGGCTTGACTTACGGTTTTCCTTTGGTGATTAAATGACCCTGCAACATTGTTGCTTTTTCAGGTAAAGCTTGGGAGTGTCCTTGGCTAGCAGTGTCATCAGAGGCTTGTTTATTGCTCAGGATACTGTGATATATTGGTTTTGATATTTTGTTTAAATATTTATTATTAGTATTTCTGAAATGCTGAGAGAGCTGGGATTGTTTAGCCTGGAGAAGAAAAGTCTCATGGGGGAATTGTAGCATCATATATAAATACCTCCCAGGAGGGTGCAGAGATGGTGGAACCAGGCTCTTCTCAGTGGCGTGCAGAGAAAGGGCAAGAGGAAATGGGCACAAAATTAAATGCAGAAAATTCCACTTAAATGTGGTAAGAAACTTTGGCTGTGAAACTCATCAGACACTGGAAGAGGTTGCTCACAGTAGTTGTGGAGTCTGGATTCTTAGAAATATTCAGAACCCAACTGGAACAGTCCTGCAGCCTTCTCTGCCTGACCCTGTGCTGAGCAGGGACTTGGACGAGATGCTCTGCAGAGGTGCCTTCCAGCCTCCTCTGCTCTGTGATGCTGTGAAACACTTCACAGGTGAATATATGAAAAGGCAGAGTGATGAACCGAGCTGTTCTGCAAATACAGATCAAATAGCTTTGAAGAAAAACATTGCAACAGCCTGCAAAAAATGATCCTTACAGGGAAATTGTGTTCCTGTAACTTCTTGAAAGCATAATCTCTGAAGAGAGAATAATTGAAACACCAGGGACCAGTTCTGCTGCTTGCTTCCATTAATGTCCAGACTTAACTTAGGCATAGCTTGTCTCCTGGTGTAAGAAATTGTTACACAAAAATTCAAAAAGCTCTTGGCTTCCTCTTTATTTTTAGTAGAATAAAAGGGAAACATATGGAGTTTCTGTTTTCCCAAAATATTTGTCATTAGTGCTGGCTTCTTCGCTTCTTTCAGCAGAATCTTGCACAAGTGAGTTTGCTGTGACATAAAAAAATAGTTGGGTTGAACAAGATTTTGTTTTTGCCGCAGGCCTTATGATTTTTTTGTGCTTATATTCATTGTCCCTAATTTATTTATTAATTTTGAATTGCAGTTGCAAGGAGGGAGAGGGAAGTGGCAAATGTTCTGGCATATGGGCTGCACTGTCACTGGAAACAGCAACTTTCAGCTGTTCTCACTGGCCCATGCCTCATGACCCCAGGCTCCAGCATCTCTCTTTGCCAGCCTGTTTAGATTTCTGCTTGCTGCTCCCTTCCAATCCAAAACTTTAATTATTTTTTGCTTTGCCCTCCCTACTTTTCTGCCACTGTTCCTCACCACTTGCCAGCATTTTGTAATAGAGAGCCAGTGGCAGTAATTCAGCACTCTGCTAGTTATGCTGTTCTATAGCTGCTGCTTGGAGGGGTCACAGAAGCTACAGCCTATTAACATTAGCATGGAAATAGCAGCCACTATGTGGAACGCACAGTGGGAATGTTGGAATCTCCTCCAAGGACCCTGAAGATATGTATGGGCCACCCATGAAGGAGAAAAAAAAATATAATGCCCTTTATGCCTTGAAATGAGCCAATCTGTGTGCTTCATAGATACCCAGAAGCACTGCAATCATTAAGGCTATTACTATGCCTATTATAAATCACAATTTTGTAGCAGTTCATAGATTAGTCACAAAAATTACTTTAGACTAAAATTTTGTTATACGAAGTTTGTCTAGTAGCAATTCTAATCCTTATTAAACAAAATTGTCTTTACAATAATTATGAATATAGCAATTATTGAAAGATAAATAGTCAAGATTACAAAAATTGTTCCATACAAAGCTATGTATCAGCTCCGTCTGGATTGTGTCTAGAGGAAAATAAAAGGCAGGTCAGTGAAACCAACATTTGTTACGTTACCATTTAGCAGGAAAAGCATATTGGGATTCTTGGTATATGAAATAAAACCATCAAGAAACGAGCTTGTGAAGATGTTAGAAAATAAAGAGGTTGTTTCACTTGCAAAAGTGCAAATTAGGACTAGTTTAAAGCATAAAATTTAATAACCTCTTTGTTCCTGATATAGTCAGTGGTGATTAATAACTCTCCCCTGAGTGTTCAGTATCTGCCCTGTAGTTGCTTCTGGCCATACTGTTTTTTGAGAAGTCTCACTGATTTCACTGAATGCTGTTTATGGTATTACCTGGACCTGCTCATGCTTGTTGCCATCTGTTTGTTGGAGTTTCACAGACTCATAGAAAAGCACAGCTGGAGGCACTCAAGGGGATGTCTAATGCATGCTCCTTCCTCTAGGCAAGAGCTACTTCTTTGTAATAAGTTTGTCCCTGGTGTGGTTTTGAAGATCCAGTTGTAGGGACCACAGCCAATATTTTCTATTGCTTCCATTTCTTTCCATAGCCTTTAAGCTGAAGCTCTCTTGGTGCAATTTAAACCTGTTGCTATTTATCTTACTCATCATAGACACAGACAACAGTTGTTGCTTTTTTCTTTTCCCTGGCATACTTGAAAATATTTTTTTTTTCAGCTTCTGTAGGTTGAGCCACTCGTTTGTTCACTTTCATGTGTCATGCCTGAGCTCCCTTCTCAGCCCTTCTCTTTGCTTCTGGCTTGATGGCCCAAGCTGATCTGACTATGCCAGGCAAGTCTTGCAGTTCTGGGCAGACAAGGAGGATTACTTTGCCTGTTTTGCAGGTGATACTCCAGTTGGTTTATCTAATGTGATTATTGCTTTTTTTTTTTTTTCTTAACAATGTGACACTCTTGACTCATGTTCAGCTTGTGATCCAGTATAACCTCCCACATCATTTTTTTAAGAACTGCTACCTACCCAGTCATTTTCTGTATGTGTAGTTGATTAATCCTTCTGAATTGGGTAACCTTGCTCCTCTTCTATGGAATTACATTTTCTTTTTCTTTTCTTTTTTTTTTTTTTTTTTTTTTTTTTGGCCTGATATGATTTGTTAGGATTGTGTTGAATTCTAATCTTGACCTCCAGCAGAGTTGCAGTTTCATCCCGCTCTGGTATTGTTTGCAGATGTAACAAACATATGATGCTTTCCTTGATCTGTTCTGTTAATAAAAGCATTGGACAAAACCAGTTCAGAACAGACTTGCAGAGCCATGTAATAGAGCCTGCTGCTTTGACCATGAGCCATTACATCTTATGCTTTGTGTACGGTTATTGGAATCACTAAAATTTAAATAGTGGCTTGTAATCTGAGCCTTTTATGTCTTGACATTGTCTATCTGGGATCTGTAGGAACACAAACTCAAGTGTCTCCATTTGTCAGACTTTTCCTGGCTTTTATGAGAGTTACAAACACTGGGATCTTTGAATTTTCACCATCTAGAAGCATTCCAGGTGAAAAGCCTAGGACAGATCCGTGCAAGTTAAGGAAAATTGCAGTTGGAGGAGAAGGGCTGCTTCAGTTCTCTGTCCAGTATTGGACATGGTGGATTTGCAGGGTTTTCTAAATGCCCCAGCTGTGCAGCTGGCCAGCTCTGGAGATCTGTGTCTGGGCTGCAGAACATGCTTTTCAGGCTGGTCTCCCCCAGGACTCTAGGGAGGTCTGTTCAGTACAGGATGTTCTTCCTGAAGGAGCTATTACTAATCTCAACATGAGATGAAAGAACAGGATTAAATTAAAGTAGTAAAGGGGAGTGCTGTATCTGTATGTGGAGTATAGACTCTTTGGTAAATCTGTGTTGTCACTGTACTGATGGATTGGGATTTTGGTCTTTGCTGTGTTGTATTTTCCATCCTGTGATCTGTCTAATCTTGTAATGTTTTGTGGATGAGGTTTTTGCTCTACATAGAACAGTTAGGTATTGTACTGCCTGCACTTAGCATATCTGTGTTATTCATAGAGCTTATTAGAAGGCCCAGCCCACACCTAAGTATTTGACTGTTCATTATCTCTGTTTGGTTTTGCTCGTTAAGCCTGTGTTTTTGGTAACTGAAGAAAACCAGGTGTGCTTATCTTGGTGTTAGAGACCCCCTCTGCCAATAAGATCTGATTGTGGAGCATCCCACTTCAGAGAGAAGGCAGAGTAGAGCCTAGTGGGTTTCCTGATAGCAAGTTATTTGTAGATTGTTTTCCCCCTAGTTAAAGTGCTTTCCTGGCAAATCAGAAATTGTTTCAGGTGCTGTAGGCCTTGCTACTTGTGTTTTAGGAGCCTCATTTTGCTGGCTGGTTGTTTAGGTCCCTTGAAAACAGAAAGTTTACACAATTACATATGAAAGGCAACTGTTTTGTTAATCTCCAGAAGTTGTATTATTTTTATTTTGTGCCTGAATTATGTAGGTGAATTATACTTTAATTCATTTATCTGGGCTTTAAAACATTTTCCAATTGATTCAGTGCCCTCTTCTGCCTTTTGACCCTCTATAAAACGTGAAGAAATGTGGATAAGTGGCACTAAAAAAAAAAGGTTTTCTCATGTTTGGAGTTTTCCTTTCCTGTGGAGAGAAGGGATGGGTTGAGGACGAACAAAACTATTTGTATGGCTTACTGGGCAAAGGAGAAACTGTAGGTCCTGGCAAAATTTGGTGTGATGAAATCTTCAAGGATGACAGCTATAAAACATTTTGATTGCACCCAAGGATTGCTCCATGCTGTGTTCATACTGCAAGAGGAGACTGATCAGGAGAAATTCAGCAGTCTCTAGATTGCTGAACTCTAGATGCTTGTTCAAATAACTGAATAATAGATTGAATATCTCTGTGCAAAGTTTACTGAATTAGATTTGTTTGTTTGTTTGCCTGGAGTTTGAAATATAAGAGAAATTGAAAGTTGAGAGGCTGGTTGCTTGATAACAAACAAGATACTCTCCTCATTCTGGATGGTTTTGATACCTCCTGACTAGAATAAACTCACATATAAGGATTGTGTGGGGCAGTGGGCAGTTAGAAATACTGGGGTTTGGGTCAGACATTAAGTAGAGACTTAATATTGATCACTGAATATCCATTGCATTAGCCTTTGTGGCAATTTCTGCAAGTGGTGAATTAACTGCAGTGTTTTGGCAAAGCTCAGGGCAGACGGAGCATTTTACTGGGATGAATTTTCCTGCTATTTTCAATTAAAAAAAAGTTTTATTTTCTCTTTCTGCTGTGAATCGAGGCATAATGTTGGCTGTACCCTGTTAAGTAGCAGCAGAACTGAGCAATAGTGGCACAGCTGGTTTTACCTTTATAATAATACAGCAAGTTTCCTTGCCTGGGAAGACATGATGACGAAGCAAAGTTCTGTTAATGCAGCAGTGCTGTCCTTTGGCAGTGCAACTGTAAATGTTTAATATCTATGAGGTGGGGCTGCTCCTGGAAACAAAATAGAAAATTAAAATAGGAGTGGATGGGAAGATGTTGCATGCTGAGTGGAGGCTGGGGAACCTCCCAAAGCTGCTGGACCTTAGTCCATGTAGGGTCTGGAGAACTCCAGAAGTGGTGCATCTTATGGAGACCTGAAGAGAAGACAAAGTGTTTCCAACAGTTTGTTATCAGTCTAAGTGATTCTTCAACCTTCTTATCTGCACTGGGGTCCCTTGTGAAACTGGGGTCCTTTGTGAACATTCTGTCATTGCAATATATCCTTCTGCACCTCCAAGATAAATTTTTGAGGAGTCCACACACTGAGAAACCTGTTGTTACTAGCAGAGCTGTCCTGAAAAAGGCTCAAGGTTATATACCAAAAGCAGTAACACATGCTCAAAAAAGTTAATATCTGATGAATGTCAATTAAGTACTTTCCAGCTAATAAATAGCTTAGAATGTATAAAATTTAATACTCCTAAAATTGCAGAAGCCTTTGAAGAACACTTTTAAATCAGACTCACTGGAAGCAGGAGATTTAACAGTAACCTCTTCAGAGGTGACTGCTGAAAAAGATATGATGGAATGAAGCTACGAGTCTTGAATATAGAGGCATTTTGGCTTAAGCTGTTCTTTTGTTAGGTGGCTTTTGAAACAGTTTATATTTAAGTTCTTGTGGAACACATCAGCCAAATTGCATTAATAAACACTTATGAGCCAAATGTTTTTATGAGCCTAATTCAAAGTGTTTCTGAAGGCTCAGCTGGCTTGGGGGTGGGTCACCATGCCACAGAAATGGCAAGAGGAGCAACTGCACATAGTTTTTCACATGGCCATGCCTACAGGTTCTGCTCACTTTCAGTCTTAAAGTATCAATCTGCTGCTCCTTTAAGGACCTCAAGTACCAGAATAATTCTCACTTTTCCTCTATTCTTTCCCTGTTGTGGTCACCTAATGGGAATCAAACGAGGTATGTGCATGTTTGAGGGCAATATTGGGCACACTCTCTCTTGGCCAAAGAGCTTTTTCTTATGGAGCTGTCTTTGAGAGGTGTGCAGATAAGCAACACAGACTGCTCTGAGGTCACTGAGTCATAATGTTATGAGTTGATTTGTCAATCAGAGCAAACCAAATTTGCCCCTGTTGGCTTGCTTCCTGACGAGCAGTAACCCCTGCTTTTTTCTAGTCATGTGTTTTTTCCTAGTCCAAATAGCAGTCTTTTTTTGGCACTTACAGTTAGGAGGAAGAAAAATAATAATAATGAAGTAGTACATGGCATTTGTTTTGGCCCTAGTCATGACTCATAAATAAGGATAATATTGTTGCTGATAGTTTTTCATTATATATAACCAGATTGAATGAACAAAGTTTTCATTTATTGCTGTTCTTTTGCCATTGTTATATTTAGGGAGTTCTGGTGTGAAGAGTAGAAGTATATACTTATGTAAATTACTCATGTATACATCAGGATTTATATGCATCTTGTGAATTTGAATTTAGCTACTGTATCTTTTTAAACTAAAAATGGCTTATTGCCTTTCCCTGAGCTTTACAAAACTTTTTCAAGATCCTTCCCAAATCTTAGGTTGTTGAAGGTTCCTACTGCTGCCAAGTCTGCACCATTCTTTTAATTAAAAGACAAAAAAGGAGAAGTGAAACTTCCAGTGGATGTAAATCCCTATAATCCTGAAATGATGTAAATCAGTGCAACTCCTGAAGTCATTGGAGCTATTCTGACTTACATCTACTTAAAATCTGGCACATAATATTCCTGCT
>NW_009953486.1:2967377-3004235 GCF_000747805.2 Chaetura pelagica | reverse complement strand
CTGGTCTTTTCTTCTGCCCAATAGTTGCTCTACATGGAGTTGGCACTGCAGACAAAGCGCTCTCTTACTAGCTGATAGAGGGTGGCACAGCTTCCAGCACTGCTGATTCAGCACAGCAAAGGCCATTTTCCTGATTTCTTTGTGAGCTAGATTAAATTACTCTGCAGGCTGGACTGGAGCCACAGGCCATAGTTTTACAGTCTTCTAACATGGTATCCCAGCCCATGGCATCCGAAAGTTCTGGCTGCTTCACTGCTAAGGATTTTTTGATTTGGTGACCTGTTCCTTTAACAAGGCTAACACCAGCAGTACTGAAAATATTTTGATTGTCTAGTTGAGATACAATAAAATGGATTTCATTTAATTGAATGAAGGACTATCATGGGGATCAGGCAGGTATGAAAACTTCACTGTTTGTTTGTCATGGCAACATTTCTTTAGTTTCACCTTACAGAATTACAGTGTAATAAATTAATGAATGTAAGTTTTTAATATAACACAGCAGTAGCACCAGTGAGGCATCCTGTCTGGGTTTGGAGTTTCCAGTAGAGCCATTTGAATGACTTACAAAAGTTTTGGGAAATGCGTTTCCCTCTCTATCTTAGTTTATGGACATATTTTCTCAATTCTTACCAGGTTTGGAATTGAACCAAGGGGGTGAAGCTGTGGGTGAGCTGTCTTGTTCACATTTTACGGAGCTGAGAAGTGGGATGTCTGTGACTACTATAATAGGCACATGGCAGAGGAAAAAACATGTTTTCTTGTTTTCTGTTCACTGACAACTACTGCCTTTGTGTATTTAAAAAGCATAGCCAGCTCTGCTGTGCTCTCCAGTTGGGCTTCACCATAGCAGCTCATAGCAAAATTGGTCTGGCTTTCTTTGGCCTAATAGTGATGTTGCTCTGGTTTACCCTCTCCTTACAATGCCCATGATCTGTCCAAAAAGCATTCTGGTGAATAGAGAAAGCAACACTGTTAATGAGGGGAGAAAAGGTCAAATAGATAAAAAGTAAAAGACATCCTGCTTCCAGTGTAGAGAACAATCCAAGTCTATCCTGTCTCAACCAGGTGTTTGAATGAAAGTTGAGACCAGGCTTAGAGTTTTCACAATAAATTTAAAGTTTTACTTTATCTCTTCTCCCTTGCCTGTGTTTAACCACATTGTTTTCTCAATTTAAGGGACTTGCATTATATCAGAAAGACAGGCACCCCATCCATGTGGTTATCTTTGAGTTACCTTATTGCTTTTCAGCTTTATCTCTGTAGTTAAAAAAATATAGGGGAAAAAAAAGCACCACCAGACAAAACCTCCTGTTTGTAATATAAAGTTGGATGTATTTTTACAATTTAAAAGTATTATCGAACCAGAACTTTTTTCAAGCAGTAATTCCCCCAGAGTGATATAGAGGTGAAGTTCATGTTGCTGGTTTCAGTGCAAAAACAAAGTGGGCAGATTAGGAAAGCTGCTCCTGGGCAGTTGGTTCTGTTTTCTGAGCCTTAGTTCAGTCTTGCAGTATCAGGTAGTGTGCTGAGCAGAGGGGTTATCTATTGATTTCTGAATGCATTGTGCTGTTAATCTAAAACTTCTTTCCCCAGTGGAATTTCTATTCAGAAGGCTCTGTCCAAGCTCAAGGAAGTTGTTGATTGGGAAGTTTTAAAGAATAATAGAAGAAGGATTGATGCAGTTGGATTTTCATGAGCTGAAGTCTTCTTGTGAAGTAGACAGGCTGCTTCCCCCTGTGTGTATCTGTCATTAGTCAGGAGGAAAACTGTGTGAAGATCACTGAAGTTTTACTGCCTGAGAATTTGCAATTGTGAAACATGTTCAGAGGAAAGTTGTGAAGAAAGTTTTGGTGATATAACTAAGTGCAAAAATTTAATGGATTAATATAGCTTCGTCTTTTCATAAAGATGTACTTCCTTTCTTAGCAATTAGGCATTTTATGCCAAGTTTTAAAATATTAAAATTTAGTGGTAGAAATGCATTATTGTAATTTCCTAATTGCAGTATCTGTCTCGGGGTAAAGCCCCTCCGTATATTTCCAACATCCTTGAAGGAAGCTAAGCCTTTTAAAAGAGCTACAGCAGGAGAGTAGGTGGTGTTTTATGGACATTCTAGTTATTAAAATGTTCCTTTTTCTGAGAACTGAATACAGGAATAAACAGTCTTGTATTATAATTTAAAAACCCCTAAAGCACCTTTGCCTATGGACTCCTATTTTTCATTTTTTGATGTATGATGCAAGAGCTAAAGAAGGAAATGGATGAGCTGCAGTTGGTAGCACAATGAAGAAAAAAAAAAAGAGGTATTTCTGCCTTTTTTGGTTCTATAATCTCCAAAGTGTTGCTGCAGTCAGTTGCCTTTGACTTCACTGTGCCCACAACTAGTCCAGTAATAGGCTAATACTATTTAATTAGGACTGTCAAATCAAAGAAGGTAGACTCAGGGTTCCTTGTCTCTGGAGTGCTGTAATTTGTTAAAGATTATGATTATTACTAACTTGGATTTGGAGGTATACTTGTTGCTCTGTTTTATGCAAAAAATGCAGCTCTCTGGAGGTATGTGATTAACATCAGGCATTATTTTGTTGCATACCCAGGTGTGAAGCTGGAAATTATGAGTATGTGTGAAGAGTTACCTGAATATGGGGAAAAACTCTGTAGCTAGTCTTTGTCAGTAGCGTATTTACAGTTTTTTCAATCCTTTTGGTGAGTAACCTAGCAGAATTTATTGGTGAATAGTTCAGTTTGGCTGATTTTCTTGAGTAGGCAGAGATGACATCTTTTTTCGTGTCTTGGATTTACTTGAAATGAAAGGACAAATCCAGATTTGACTTCCTTTTCTTCCCAAACTCCTGTTTAAGCACTGAATGAATAGGACACGTAGGATTTGGCCTAGTAAACTGTTCAGAGTAACTTAATTTACTGGAGCTGGGGTAACTGCTAGCATTTAAGACTGTGCTAAAGATCTAAGTTTTTGAAACAGGTAGGCAAAAAAAAAAGCTGTTGTTTCTTTGTTTGTTTGTTTTATAAATCCCCCCATGTAGAAATAAGTGCTTTAGAATATCTGAACCATCCACCAGTATCATTTTGCTGCTGAGAATTGGGTAACTGTGTAAAATTATATTGACCTGAAGGGATTGAAATATAGAAGTGGCCATGTGCTTAACTATGCAGGAATCAAACTGTTTTACTGATAACATTTTATTGATTCATCTTCTCTCAGTGTTACAAGTAGCCTGAAGCTTTGCAAAAATGAGCTGGCAATGGTTTTGTGTTGTGGACGTAGCAGTATTGCAGCTCTTTGTAAGTATTGAAATTTTATATATGGGCTCAGAACTCACATAATTACTGTGATTTGTAATGACTGAGGCTGCAGATGGGGCTTCCCAGAGGTTTCATTTCAAGCTAGATAACTGGCAATTCCTCTTTTCTGTTTAAGAATCCATTGTCCCTCCTTTTTTTTTTTCTGCAGCTGTTGAGGTTTTTCTCTGTGAAAAGCTGAACTGTGTCTCTGACTTGATGAAGATGTGTAAAATGATTGAAATTGCCTTAACAGGGCAGGGCTCTATGTACAGTAGCAGCAAAAATGTCTCATGCTGTTTGCAAGGGATACTTTGTCCTTTCCATAAACGAACTGTGGTTTCTAACTGTATTATAAAAACAATAACAATTAAAATAAAAAAGCCTTCTTATGCCAAAGTTTTAAGAAAATGAATGGCTTAAAACCCCACAAAGGCAGATTGTGGGTTTAACCTGCATGTGTTGACTAATTAAATTCTTTTGAAGGAGCTAATTTAATGTATTTAATTTAATGAAGGCTTACTTAAGGTTTTAATGATGTAGGTCTTTTCTCTTCAGTAGAATGCCATATTGACTCATGACATATTTTTACACAGGCTTCATTCTGCCGTGAACAACAGTAGTTGAAAATGTGAGCGCTTGATAAAGTATCATTAAATTAGCTTATTGTAGTAGCAGATTTTTATTACGCTACTTCACCGAGATATGAATTGATCGCAGTGCACTTGCTGTTTTTTAAAGGTGCAGCATTGTTATTGATTATGCTACTTTATCTCAAGTGCTTCATCAGCCTGCTGGCAGGGTTGATCCCTCTACAATTACAGAAAGTACTAGCCTTTGTGCATTTCAGTTTCTTCTTTGTGTTTCATGTGTGTGCTTGTCTTTTTGTATTATAAATACACCAAAAAGGATTGCTTTGCATTTGGACTGTGACCTTCTGCACAGCAGCCTCAGTCCTGGGGCACTGGGTGCTGCTGTAGGGTGAGGAACCAATTGGTGTCCTGCTCAGAGGCACTGCTGAGTGGTCTGTTGTTCTGGGCTCATTTCCAGGGATTCCCTGAGATTTACTAACACTGAGGCCAAAATCAATTTTGGTCATATTTTGTAGCATATGCATGTGGAACAGGAGTTTCATCTTGTGTATTCAGTGTCAGTGTTGCAATCCAATGGATGTCACAAATGAAGTTGGAAAAACGAGAGTCTAAATCTTGGGTAGTTTAAGCCTCAAGGTGTTTTTCTGCTTTAACACAAATAGTGGATTTCTTCTATCAGTCTTGGAACACCCAGCTCTTATTTCAATGCTAAGTGTATAGGAAACAGATTGCTGTCAAGGCTTGTCCATCTAATTATGAATTCCCTTATTAGCACTGGAGCTGCAGTCTTCCAGAGAAGATGTTAGATGAATCATCTTTTCAACTTAGATAAGTTAAAACTAGATGGCCTTTATCAAATGCTAGCTGGAAGTCCAACAACAAAATATGTGAGTGTTCTTCTAGTCACCCTTTTTGTTTGATCTGTAGTAATTCAATATATTCCTTAAATATAAATTGGTATTTCAGTTGTCTGTGAAATATTTTCAGACTTCAATTATCACAAGTCCTTGATGCTGTGGGGGCTCTGTCACCTTTTGCTTCAGGCTGATGGCATTCCAGCAGCCATGGCTTTTATACTTTACTAAAGTTTTCCATTATTCAGTTTGACACGTGCTTAGCCAAATGTAAGAAACTTTTTGTCATAAAGTCCTGCTGATCCTCAGGGATTGTTCACAGTCTGTCTTGGTGATCGTTGTCTCCTTACCAGAGACGGAGTTTCATAGAGAATGAAAATGCTCAAATTTCAGTAAAAACACTGATGTTACTTTGGAACAGGTGGGGTCTTCCCATTGGAGGGAGCTCCCCAGTGAAATCAAATACACTTTGGCCCTTGAGCTTTGTGAATGAGGATTGAGTGGCTGTCAACAGATGTGCTTTAGCCAACTATAATCTTTTGACCCTGTGGAATGTGTGTGGCCAGCAAAGAGCTTCCAGAGGTTCTGCTGCCCTTTGGGTCTGGGAGCAGCAGGGGCCTGTTGCAGGAGTGGTGCAGGCTGGATACTTTGTTTCCATGTATAACTGGAAGAGAAAACTGTCCTTGTGGTAGAAGAAAGGTCCACATTATTGATGTTGATGATGGAGCAGAGCAGTAATACTGAGCAACTGCTGTTTAAAAATTGCCAGAAGTTTCAAGCAACAAGATATTTGTGCTAATTAAACTATTTGCCTGTCATCTTTATTCACTATTTTAAACAACAAAAAAAATCAAGTGAAATCAAAGTGTGGTAGAACGTAAATCTCCTTGATCAAAGCTTATAGCAAGAGAGTACTGCTCTTAACTATTTCCTAAAATACAGATTCAAGATATATTCAATGGTAGCATGAGGACTCTTGTATAACCTAGGTGGTGGCGAAATGCTGATGAAAGTCACCCAGGTATTAGACATCCTGCTCTCTTTCAGATGTATGTGTGGTGACTCAGTGCTGTGTTTATTTTTTAGGATGTGCCAGACATGAATGTTTTCAAATTAAAAATCAACCCATTAACCAAATGTGTACTATGTATATATGTATTGACTAATACTGGTTTGCTGTGTCCTTGTTTTCCTTTGTATCTGCCTCTTTGTCTTAAATTGCAAATAATCATTGAGATGAAGGTGACTGTTTTCCTGTTTATAAAGCATCTGGCACTGTGGAATCCTGATGATGGTTGAGAGCTCCTAGCTTGTATCTTGAAGTGATTATTAGTAAAGCAAATAGGAAATGGCTTTGGGTAACTCTTCAATCAACTCATGTCTGAACTAATTTTTGGTGTGTTTTTTTTGTTTGTTTTGGTGGGAGGTTTTGGTGTTTTACTTTTTTTTGGTTTATTGTTATCTTTAAGGACATGATGTTTTGGAAAGGGCTCTGAAGTAGAAAAAAGGCAATTGCTAGATTTGAGTAACAGAGAAGAAAGAGGGCTCTTCAAGGCTGTTCATCTGTGATGGAAGAAAGTTACAAAAGAGAAATGGAAGCATCCACAAGGCTGGACCCAGGCAGGAGGCAGCAGTCACACACACAGGGCCTTTAGATGGGGACAGACCACCCGAGCAGAAACGACAGAGGTCAGCATGTTTTCAGTGTCTCATTGTGCAGCCTCGAAGAAGAACTAGAAAAAGCCAAGGAAAACAGAAAGAAATCTGCCATAATTGTGACACAAGATAACTGGGAAATAATATAGTGCAGGAGCTCATGTACTGTCAGCTGCTGATGTACATCTTGGGCTATTCTTGACTAAATAATTTGCACTGAAAATCTTTAGTCAGAAACCAGCCAACTTCTTTGTTTCCTTTCATTCTGCTCCTTCTAGATAAGGGAATGAAAGGATTACTTCATAGACTTGTAATTTAAATGTCGATGTTCTGGCTCATTACGGGAACTAGCACAGCCTACTGAAAAGAACAAAGCATCAGCATGATAACCCATCTGATCACCTACCCAGATGTACTTTTATCAGACTCAGAAACCCTATTAGTCTGAAGGATTTCCTACTATGTGAATTTTTCACCTGTGCTTCTGTAGCTGACTTATTTTGAATTCACAAGTCACAAATTGTGTAGTTTCTGTGCTGGTTACTTTGAAGGATTTTAAAATTAGTGTCCTTTAGTCCACTTCTGCCTTTGTCAGTGGTCATATTTACTTTTTAGATAAACAGATTGAATCACTTGGAAGAAAAGGGAATGAGCCCAGCATCCCAAGTGAGCTTTTAGGAATGCTAATTATTAATCTGTAAAAATAGAGGAAATTTCAAGTTGAGTCACTCCAAGTAGTATTGGACTGGCTAAAACTTTATATCCATCTTTTGAAACTTGTCTCCATTAAACACTTAAATATTTTTCAAATGTATGTATTTTTCTCCTCTTTTTTTGCTTAGCTGGATGAATGCTCAGAGAAGGCTGTGCACCTCTGAAAAACCAGACTAAAAAGGGGAGGGGCAAAGTCTAGGAGAATTCGGTTGTCTCCTGGGTTTCAGGAACAGTTTAATTTGTGATGTTAACTTCCTTTCAGCAGTTGACTTGCTGTGACCTTAACCTAAGCTCTTACAGACTGAGCTTTTGCTGTTTCAGGGAGAAGAAACTGTGTGTTTTGTGCATGCAGGTTTTACTGCCATATATGGGTCCCACTGAATTTGGAGGCCAAGGGAGGTTTTATTTAAGGACAGGACTTATAACATGTCTCTTTTGCATAGTATGTTTCTAAAAACAAACACATCAGTGGTTAAAGCTTTTTAACAGCACCCCGTAAAGTCTGGTTCAGATGATGTTTAGAAAGTGGAAAAAAAGGCAAAAACAAAAAAAGAAAGGGAAAGAAGGATGTGTTTGCCTTCTTGCCTGAATAGCTGATAGGTTCATTTTTACTTATTTATGGGCAAATTATAGAGGTGCATCTGTTCCTTCTCTGTATACAGTCACACATCTCAGATTTTTAAGATACCTTCTGACATTCTTTGAAGATTTAATGCCAGGTGGAAGATCAGTTAGAATTACAGATATCCTAAACTTTCAAAATACTGCTTCTGCCTGAAAACTCTTTTTACTTTTGCTCCCAAATTTAATGAGGCACTGACTAAACATCACAGTAACTGAGGCAGCAGAAAAGGAAAAAAGCCAACCCAACAGTTCACAAGAAGAAAATCTTTCCAGACATTTACAGTAAAGCAAAAATATTTGTGCTGTGTTTATTTAACTTAAATGCTCGGGGATATGTCGTCTTATAAAAGTGTCATTACAGGAATAAACCAATAACTAGCATGTAAGTCAGATACCACGACAGGAAACACTTAGCTGGACTCAAGCTTTTATTAGTTTTACATGTTGCTTATACTGCTGTCAGTAAAGAGGGCAAATAAAGGCAGATAAAGCTCTTTGCCTGCCATTAAATGTGAGAATAAGGATGTGCCTTTAGATTGCAAACAACCTGATTTGCCTGTGCAATCAGGCAGATAGGGATCCGGTAGCTAACCCTTCTATATCTTAATTGTATCTGCAGTAAAGGGAGCTTTGTTGTAAATATCACACCCCTGAAAGTAAAGAACACAAGCTCTCTCTCTGGGGATTTTTGTTTGCTTTGCTTTTTTTCACTAAATTCAATCACTGATTCAAGTAAGTATATATACACCCCTTGAAAGTATGGCCTGAGGAATCTGACACTGGCTATCAGAGGATTTTGCTTAGTAATTGCTTCATCTGTTCAATACTATTGAAAATACCCTTGAGCAGAATATAGCTGCAGGGGAACAACACTCTAAAGCAGCAGTCTAATTAATGAATCTCATTGCCACTTAGAGGAGCATTATACACTTGGCCTTGGTTGTCAGCATAGATCTGTTCTTATGACATTATATATTTGTCCAGAAAATGGGTGTGATTATTAGAAAAATGAATAAAGTGGGTTTAAGAGGCTGGTGTCTTTAAGTCCATGGATGAAGCAGATTTGCAGTGTGCAGTTGCATTCCTTATGTTACAGGTGTCACCAGCAGCTTGTGGCTTTGTGGAACAACACATGAGTTCTTTCAGCTTTTATCTCAATAGCCGTGACCAAGGTTATTCATTGCATTTAGATGAAGAGAAAACAAAGTAATTGTAGCCAGAGTGTGAAGGCAGATAAAGTGTTTTCCTGCAATAGAAGGGAAAGCAAAACAGAAGTAGAAAGAATTTTTTTTCACTTAAGATTTAAAAAAACCCAAACAAACCACAAGCCTTTGTGTGTATCCAGTGAGCACCATTTATTTATTTATTTATTTATTGTGGTCTGGATGGCAGGTGGTGTGTTTGCCTCCAGCTGAATAAGATAGGCAATAATACCTGTTAGTGATGAGCCTTTTCTGGAGATCTTTTAAAGCAAGTTATTTGAATAAAAGTCATACTGATAGTCACTGATTCTTATTCTTATCTTTAAGAAAAAATAAATGCAGTGCTTGAAATCATTCTACCAACATAAACTGTAACTCTGGATGCAAGTTAAGAGCTTGTGTTTTGAACTAAAGTCCTAAACCACTGTATGGAGCTGTCAAATAAAGAATTTTGAGATTGGACCAGATGATCTTTCCAGATCCCTTCCAACCTGGGTCGCTCGATGATACTATGTAAAAAGGTACATAAGCTTCTAAAAACACTTAAGTAAGTCAAAGGCTAGAATAAGGTGCTCTGGCCTTTGCCAGCGCCCAGTTTGTAAGTCCTTGCTATGATCTGATATGGCCTCTGTGCATATGAGACCCCATGTTAAGTGCCCCTCTGCTTATAAATCCTTAAAATTTATGCAGCATTTTAAAAGGCAATTTTCTACCTCTCTGTGAAGGCTCACTGAAACCTGTGATTTCTGCTTAGGCTTTATGAGAGCTCTTTGGATGAAGTAGTTTTCATTAGTAAATTCCTCTGATGGGGTTATGGACCTTTAATTTGAGCTCATCACTAGACCTTTTTTCTGTTCTCTGAAGTGACCCTGGTACATAATGAGGTTTGATCCTGGAATAGTATCTTCACTGGTTTGCATGTTGGTGATTAACATGCTTCATGTTGGTGATTCTCTGCTTCAGCCTTTCCTGCTGCCTGAGCTTCTTTCTGAAGGCCTTGGGCTGGTGCAGGTCTGCTCCACTTCTGTCTTCCCTTTGTAGCTGCTGCAGGTATTCCTTGGCAGTGTCTTCGGGTTGGTTGTTTACTCTTTTTATTTTTTTATTTTCCCCATGTAGGACATTAACACATCTCAATGTGAAATTCTGTGAAAATTGTTTATACTTGCAAGTGACACTTGAATTGGTGATTGCAGCACCTCCAGTAGTTGATGGAGCACTCTTTGCCTTATGATTTGGCTAATAGAAGTCATAACATCTGTGGTTATATATCAGAAAAATAACTTACCTAGCTGTTTTCAATCACTTTCATCCACTGTGCACAGCTGCAGCAGCTTTTAGTGCTGGTCAGTTCTTTTCAAGTCACTGAGCATCTGTTTTGGTTATTAGCCAGCAGAGAGATCAACTAGGACTAGTGGGGGTGTGTTGGAGGGAAAGGATTGAAATACATGAATTCTATTGATCAATTGTCCTGTACAATCAAGATCCCCAGAAGCAGGTCTTAAAACTCTGTGAGAACTCGATGTAACTTATTCTCTGCTCTTGCATGTCTCTTGGATCAAGAATTAATCCTCTGGTCAACAGAGATTGCAACTTCCAGAGGTTTAGAATTCCAAATTTTGATAAAGCAATGAGCTGATTAACAAAGCGTATATTGATAGCACTATTATGGGGAGTAGTGCTAAAGATCCTTTATTTAAATACATTTGTCTTAAAGTGCTTATGTTACTAATTATCAGGCTCACTAGTCTGTTTAACAGGAGTCCAAATAATTGTAATTTATGTGCAGTACCACCCTGCATATTTTCACGCAACAGAACAAATATTTTATTGAATAATTGGTCTCCTGCATGCCTTTTTGTAAATTTAGGAAAACTAAGTGTTTCATATTTGTCCTAAATTAAATATTTCCGATGTTGCTGCTCTCATTCTAACAGTACGTTGGTAGATTTTGAAGAAACTAGAGGATAAGGCCACAGGAGGAGTGACTGACTCTCAGGGCTGGAACTTGGTATGTTCCCTATAAAGTCCATAACAAATTCCTTTTGGTCTCAATTGCTTTTGCATAATTTATTTTTTATCTTAAAAAAAAAACGGATTGAAGTTCTTGTTTATGGGTTATCTTGAAGCAACACAAACCCTCCAGCCTTGGAAGCAGTTTGGGAGCAGAGTTCTGTTGCTCTTGCAGGAGTAATCCGAAGGACAAAATTCTTAACAGGCTTTTCAAGGCATCTTTGATTTAAGGCACCTTGGAATCAGCAGCAGGCATCTAAAAACCTTACATGAATGTGGAACATCCAAAGAAGGTGTTACTTAACCTTAGGAAAAAAAATAATTGTCAAGCTTTTATAAAAAGCTCATAAAATTGAGGCTAGATGACCTGAGTCACTCTTAGAAATAGAGCTGTATTTCAGAGAAGGAGAAGCCAGCCTTCTGAAGTTAACTCATTGTTTTCTGGAAAAAAAAGATAAGATTCTGTGTCTGAATCTACTTGTAAGTTCGCTGAAGTTTAGATAGCAAAATGCTTGCTTGAAAAAAAACAACAAAAAACCAAAAAAACCTGGCAAAAAACCCCCACAATCTCAAACTTAGATAATAGTTGCTGCAAAATAGCTGGGCTGCCAGAATGTCAAGATTTGGAATGAGAAGATTGCGAACGGGAAATGGCAAGTAATAAGGGGCCTAAAGAGACATGAAAAGCTAGCAGCTTCATTTTAGTTTGAGGGTAAGAAAATTGCTTATAACTACTTATAGCATCTTTTATTCAAAGATCTCAAAGCTTGCTGAACCAAACATAATTCTTTGAAGAGAGGCATAAACTAATGATCACTTTACTCATCACTGGAACGCAGCCGTCTGCACCGCAGCGCAGTCGCTCTTTGGCAGCAGGTGTCAGTGCTACCTCCAGTCTGTGAGGTGAAGGGGATAAAAACCAGTTGGGCAACAGAATGTGCTGAAATACCACCAGTCTGGACACCACCATGCTTTCAATAAAAAAAAATAAATAAAAAAAAATCAAGTGCAGGTGAAGACATTTCCTCTCCTCTAACATTCATGTTTGTTGTTCTGCCAAGCTTTTCCTTTATTAGGAAAAAAGTGGGGCAGCCAAGATTCTTAATGCTAGAAGACCTTAGTGGAACTGTTAAAATTCCATTCTGTTCAAAACTTTAATGCCAGTTGGCTGTATTATTTCTTTATAATTTTCTTCTTCAGTGCATGTCTAGCTACATTAGTTGATCATTTACCAACAGACTAGAAAGACCAATACTATTTAGCTGGGGAAAAACCTGATTATTTTTTTTTATGAAGAAGGAAAATGGACTCAAGTATTTCTTGCTTTTTGTTGATGGTAGTAGTCATCTTATGTGCCTCCCACCCCTTTTCTTATAAAGACAGGAACTCAATTTTATTTATATTAGTGTGAATAAGAAAAGTGCATCCTGATCTAAGATGGATAAACTCCTATATAACTCCTTTTACTGTGCAAGTAATAATTGCACTTGTAACTCTCTTAAGAGCTGTTTTAATGCCTGAACAAGTTCTGAGAGAGCATTTGTCACGGTTTATTTCAAATGCAGACCTTGGCACTGGAGTTGATGGTCTGGTCCTGCAGAAAGCAACTACGTGTGCAGAGCTGTTTGTAGCATCCAGCTTCAGGTGGAGGGAGGGAGAGGACAGAGAGAGTAGGAACAACTGATTAGCACAGGCATTAATCTGAGTACTTTCTCAGGGTCTTGAAATGTCTTTGCAAGCAAAATATTACTTGATGACTGCTGATTATGTATTGTCAGGCGTTTAAGCGGCATAAGTATGTTTGTGCTGAGCTCTCTGAACCAGAAGGAGAAGGAAGCTTCCTAATGAACCTCCTGGAGAGCCAAGCCCCAAGCATTGGGTCTAGCACTGTTTTTTCATCTGATGCCAGGCAGCTCTAAATAGGTCTTAAAGCAGCTCCAACAGTTTATGCTGTTTAATAAATCTAATCTGTCAAACAGGTCACGTAAAAAACCTAAAAACTTTTCTTCTAATTACAGTAAGATTTTATTGAATGCACATTATACATATAGATCATAATACTTATTAAAAAAGGCTATTAAGATTTTACAGTTCAAGATTTTACAGGCAGTGGGAACAGTGGAAGCCTAATGCTTTGTGAGAATCATATCTGCATTAGCAAGATAAAGGACAATTTAGGAAGATTACAAAAGCAATGATTTAGAGTACAACATAAAAATCTGCTGAGAACTAATTCGCAATGCCAGCTGCTGCTAAGCTTCTTAATCTTTATCTAGTTCAATTAAAATCTGAATGTTTGGGATTTCATTAACAACTGGGGACTTGGAAATTACATGCACTTTTACACTGTATTCAACTGCTTATGCACATTGTTGGAAGTTGCCCAAAATGTCTTCAGGTAGACTTGAGATATAATTAAAACTTAAGAACTTAAAGGATAATGCAGAGGTAAAAAAGGATTATTTTAATTTTTCTGTCAGATCCAATTGACAAAAAAAAATAAAATTGCACTAGTCGAAATGAGTTGCCAACCAGTGAGGGTTTTAATGCAAGTGATATTTCTGGATGATTGTGCAATCAGATGTACATATCAAATAGCTTTGTTGGAAGGTGAATTGGATATTGTAATTGTGCCCTGTGCTGGTTGTATTTTTTTGTGTGTGTGGCAGAACCACTTCACATCTATCGTTCACTTCTATACTGATGTAACCATGCTGCTATCAATTAATTATGCATTTCAAAGAATCTGCAAGTAGGCCTTTCTAAAATTAAGCTAAGCAAAGTGATGAACAAGCTTTTAATCATTTACTACTGTGTATAAAAAATAGTTTCTTTCCATTAATTCCTCAAGAATAATTCTTCTAAAAGTTTTTCAGAAGTAGAAAAGGACTTAATTTTTTTCTGTCTTCATTGTGGTGTTTTTTTGGGTTTTTTGTCTTCCTTGCATTTTTAATGAAAGATCTGACCATTATTGGCAAACCTGCTGGTTTCAAGTAGAGAAATTATATAGGTATCAGAATTTAGAAGAACAGTCCTATATTTTGAGGCAGTCATTGAAAAGACTGAAGATTTGGTATTGGGTGATGTACAAGCATACTGACGTTTTCTGTTCCATGTAATAGAGCAGCTGTCATGCTGGCTGTGTTTCCAAAGAGAGCAGTGATGCCACCAGAAAGGGTTTCCCAGGTCAGGGAGCACACTGTGGGGTCTGCCAGTTAAGTACTGGGTCAAATTCTTCTCTGGTTTAGATTTTTCAAGTTTTAAACTGGAATGTATTTCTTTAATTATTCAGCTCTAGTGATCTTAGGTGCCACTATAGGATGTGGAGATGAGTATTTTCAGAACAAGTGAGGGTATTGAGGGTGGTGATGTTCCTCTTGGAAATGTAGAGGAGGTGTAGAACTGCAAGATAATTGGTACAAGACTTGGAGACAGCCTGGACGTGTTTCAGTGGAGTGTTTTGATCAAGCTAACTTTTAAAATGGCATAATGATGAAAATAACTTGTTCAGTATTGAAATTTCTTAACACGTTTGGGAAGGAGGTATTAACTTTTGTCACTGGTAATTCAGATGCTCCTCCTAGCAACAAAATACAGGACTGGAGAGCCTTATGGCAGCACGGCTGACAGTCCCTGCCAGGTGTGTGCAGGATGGATACACATCTTAAACGCTGCCTGCTGCTTAGCTCTGCTCCCACTTGGACCTGTCAGAGGGAGCAGTGCTGAGTCGTTTTTCTTTCTGTTGTTGTGGGTTTTGTTTTGTTTATGGCTGATCGTGCAACTTCAATAAATAGAAATTTAGCTATAACCTTCCTCATATGCTGATGCTGAGCCAAATAAGTTATATATTATTTCAGCTTCAGAGATTTGAATTTGCCCTGCTATGTCCTGAGATAGGTGTCCTCAAAAGAGCACAAAATCTTCTCTTTCCTCTGACTGTTGAATACATTGAGTATTTGGAGGTATTTCTTTAGGATTTTACTGTCTGATCTTAAAATGGATCATCTGTTATGTAGGTACCCTAGAGTGACAATCTGGACATAGGCTTTTACTCCTTGGATTTAGGTCCTTTCAGGAATGTAGGGCTTATTATCAAAGATTAAAATAAGCCTATTTTTTCTTGCAAAGAGAAAAATAAATAAAATGTAGAATTGATATATCACAAATGGAAACAGTGAGTGTGTCGCTAGGGAGATGAGTGGGAGTTGAGAGCAAAGATAACTACAGATATGATAAGTATCTGTACGTTTGGCTTCAGATATGAAAATCTGTGCCACAGATTGATCCTATAGGAGTAATAAATACATGTTATCTGTAAGTATTCTCAAAATTCATAAATGTTACTTAAATAACATCCTTTGCATGATTTTCTCTGAGATCTTTTATTTTTCTGTCACTGTTGGGCACTTTAATTTTCAAAAAATTGCTTCATCTGTTATGGATTTTGTTTCAGCTTCCATTTCTGTCATTCTCTTGAAAGCTGATGAACTGTCCCACTTCTGTTCTCTGGAGGCTGAGAGATTCCTTTGGAGAGTTCTGGTAGCAGGTTGGAGGGTTTTTGTGTCTGAGCTATGTCTGGATGATTTATTTCTTTAAAGCAGATTGCAGACAGGGAATTTGCAACTTCTTTTACAAATACACTTTTTGATGTAATACCACATCACAGCATGATCCTACAGTGGGAGTCCATTTTCATTTGGGCATATTCCCTTTGACAGAGTGAGAGTTACTAAGAGTGCATGATGATTCTTCTCGTGGTGATGTGGCAGCCAACTGGACTTCTCAAAAGTAATTTTTATTATGAAAACTAAAACTTGATCAATGAAAGACATTGTGTCCTCTTTTCCTCTTCTGCAAAACAAAACTTGTGGCTGTAATTTCAGCCTTCAAATGGATTTTGTTTTCTCATACAGTTCTAATTTCAAATTTTGCATTTGCTAATGACACATTTTTACTATATTTGAAGATTGCCATCTACTGGCATGTAACAGCTTTGGGTCTGTTAGTTCATAAATTAAAATTTTCGATTAAGTTGTTTTCTCAGTTGATTCTGTGGTTGCATTTTGCTTCATAGAGTAGGGGCAATAGTAGGGGAAACATTAACAGCACTAACTTTATCATAGCAAGCACTGTGTAATGTCTGCTTAATTAAAAGCCCATTATAACAAGATACTGATGCTTCCCACATGAATGAGCTTCCTGTTCCTTCAAATTGAGCCATGTTTCATATTCCTATATTATAAGAACAGAACACATTATTTAAAGGTTAAAATATACAGTTTCTCTAAGCATTTGAAGTGATGCTGACTTTCCAGCACACAGTGGTTAAGTGGCTCAATAAACTAGAGGGCTAGAATTTAATAGAGTGAATTCCAAAATTAGGGGACACTCCTTTCCCTCCCCAAGCAATTTTTAGTTAATCCTAAAATTTCTCAGGTTTCTAGACCCAGATTCCTTCCAGCATCCTCTAGTCAGCAGGCATAAGAATGTCTGGAGGATACCACCTGAGAAGGAGCTGATGTCAACCCCCACCAAGCTTTGAGCAGGTGAGGAGCAGTAAACCTCTGCAGTAATTTTGAATGCTGATCAGCACCTGGGACACCCATCAGCTCAGGAGTTTGGAGCAGCTGTAGGGTTAGTAATTAGCTGCTCTTGCATTGATTTCAGGTGTGGTGGCCTGTATTTAAGGAGGCCCGTGGGTGCTGGGAGCTAGCAGAAAGGAAAGCTGAGGGGCTAGTCTGCACATATCTTTTATTTTTAGATGTCCATTTTACTTGAGGAAGCACTTTAGGTGCTGGGCATGTGGCTTTGCTTTGCTTTTCCTCCTGGGGATGTGGCACCTAAAACTCAGCTTTAACTGTTCCTCGCCTGCTGAGTGTGACTTTTGTGGAATATTTTGGCTGTGTGAATGAATGTTTTTGAAGTAATTTGCAAAGACCCTTGCTGTTCTTTTGGTGAAGATAGTGCCCTCTCAGCTGTGTGGGCAGTGCTGTGGTTGCTGTATTCTTGCTTGAAGCAGCACTTGCCACAAAAGTGCCAACACCAAGAAGATGAGTTTGCAACTCTGGACATGCTGCTGCTTCCACCCTTATAAGGCACACACAGAACTGCTTTGTGGCGAGTATCTGAGGGACAAGGGATAGGTAGTATGTGATGAAGGAGCTGCCACTGCACTGGAACTATTCAGACTTTATTGAATTGGAAAGTAAATAGTCACGTAAAACCTGGGTAACTTGGTGAGACATTAACTAAAGCTGCCCTAGGGCTGCCTGCAGACACACATGCTATTGTTGTTGATTTCTTATCTGCTATTCTGATTTCATTTGGGGATTTGCTGTGTTTGTGTATTAGCAGTCATCTTGGCGTTTTCACCCCTCTTTTTCTCTTAAATTAGTGGTCTTGTTTGCAGAGAAAAATGAAAGTGGTAAAACGTGTTCTGTGTTTCTATAAAACGGTGTGTCCTGAGATGGTTCTGTATGAACTTCATAAAGTGTGTTTATTTATTGTAGGTATTTTGCTGTTGGCACTGCATGTTGATTTCAGCTGGATAAAGAGTTGTCAGTTACATACTATGTATTTACGGGTAATTACAAATAGTTGTCTTGGCACTGAGGCAGGCAGGCTTTCCACCATTTCCTCATATAAGCCTGCTTTCTACTTCTTGGTGTGTGCATTTTGAGCATAGAAGAGTGGGGAGATTTATTGAGAGGCCATACAGCATGGACATACACTCTGAAGCAAAGTTGACTATAAAGATAATTAGATACAAAGAATGAGAATACAAAATGATCCACTCTTGAGCAAATTGAGGGCATTTCTGAGGTACAGCAGCTTGTGAAAACACCAGAGTCATGTAATGGTGCTCCTGACTAATGTCTTTTGTGCATAAGGAATGTGTCAGTGTGAGCCAAACTATCAAAGCAGCTGGTTGTTGTTCCTTCCTACTAAGGAGAACACTTACCTCAGATTTCTTTTACCTCTCATTAGATAAATATTGATTTTCTCAATTCTTCAAGGAGAAGTACTCTCTGAGAGGTACATGTTTATTCCCACCTCTTATGAGCATGTCTACAAAGTAACTACATATTTACAGTGGAAAATGGAGTAGCCCACTAATGTGGTGATTGACATGAAAATACAGTTCTGTCATTGATGAGACAAATGCGTGTTGTTCACAAAAGCTCTGAGGAAATGCAGTCTATACCATACTTGTTATTAGAGATTTCTCTGTTTTTGTATTATAGGCAGTCAATTTATTTCCAATTAAAATATTAACTGCAGTAAATCTTGCTGTGGTGGTTAATCACAGATCAACAGGCATAAAACAGTATAACAGGCATAAAAAAGTATTTGCTATTAAGAGAGGGACCATTCATTAACAAAAGCAATTGCATCCTTCAGGTCTCTGTGGCACATGTAAGTCTCATTTCTCTGAAGATGTTCACAGTGTTGGCTGTAATACCTTTCAGTATCATTAGATGTACTGTGGAGTGAAAAAAAAAATTCCCTTGCCTATGTGAATTAGAGAAGCAGTTTGAAGTTTCTGAGCTGCTGATGTGCCCAGAAATTCCTGTCAAAATGCATGTCACAAATTATTCAGACATACATATGTTCTGTGCATAATTTTATTAAAAGGTGGTGAGATGAAAACCATATCTAGAGAGAGATTCTAACTTTTTTAATAGTGATAGACTCTTACCCTTAGGGTGGTCTGAGCCCAGCTGTAGCAAAAACTTTGAGATAATTTGAAATTTGTGAATCACTGTTGCTTTTGTAGGTTTGTTTTTTCTTTGTTTGTTTATTTGTTTTTTTTTCTAGCAGTTGGGATGATGTTGGAGGAAATCAGTCCAGTTGTACTCGTGTCTGCTGGGTAGTCCTCCTAAATCATCGGTGGTGACAAAACACATTTTATATTTTAAGTGAGACTGACTAAATCTTTGGCTGAGTTTTGGTAGGGGGAAGGGTGAGTGGAAAGAGGAAAGATAGACTTAGCAGCTTTTCAGCTGTTTGATTATTATTTTTTTTTTTGTAAAAGTTGCCTTTTTCACTGAAAAATGCTGCATCCTTTGAGAAGATGAATCACTGTGCTTGCTAAAGGTAGAACAGGCTGCCTTTGGTGGTGATTTAGCAAGATAGTCATGTCACTGATACATTCCAATATTTGATAGTAAATAAGCTTGTTAACAAATGAAATTAAATGTGAGACTAAGCTCAGGTATTTACCCTGGTCTGTTCTTCAGTATGAAAAGGGATTGATCAAATGCCCATTGCAATCCATGGGAGTCTGATTCTGATGAACTTTGGAACAGGATTAAAAAGGTTTAACAGACTTTCTGTTGATTTGATTTACAATAAAATGTGCTTACAGCTAATTGTATGGTTTTCAAGCCCTTCAGATAGCTGACTGGTTGTGCCTGTAAACATGGCATTTAATAACAAACAAAAAAAGGCAGGGGAGAGTGAGCAGCTTGGTTTCCAATGCTCTGCTTCCCTTGGTAATAGGTGCAAGATTAGAAGCATTTCTCTCAAAGTTATGAATATTCTTGCTGTGCTTTGTCTGCCTCAATAGCCCCTTATCTGTGAACCCATGAAAAATGAGTCTGTGTCATGGATCATCTACCATTTGTGTTTTGATTTGCATTCCGGAATGTGGTTTAGATCTGATATAATGGTTTCCTCTTTTGTTGTGGTATCTCTTCCTGGCTACACACTATTACCTCCTTGCAGGCTCTTACTGTGTGGGGATCTCATGCTTGCCCTGAGCACTTCCTCTTTGTAGGTCTATAAATTGCATGTGTGATCTCAGGAGGTTTTTTGTGCAATTCTTCTATATGATGCAGAGCATAAAGCTTCCTTATCTCACTGTGGCATTTTGTGGATAAATTCATACATGGCTCTGTGGGGCAACTGCCACCCTGCTTGTTCCTGCTGTTAAAAAAGCCTGGAAATGTCCATCTGTGGGTTTAACCCTGTCCCGTGTTTGTCTGGGTTTGTTGAGCGAAAGCATTCTAAAAGCAGTTCTTGCATATCTTCTCCTGAACATCTCTGGTTTAAAAAAAGGGAATAAAATGTGAATTAAAAATTAGGAGCTATATTATATCTTCGTAGCAGGTTATGCAGCCTTCTTCCTTCGACTAGTAAAACATTGAAGTTGGTTCATTACAGTATTTATTTTGCCAGTTGATGAACATCCCATCCCTTTCTCTGTAAAATGCTACTTGCACTGGAGCGTGTACCTACAAAAGGGCATCCCAGGTATAACGGGATAAATCTATATTTAGGCAATAGAGTATTTATTATGTGAAAATTTGACATCATTTGCTGTGGCCCTTTTCTATCTCTGTTGTTGTCTGAAGTATATAAAAATGAAGAAAACATTATCTCAATCTATCAGTGCAATCAGGCAAAGAGATTTGTTGCAAACTTGGGGAATGTTGTATCCTAGATGGGAAGAGAAAATTGTAATTATTGACAATGGAAATGAGTACAAAGTGTTAATACACACAGTTCTGGACAGTACACTGCTTCAAAACCCATGCCACTTGTTTTTTTGCAGCGTTACGCTGGGAAGGGTTAGTGGATGTTAATGTCCTGAACTGAGAATTAAGTGTGTTACTGAAATCTGGGGAAATACTAATGAATTCATTGAGTGAAGTCAGCAAAATAGCTAAACATCTAAAGAGCAAATATCAAGTACTGGTATTTATGTAGAGATAGGACAGAGGACAGGAAAACTGTTAGTCTTGGAGATGCCCTGTGCTTCCAGTTAAGTGTTTTCTTTATATGGAAACCTTTGTTTTAGGTGCCTGCCTTACCCTGAGAACACACCTCGATGATGGTGTTGTGATATTCCCTCTGTAGGAAAAGGGCATGGGTGTGTAAGTCAGCAATCACTAAAAAAATACTGAGCATAGATATAAAAAAATCTTATTATGTTGCAGCTTTGGAAATGAGGCTGAGAATGGTATAGCACCGTGTTTTAGAGCCCATGCATCCAGGCTGTGTTAACAAAAAATTGACCAGGAGTTGATTACAAGCTTTAATTCTTCCTGGACTTTCTGAACAGATGCCTGTTACCATCTTTCTTGCTATCTAGGAGATGGATCCCTATGTGCTGGAGGTAATGACCTTCTGAATGCTTTCTAATAAGACAATGAAGAGCTGACTTTATCATCCTTAAGGCAAATTACTTTTGAAAAATGCTTTACAAATATCAAGGGTGCACTTGAGATAGTGATGTATTCTGTTAAAAAGTCTTAAATTTTAACACCCTTAAGTGGAAAAGTTCTCTAAATCCAGTGAGGTGTATAGGAATAACTCATACAGACGAGATGGGAATATTATCTGTCTAGATCCTTCTGTGAGAGCAATGTCATTAGATCAGTTTGTTTTAAGTTGTCTGAAAGAAGGCACAGTCAATTAAGATTGATTTTTTTTTTTTTGGCTTTATCAACTAATTACATCACTTCCATTTCTTTATATAAAATGGTGTGGGGTAAAGATGATGTGCTAAGTCTTGCAATGTCTTGCATGTCTCAGCCTGTGTGATGACAAGATGACAGCAGTAATACTGTGAGGCAGGGACTTGATGGGAGGGAAATTGTGGTATTTCCTTATCAGTCAGAATTCCTAGCATCCAAATGTGTGTCAAACCTGTCTTGTGGCTCAGCCTTGTGATGGTGTGGAACTGGTATCGCTGGTGCTGGTTGGGCTCAGTTCCCCAGTACTTCTAGTTACCTGTTTATGTTAATATCAGATAACAAAAACACTAGGCTTGGCCCTAGTGTGCTACTGTGGGCTGCCTGCTGACTTGTTTATGCCTTCTCATCCCACAGGTTTGTCTGTTGTCATAGTTCCCATTTTCTTGTGTTTTCTAAAGCAGGACAGGAGGTCTCTATGGAGACAGGCATCAGTTTCACTCTCTGTGCTAAACTGTAGGGGTTGCTGTAAGAGCAGAGCTGCAAACATGCTCTGTCCCCCGTGGAAGCCCAAAACATTGCCATGCTGACATCTCCAGTCCCTGGTGTCTCTGGGAATTAACATTTCAAGGTCGCAACAGGTTTTCTGTACCAACACTGTGTGCTGTTCCCTTCATTGGATCAGTAATATGATAACAGGAGCATCATCTCTGCACAGTACAGCTTCAGCTTTTGGGATTTTTCATTAGCTGCATAAAAGACCAAACCATGATGATGTGTCTTTAGAAGTAGGACACATGAATTTCATCTGAAATGAGCCAGTTAAATGTGTAGGTCCCAGTAAGTCACTGGGATATGGGCAAAAAACTTCTTAAGAGATAGCTTTGCCATAGAGAAGGAAGTTCACGAGTTCTCTTAGCTGGTGCCTGTATGTAGTTACTCAAACTCACACCCAGAGGAGCTGGGCTGCTGGGCAGTGTCGTGTCAAAGACATGACTTATGGCTCCAAAACCCTCTGAGCAACAAATCACTGGAGACAGGGAGGTATTGGCCTCACCTACTGTTCTTCTTTGGGGTTGAACGTTGCTCAGCTGTGTGATGGATATGATGGGAAGTGCTGTCAGCTTTGGCTCAACTTTTATTCATGTAGTGATGAGGTAGGTGTTATGGGTGTAATTTTCAGGAGTACCCCAGCAACTTCAGAACCAAAATCTATCAATGGTGTAGTCATGGAAGTTGAGGTTCCTACGTCACTGACTGCCTAAGGTTTTGGTTTGTGCCTAGATTCACCTAAAATTGGAACAGGGACTTAGAGAAGTGTGTGTATATATATATATATGTATGTATGTTTTTGCCTGACTGCCTTTTGTGTGTGTCTATCTGTAATCATAGCTGTACAGGAGAAGCCTTTGCTTACAAGGCAGATAAAAGGAGCTGATCACACAGCTGAGGCTGCTGTGAGAACAGAAGAGTTGAATTGCACAGGGTGTGTGGAATCTGAAAACTCCACTAGGGGATGAATAAAAGAGTTACCTTATGTTGTGTTTCATTTTTTCTCCCTGAGGGGATGGTACTGATCTTGTATGAGGTTTACTTCAGAGTCCTGAGTGGACTGGTGGTCCCATCTGACATGATGCTGATAAAAGCATCTCTTGTTAGTTTGCAGTGTATGCTATGGAACAACAGGTGAATTTTGTGGCATATTTCCTGGGTAGAACACATGTAATTAATTAGGCTGGGTGCACTTCTGATAGTGCATTGGCTAAGTGCAACCTTAAGCAGTGTTTAAAAAATCAGTAATTGAAAGGTGACATTACTTTTCTCGGTATTATAAACACAGTTAAAAACAAACAAAATCCTAGGATCTCTTGTAACATAAAGCACCCAAAACTTGTAAATACACATAATGAGTTTACTTGAAAGAGAGCATCTGAATGTTGTCTTTCTGTACTGCTGGTCCTCAGCCTGGCTCTGGTGCCACAAAGCTGTGTAGCATAACACCAGATAGAGGAGAGAATAGTGAGATTGACTGTTCAGTATTGGTTATGAAATAAAGGTCAAGTTCTTCCATCTGATAAATCTGCTTTCTGTTAAGCTTGTATGCTGTGAAATTAAGATTAATTCAGATGAAGTCATCAAGGAATATTTTGGTGGGCAAAGAGTTGGTGTAATGATTCCAAGCCTGTGCATAGTTATGAGAGGGAGTAGTCCCCATAGGCTGCTGGCAAGAGATCAAATTCTCTTTTTAGTACTGTAATGTCTTTTTTTTGTGCGTTTACTAGTTGCTTCCCACCAGCTCCTCAGGCACAGCTTCTTGGGTCTGTCTTAGTGTAGACGTGTATGGGGTTAATACCAAGTCCCTGAGAGCTCAGCCTCTTGGTGTATTTTCACAAGCTAAGACAATTAGGAGGATTAAAACCACCTTTATGCTGTAATCTAAATTAGTCTTCCAAGCTCGTCTTGTATACAGCAGAGAAAGGGAGGGGGCAGTCTCCAGAGAGATTAATTTTGTCTCAAGGTAGGTGTCCAACTTAGGTCATCTTGTGGGACTGTCTGGAAGGGCTTGTTTGCTGTGTCCACTGTGAATAGGTTTTATTGTGTTTCTTTGAAAATATTCACATGCAGGATATCACTGTTCCTTCACCACTGATGAAATATTTCTCAAAGTGTAATGATTGCTTAAGGCAGTGACTTTGGCCTATGTATGGTGTTGAAAGAGTGTCCTCAGATTGTATTCCTCACCCTGGGTGAAATAAATGAGCAGACAAGTCTTATGACTTACTGACATACTTCCCTTTTCTAGCAATTTATAGAGGTGAGCAAGTGTAGTAGCTGTAGGTAGGAGCAGATAAGAACAGGCACCAAATCAAATAACTAAGTTTTGCAAAGGTCAAATTAATATATTTTTACAGCCATCTTTCACAGAGTAACAAGGCATTAAAATTCTGATTAGAAGTTCTTGTGAGAGTGGATTGTAATGAGAACAGGAACCAGCACATTATAAATCCACTCTCCTAGTAATAATTTAACTAGAATGGTAACTAGTACAAATGTATGTAATTAATTCATTCTTATGACAATTTAAAGACTGAAATCTGGTTATCATGTGGCCTTCTTATGCCATATCTAAGACTTTTTTTGTACTGACAGAGTTGAAGTATTGATATTAAGAGACACTCTATGGCAGATGGATGTCAGCTTCCTTGGGGTCTACCTTATCACAGTTGCTGCCTTTATAAAGTTTTTATTTTGCTTAAGATCAAGTTGAAATAACAGTAAAAAGTAGTTCTGATTTGTGTTTGTTTAGGACAGATGGCTAATTTAACTAGTCTGATCTCAGTTTCTTATTGGACTACATCCAGCGATCCTTGGTAGTCTAATATCTGAATTCAACATGTCTCAAAACTGTAAGATGCAAATAGCAAAAGTAATTAAAAGACTGCTTCAAGCTGTAAATATCCATTTAAAAGTGTGAAATTTTTTCTAATAACATTTGTGGAGCTTTCGATATTTTTGAAGAGTTTTAGTTGCACTGACAGTAAAGACTGACACCAAATATGGTGAGTGGTTTTATTTGTTTATTTAGGTTTATTTTTCTCCTGCTGCTTTCAAAGTATCTTAAAGACACTGTAACGTGTGATGGTCACAAAATTTCTTGCCCTTGTTTTACGGGAGACTAAAGAGGGGTTTGCTACAATTTTCAGTGTCAGGTCTTTGTCTTGGCTTGAAGAATCAGCAATAGCCCTTTGTTCAAGCCTGATCCACTGATACTGTATGTGGAGCTTTCCTATTTGAGGGAGATATGGGGTTTTTGTGGATTTTGCTTTTGCAGAGTACTGCCTGTCTACAAGACAGGTATTTTTGATTTAGATTTTGCTGTGCAGAAGAGCCTTCATTGCATGGGCATCACCCCAAGGATACCACCACCATATTGTTCCCTTTTTACTTGAAGTCAACAAAACATTGAAATTCAGCTTTTCAGCTGGAACAAGTGGGAAAAGGCTTAGAGTGGTTGACTTTGGCTGATGATCTCCAAACTCTAGGGAGGACATGGTTCTTGGAAACTGTTGCTGGCTCAGATGCTCCAGCTACAGAAGCTGCTGCCAGTAGAACAGAGGAGTGAACCTTCTAGTGCAATCTCGTTTGCTTACTTGTCTTATGGCCATATGAACCTAATAGACTATTTTTGGTGCCTCAGAAGAGTGATGGAAGGTTTATTTCTGTCATGCAGAAATGTGATAGCAAGTGCTTGAGTTTTCCCTCTGACTTCAATAGACGTTACAAGGTAGTGGGGATTTTTGCTATGGCAGATCTCTCATAGTTTTCACCAGGGTATGAGAACAAGCTGTATTTTAATAAACATGATGTTTGAGATTTGTTGCTGAGTGAAACTAATAAGATGAAATATGTTGACAAGTCATGGCTTTGTATTGTTAAGCTGAGTATAACTTGAAAAGTCAGCAGTGCTGGACAAGGGTGACTTTTGAAAATGTGAATAAATTTACATGATTTGATATGTAATGTTGAAGCCAATTTGTTACTGGGTAACTTCAACAATTGGTTTTATATACCAAATAGAAACTAATATGTCAATTGTACCATACAAATGAATATTTTATTTTGGCTTTCTGTTTTTAGGCCTGAACTCAGCATAACAAGGAGGGTGCAATAACCTTCTTTTGATTTGATGATATATAGCACCTTTTATGTAAACCCATGAAAAGTGATTACTGGTATCATGAGGAAACAGCACCTTAGGGAGATTACTAGGCAAGGCAAACAGCTGGAACCCATAATCTCCTAAAAGTCTGATTGTCTGTGGATCACCATGTCTGCCCTAGGGTGCTATAAGTAATACTTCTTTTTAGTTATGCAAAACAATACATTCTTTGTAAATTTTGAATTTAAAATTGTTAGTAACCATGAAATTTAACCATGTGTGCAGCCAGATGTTTGACAGAAATTCTTAGTTTAGGATTCTTCAGAACTTGCTTTTGTATGTAAATATGAGAAATTTTGTAATATTTTATTGACATTTAAAAGGAAATATTCCATCAATTTAACTGAAGTTTAATTTAACTGGAGAAGTATATATTTATAATGTATTGACAGGTTTTTCTTTCAAGTTAATTAAAAAGAAATTTAACTGCATCTTTAACTGAAGGAAGTCTAGCTTTGTGGGTATTTGCATTGATTTAATTAGATAAGCTTAAAAAAAGAGAACAACTTCAGTAAAGATAGAGCGACTGTATTTTTCTCTTACTGAGTAAAAAACTGTTGAGAAATGTTACTTTCTGCCTGGTAGTTGTGTCCTCATCATTACTGCTGTGTTAGTGTTTGGCAGGCCACAGTTGGTGTGGCTTTTCCTACAGGGTTTGATGCATACAAATTCACTTAAATTATGAAGCATGAACTACACTTTAAAAAAGGGAGTTGGCTCATTCTTAAAATCTTACTTTAAACATCCTCTTCATATTTTAGTTTCTTACTATTAAGGTAGAGTAGCCAGACCCCTCCTAGCATATCCAGTAACCTAAAGTAATACACATTTTAAAATTACACAAACTCTACAGAAACCCCAGTGCCCTAAGATGTATCTCTGCTTGTTCCTAGCAATGTGGTACAGTGGTGCTTGTGTTGAGGGAGCATTTCTTTTTGTGCTTGTCACAGAATATTGAGCTCTTAGTGTTGGTGCCCTGGTGCAATTAAACAAGAATTACTATTTCCTGCTCTCTGTTGACTTGAAAGCCCTGATGTCACATTGTGTGCTGCTGACTCCAGAAGTGTTTTGGAGATTGTCATATATTCAGACACTTGCTGGAGATGTCTGCATGGTCTATTTCTATCTGTCAGCTCTTTCAGTATGCTAACTTTTCTGGCAGTTTGTATTACTCATCCTCCCAGAATTCTAGTGCCCTTTGCCTGATCTGGAGCTCTGGGAGAACTGTCCAAGAGGCACCTGGGGAAAAAGGTGTTTCAACTTCTGTTGTTAAAATCCTACTTTTGAGACTCTTCCAGGATGGTGTTCTATTAGCTCTGCAGCTAGAGGTGCTACTGAAATCTTCAAAGCCAGCTGTTGGACTTAACTATATAATTTTCACCTAAATTTTTTGTTCTAGCAGGTGTTAATGATTATGGGTTGGATATTAAAAACATCTGCTTTTTCCCCAGGATGAGGTTTTAGCCAGACACCAACGCAGGGAGGATGACTGTATCTAAATGCTGCTCTCCTAATAAATGTCCTGTTACAAGCAGCTGCATCATTCTTGGAATGTCAACATAAAGCTTGTCAAAATTTCTCCCCTTCAAAGGCTGATACTAGGTGATCTGAGTATGTAATTTGCATATTAATTTAAATAGTTGAACTGGTGTGGGGTCAAACCCACTAGTTTGATTGAAGGCATTGAGAAAAGGTTATTATATATTCAAGGTGAATGATTAGCAGGCATTGTGTAAGGTAAACATCCACAACTTGTCACTTTTGGGAGCTTGTTAGCCTCAGTTCCCGGAGGATCTTTCAGCATTTATATGATCTAGAGTAGAACTGCTAAGTCCTTAAAGATAAGTATGTGTCTAAGCATGTTCTTCAAAAAAAGTCCTTAGAGTGATGTTGGAAGACAGGGCAGACCAGCATTTCCAAGTAGCCATTCTAATGAAACTTGGGGTCACAGAATAAAGTTCGGTGCTCTAGTCTTGTCCTTTTGCTTCCCTTCTTGCTTTGTGACTAAAAGACAGTGGAGATGGTAGCTTTACATCAGGAGTTCCATGCCTCTGTATTCTTTGAAAATAAAAAAATCATGCTAAATGGAGTTGTATCAGCAGCTTTCTTAGATAAATAACTAATAGGTTGTTTTAAGTTTCTATTTAGAGTGGAGAATTAAATAATTTTGGAATCAGGTTAGTAAACACTGCAGTCTGGCAATTAGGAAATTGATTGGGGACCTAATTCACTGTAACTTAGTCCATCTTTTGCCAGGATTGTAAATGTCTCCTTATTGCCTAATTCTACAATATCCTTAATAAGAAACCTGGTCAGGTTTTTGTAAGAAGTCAGCCACACGTGGTTGGCTCATCAGTGTGTCTTGTGCTTTTTTAAAATGTTCATTTGCAGAAAAAGCAACTCAGTACAGATAAAGAGCAAATGGTAATGGGCTTTAAGCTGAGAGCTCTTAGCTTTTAACACTCAAACCCTTGAAGTGGAGGATTGGGAGATAAAGAGACTTTTCTTATGGGTTAGAAATCCTTTGTTCTGTGCTTGGCTGTTTATGTTGTTTGGCTTGGCTTTCCTATAGTATTAGTAGATGACAAGTTACTTGCAAAGTAGAGACACTTAATTCTGGGGTTTTGAGTTCATAAAACATTTTTAAAAATGCAAAGGCAGCAGTCACAGGAGGGCCTTTGGCACCCATGACACTGTGTCAGGATTATGGATTACTGCCAGTCGTGCATTTCAGTCTGAAAAATTGAGTTTTAGCTTTCTGAGAGCAAGCTGATTGAAAGAGCAGTCCATATCACTTAAACTACTTGTACCAGGCACCCTGGGCCTTCTGAATTCACAGTAGCTGAATGCTTCACTTGAGATTTGAAGCATAACTTTCAAGTGATTTCATGAGAAAAGGAATAAAACTAAATTGTAAACCTTGAAAAATATACACCAAGATGATCATATAAGTTGCCTGTGTACAGTGAATTTCTATTAGATTTGAAAGTGGGCAATTGCAAGGTTAAGCAAAGCTGATTACTGGAGCCAAGCAGAGTCTCAATCAATTGTAAAATGAACTTTTAAATCCTTGGCTTTTGAAGCCTATATTAAGCAACAGGGAAAAAATATTAATTGTTATGAAAATTTGAGCATGGACTTTATTGTGTAGGGGCAGGTTTGACATTTGCAGCATCTTCTTAGAGATTTAGGAGAATCAGTCTTGCCAGGAAAGAAGGGCAGCTTCAAGCTCCTGGTGAAGTCAGCTTTGCCTGAGCTGAGGGAAGGGTCCCTCTTGGCCAAGCAGCAGTAAATAAAGTGGTGGCTTCATGTTCCTCACTTGCCAGTCCACTCATCCCGGTGGCCCTTTAGGCAGCATTAAAAGAGGATAGATGCTACAGCCTTAAAGGTTGTTACCTGTGTACTTCATTTGCAGAAGACACACCCCCTGTCCCTTTATGCAAATACACAGATATGTGAATTGGAAAGGGGTTAAGAGTGTTAGGAGTTTTTATAACATATTTGACACTTCCACTCAACAAAGAGGAAGAACAACACAAGATGTGGACTCCTACAATCCATCTCTGTGCTGACTAAATATAAATATCTATGACAAATTGCACAAGGATGCTTTAATGACAGTTGTCAGACATTTAAAATGGATTAGACCTTTTCATTTTTCCTTCTAATAATGAATATTTAGTGAGACTTTTAAAGCTGTTAGCTATTAATTATAGTACCTAAAAATACAATCATGTTCAGTCAAGAAGAAATCAGCACTTGACTGTGTGCAAAAGTATGTTCTCTGTCTAGCTTTTGTGACATTGCTTCCTACTTTACATTTTTTTATAACTACAAGAAATAATTTTTTTTAATGACAGCTGGTGATGAAGCAGCCTTGCCCTTGAAAGTTGTAAGCAGGCTGAGAATATTAACACTGAGAAGGTAAAAACATAGTTTAATAGATAAATGTACTGATACTTAAATAATGTATGATAAAATCAGATGACCATAAATTTCATTCGGTTGTAGACATTAATATTGTTCTGAGGCTAGAAATTCAAGTGTGGAAATAGAAGGTTAGTGTTTGCATTAGTAGAAATGCAGAGCATTGTCCTTTGCTAGTGTTGTTGCTGCTTTCTGCAGATAAGAAATCGCCTTTCTCTTTAAATTGGTTTATACTACCAAGGGTTACTTTTGCAGATTGGAAATAAATAGGGTTATATTTCTACAGCTAAAATAAATGTTTCTACTGTTGAAATAAATTACTTATTCCAACAAAAGAAAGCTGATTATACTATTGATAAAGAGGCTGTCAGTCAAATAATTCTCATTTATGTATTCAAAAATCTTAACTAATAGTGCAATGAAAAAAGCTCTAGTGGCTTTATTGAATTCTTGGTTTTCAGGGCAATTTTTTTTCTTTGTAGCTGGATATCATCTTCTGTTTGCAGTTTGCAGTTATTTTCTTGAGTAGAGGGAGCTTTAAGTCTTTGTTTTGGTTACTTGGTTTTGTTGATGGTTTGCTTTGTTTTCTTTTTTCCACCCAAGTTAGTCAAGTAGGGGGAGTCCAGCCTGTGGGATCTACTGTGAGTTGTTGCAGGTCTATTTGTTTGGGAGAAATTGTATCTTCAGAAGACAGCTGGGCAATCCTTGTGTGCTCCATGGAGACCTGGCCCACTAACCTCTTTCCAGATACAGGACCAAGATTTTTGGGCATTGATGGAAATGGGACTGGAGCCTTTCCTGACTCTTTAGCACTATTAAACTCCTGAAAGCTATCACAGCTTCAGAGAGGGCAGAGGGTGAAATTGTAAGGCTGTTTTCTATGGATTTGAATGCTTTTCCCAATAGCTTTTGCTGTAAGAAGTATGAGAAAATGATGCAGAGATGCATATAGAGGAAATACAATGGGCAAGATGAGGAGAAAAGAACCCAAGAATTCATTCAGAGTCCACCTGTGTGTGTGTGCATGCATTTATTTCTACTTAAACATTGACATTCCTCAAAGTACTCATTTGATAGCTCTGAGTGCCCTAATGATAATTACATTTACACTACATGTGAAGCAGCATCAATACTGATATACAAATAATTTAAATCTGCCAGCCAGACATCTTAACTAATCAAATGGAGATTGCCCCCTGTCTCAATCAGTAAAGACAGAAGAATTCATCATCTTTTAAGCAGGAGAAACATGCAGGATGAATGGGGTGGCCCCATTAATGGTAGAACCCAAGAATTCATTCAGAGTCCACCTGTGTGTGTGTGCATGCATTTATTTCTACTTAAACATTGACATTCCTCAAAGTACTCATTTGATAGCTCTGAGTGCCCTAATGATAATTACATTTACACTACATGTGAAGCAGCATCAATACTGATATACAAATAATTTAAATCTGCCAGCCAGACATCTTAACTAATCAAATGGAGATTGCCCCCTGTCTCAATCAGTAAAGACAGAAGAATTCATCATCTTTTAAGCAGGAGAAACATGCAGGATGAATGGGGTGGCCCTTGCATTAATGGTGTACTTCTAGGAAAAAAGGATGCAAAGAAGAATAAGCAAGGCTTTGTCTTCAGCCTAGAGAAAGCTGTGCTGACTTGAAGAAGTGTTGGGTTCTGGAGTCCAGCTGTATAACTCAGAACAAATGGTTAGTTTCTAAAATGTGTAAGTCTTGTAGCAGTGGATTATTCTGCTCTTGAACAGAAGTCTCTGATTCCATCTCTTGGTGTGGTCATACTAAAAAAGTAAAATTTACTTTCTCTTATTTTTGGAAGGAAAATAGGCTTTAACCTTGAGGTGCTGAAACAGCAAATAAGATACTGTGTTCAGGTAAGGATCTGTGACCTGTAACAGGTGTGAGGGGCTGCAGAAGTGACCTGCTTTTACTTCACAGCACAGTGTAGAGGGAACCTTGCTGAGTGCTAATTAATTGTTGCTTTCATGCAAAATAATTCTTACCTTCAAATAGCCTTGAAAAGAGTTCTCCCAATTTTTTTTGCCAGGGAAAAGTTGATATTCAGTTACATTTTCATAAAATGGGATCTGACTGCAAGGGCTGAGCTCTTTACAATTCTGGATTTTGAACTTGCATAGTTTTTCTACTATTTAAGCAAGCCATACTTAATTTAAAAAGAAACTAGTCTGTTTCAGTCCATTATTGTGAAGTGGTTTTTTTAGGGGCTTTGTTTTTCTGTGGAATTCTGTATTATTTTAATGTTGTATCCCCTCTTCTGGGGGCTTTTCATGGAAGACTTTTACTGAGACAGTAATATCCTCTGGCTGTGTCATGAGCTTGCATGGACTTGCTTCTCATGCCCATGCTCCTAAGTGTTCAAGTGTGAGGAGAAGATGGGGGAACCATCTCTCAAGCTGGGCATGAGCAGTTAGATAGGACTAGGCTGGCTCCAGCCATCCTGCACCCTGGGTGTTATTTGAGCAAGCTCATCTGCACCTGAGAAGATGCCCAAGTGCATGTCATAGCACAGGTAACACAGTTCCACCCTGAGTATGGAGCCAGCCTGCCCCAAGGTGTGTGCCCTAGGTACTTGTGTGGGAATTCCTCCATTTGCCTGCATTCACCCCACTGCAGAGTGTACTTCATCCTGAGAATGGGAAGCAGTTCTGTACAAAAGCAACCACCCACTCAATATACACAAATGAGACTCCTTATTACATAATACTTGAAAATACAGCAGAACACATGGGAGATTTCCAAGGAGTGTTTATTATGGTGACAGGTATCACCAAATGAGTAGAAGCCTCAGTTGGCTCAGTTCTGGAAAGTCTTTAATACATAATTATAGTAATGAAGATAAAGCAATTAAATGCCAGTGTACATATATTTCCCATGTCTGTGAGGCTTCTGGCCTAATGATATAATAAAAAATGCCATTAAAGAGCCATAATGTTATTAGTGCATCACTTGGAAGAGAGGCACAGCTTGGATGCTAAGTGCGGAAAACAACAGAAGTCCAGAACATCCTGCAGTGTTTAGTGTGGGATGTACATGGCTGGATGGTGCAGGCAAACTCTCTGCTAATCCTAAGGAATAACAATTGCCTAATGTTGTGTTGCACCTAGACACAGCTTTTGTGCTGTTTATTTCCTAGTTCATTAATTTTAGGACTGTCTTTTAAAAACATTTGTAATTTCATTAGGGTATGAGCCCTTCTGAGCTTTGATCTGGTCCAGCTTCCTGGAATGTGTTCTGGATCCTGTGACCAAAAAGTCCCTCTGTACATCATCCAGACAGACCAGGAGGTACTAAGCTTTAGCCCTCGGGATACTCTGAGAGGATAGATAATTTGTTTGTTCCTGGACCAGTGGAGCATCTTTTACATTAGAGCTCTAAGCTCAGTTCATAGGAAAGCAAGTAGGGAGTTTTGAGTAAGGGTTTAATTTCTGCTGTCGATACTGGGTGTGATGAGCACTGGCATCAGCTATTCTGGCTGAACTGTAACTGGTTGGGGGTACAATGATTGATTGAGAGTTGTCTAACCTTGAAGTGATGAAGACCTTCCTGCACAGAGTTTTGCTACTGATCCTATAAATGTGAGTGAAGCTAGTGAGCCAAGGGAATGTGAAATAAAATGAATGGATTCATGGGTATTAGTGTCAACAGGGTCAGCTAGGTTTTATTTTATTTCCTGACTACCTTTGTAGCAAATCAAGGACTGTCACCCATTTATTGCTGTACAAAGTCTAATAACTGTATTTAAGTAATGCATAAGTGTGTTACAATAATGCCTGTGTCTATCACTGATTGAAACATACAGTTGTATTCCCACAAATATTTTAGAGCAGAACAATTTATTCTGTTTTTTCTTAAAAACTGGCATTTTGAAAAGAAATGGACAGAAAATAAAGGCTCAAATAAAAATGCACTTGTTATTAAAATTAAAGACAAGTAGATAAATACAGTGTTTTTCCATATGTAGTTTTCCATTAATAAAATGCTAGCTGAAAATGAAAATATTTTGATTTATCAAAGTTGAACTTTGGGACAATAAATTCAAATATAGCTGTATCAAGCTTACTGCATCAACCCCAAAAATAGGGGGAAAAAAAAAAGTTCTAATCTTATTATTTTTTCAGTGATTTTCAGGAAAAACTATTTTCCTACCCAGCCTCTGTTCTGGGCTGAACTTGGGTCAGTTGCTTTTCATTCACATACTGATTTCATTGTGCCTTCAGTGGGTCCACACAATGTCGAGTCCTTAAAGAGCATTTTGCCTTTTTGGTATTTGTAACCTATCTGAGAAGAGATGGCAAATACAAGGTGCTGCAGTTTTACATTTAAATGAATTTGTATTGATTGTATATAATGTAAAATACTGTGGTAAACAAACATTGGTATCTCTCAGGTGTGGAACTAGGAACAGAAATGAGTTCTGTGCCAGTTAATACATGTGTAAGTTATTTTGAGGCACCAAAGATGCTTGTGTCTCCCAACTACTGAGACCCTTTTTGCTGTGAATCCTTTTAGCTTAGAAAATCTAAACTCCAAGGTTGGTGTAGTCTGTTAAAAAACACAAGGCACTTAGTGATAACAATCCCTGACTGGTGTCATCTCTTTCAGTAAAACGACTTGCAAAATTAAAACTAGCAGAAATGTGAAGATGTATTTGAAGAGTGCAAAACCCATTTTGTTCTGAATTGTGTGGACCTGTATTTCTGGTTTTAGTCCTGATATATTAGTCACTAGCACAACCCCCTGTTGTATATACCGAGTGGTGCTATGTTGTTAGTGAGTGCCATAAGGGCAGCTTTGGTCCCACTGACCCATGGTCTGGCTCATCACTTTTGAGTACTTCAGGATTTAGGTTAAGGTGGTAGACCTCGGATTCCTAATTCCACTTAATCACATAGAAGAGTTCTTGTTCAGCAACTTTCATTGTATTCCCTGTTTTTAACTTTCAGATAATAAATTTGCTCTGAAAGACACTGTTGATGAAAATATTCTAGAGGTAGAAGCATTTAAATAACAGCTGAAACTAGTAATACATCTACAAGGTATGAAACACATAGAAAGGTCTATCTGAGGGAATAGTGTTCCAAAATGTACCCTTTTTTATTTGTTTCTTGAGACCATGGCCTGATCTGTGGCTGGGGTCACTGCCTGCTCAGTATCACCACACTGCTGTGTGAGAGAATGCAAGGGCTGGGAGATGAGTCTGAGCAGGTGCACAGAAGGTCAGGCCGTGACTCCTGGCCTTAAACTCCAAATCGCCTCTGGAAACTTAATAGTACCCTGTGTGGAAGGGTGAAACATTTATAAAGGAGGTCAGGCATGCGGTTAAACTCAGATGTAACAGCTTTGTTTGTACTGCCTTTGAAGTTAGGATGCAAAACTGTTATTAAAAGAACAATAAACAAAGGAGTTACAGTTGAATGTTTGTTTCATGTTTTGTTTTCATTGCTCAGGGGAAGCGCCTTTTTAGAAACATTTATTTTAAGAAAAACTGCCAACTAAGTGAGTGTATGCTTATTTCTTTGTCTGCAATTTGTTTATATGTCTGAGAGCAACACAAAATGACTGTGCAAAAGACTCCAAAGAGTTAGAACAGCCTGCAGATATTCTGTCTGAAAACTGCCAATAGTTTGGCTGGGGGAAGGCAGCACTGAGCTGCTTGTGCTTGGTTCATCACAATCCTGCCAGCTCTTCTGTGTACAGAGCCTACGATTGCTTTGCCACTGACTACAGAGACTGTCCTGCCCCAAATCTAGCAGTCTGGGTGAAGTCCCTGCCAGAGGAGAGCCGCTTTACTCCTGTTGGAGACACTTCCAGCCCCACCTTCATGAGAGGACAGCAAGCCACGTGTGACTTGAGAGCCAGGGTGGATTCTCTCACTTGGGTTTTTAGTAACACAGGGCAAGATGACACCAGCTTCATTTAGACAGTGCTTACTGTCCTGTGTAACGAGCCCTTTAATGAGGTTTTCACAATGTGACAAAGTGTGTCATTAAAATATTTATAGTTGTTTTTTTATTTGAGTCTTTGTAACATATGTAAAACAAAACTTGCCATCTGAGGTAAAACATCTGAGAAGTGGGTAAGTGTGAGCTCCTGAACTGATTGGTGACTAATTTGGGATTGGGAAGTTACTTAGATGTAGTATGGATGTGTCCAAGAAGGGATGTGACTCAAACAAGGGTGGCAAATTTAGGATGTAGCTTTTCTTGGTCTTATTTAGGCCAACAAGTTTAGACACCAGCGTATACAGCTGCTTTTCCAGAGTTGGTTTAGAGTTTCAGACACAGGTTTTCATGGGACTTCACCATCATGTTGATTCGGAGATGATACCTGTGGTGGGCTCAGGTCTTAAGTGGGATTGCAAGTACAGAAAAGTTTATTCCAAATTACTGTCCCTGCTGTGCTGCAGTGATGAGGAAAATGTAGGATTCATACTTATGATTTGAAGTCTTGATTGTTATAAACTGGTGGCAAGAGTCATCAGATGGAAAGAGCGAAGGAATTTGAACTCAAACCTGAGGAACAGCATGCTGAGACCTGTTTCTGGACTCCCCTGTGTCTCCTCCCCCAGCTTAAGGTCTGGCTTTGACAAGCAGCCTCATGGCAAGTAGCTAGAAATGGTAGAGGGAGATATCCTTGTCATCTGTGTTTAGGGAGGAAGTTATCCCCTCTAGAGTTCTCCCACACCATTTTGCATTCTGAAATGGAGCAGAGAGACAACTATATGGTTCATTGGATTCCATTTGGATGGAAAAGTTTGCCCGTGTTTCTGCTTTTTAGTTTTTTAGCATTATTTTTTTCC
>NW_009953486.1:2960299-2967367 GCF_000747805.2 Chaetura pelagica | reverse complement strand
TACAGCAACTCTTTTAAGGGGACTTGTTTGATTTGTTGTCTTATCTAAGATTGTTTACTTACTCAATAAAGAACTTTCTTCTGAGGCCTTTTTCCCCCCCCTTTAAGTATCATCTCACAGGGTGAAATTTCTTCCTCTTTTGGTTTTGCTCCATCACAGCTGAGCTTCGGGGAAGACATACCTTGGAATCTGAAGGGAGCAGTTAGTGTGAAACAAAGCCTTTGGATTTTTCTCTTTCCTTTTTATGCTAAAGCTGAAAGATGAAGCATAGGGGAAAGAAAACAGTATTAAATCTCCCACTCCAAAAGCGAAGGCCGTCAGGATCTGGCCACTGCAGGAGAGGTTGGAGCTGCATGCTTCATTTACTACTTTGTGTAGACATAACAAAGAATTTACTTTAGTCCCCTTGGTACTCACTCAACCTATTGCACTGTAGGCAGAGAGGAAGCAATGAGCCTAGTGTTAGAGAACAGCAGCGAGCTGGGAATTCAGGTGGTTTAAAAACAAATGTTTCTTTAATAATCTCATATCTAGCTCCTTTCCCTTCTGTGTTTCCTATTTCTGAAGGAGCTTTTGTGCAATGTGCCAATCGTTTTATTTGAATGAAGCATAAAAGAAAGCTTGTAGCAGAAATTTTATTAATTCAGAATTATTTTTTTTAAGTGCAAAAAAAAAAAAAAGTCCTGTCGTAGGAGATCCTTCAGGATTGATTATTTTAACAAAAATTAAAAAAGGAAGAAGGGGAAACATCAAAGATGTGAAGCTGAATTTCACTTGGAACTAGTGAACTAGTTCTGTTAAGAAAGGGGAAATACTGGCATGTTGCTTAGTCTAAACTAAATCTTGGGTTCAAAATGTTATGATTTTCATAGATTATTAGTCTCTTGTAAAAGTCTTAAAGGTGACAAGCCCCTAAAGTGGCTTTCCTTGTTAGGGACTGGGGGAAAACCTGTAAGATTCCAATCTAAGCCACGGTACAGCTCATCAGGGCTGTTTGTATGTCCTGTGTCTTGTGTCACCACACACAGCTCTGGCTCTGAAGGAACAGGACTAGATAGAAAGGATGCTTGGGAGGCAGAGGTTTCTGTGCACATGCATCTCATTAGATTGAGAAGCAAAAAAATCTTGAAAAGCACTGCCACTTTTGTGAGAAATGTCCATGTATGAATGACTGGGCTGTGCGTGCAAGTTAAACATTTATGTTTGCAAATGAGGTGTGCACATATATTCGGTTTTATGTTTGTGTATTTTTATTTAGAAATGCTAAGTGCACAACTTGCTATTGTCCCACCCCTGCCCCAAGAAACCAATACAGCTTGTATGTTTTTTATGAGACTTATACTGAGACTTAGAAAATAATGAGCTGAGACAAAAGGGTTTGTTTATGTCCCATTGAGAAGAAAGAGTGGTAGAAATAAGGAAAATTTAATTAAAAGAAAAGGTCAGACAGCTTCAGCTCTCCTCCTGCCATGTTGCCTAGGCTAAAGCAATCTAGGTAAAGTTATGTCCTGGGGGAGGGAACTTTTGTTCAGTTCATACAGAGGTGGGATCTGAACATAAAAAGAAACTAATTTAAAGCTCATGTTCATTTTCGAGTCTAGAAATATTCTGTAAAATAAATGTATTTGATTTTCTTTGTGTTCTGGCAGTTCTGAGGAGGCAGCATTGTGTCAAGAGCTTTTTTGCCTGTTTTAGGGCAACAAATCTCATGTGCCCCTTGGCTCTCTCCTTTATTGACTTCCCAGTAATTTTTCAACCAGCTGGCCAGCTTCACTATACTAGTTCAGATTTTGCTGACAATAAATAGAAGTGTCAAAGATAATACAGTTCCTGCAAGGATTATAGGTGGGCAATAAGGGGAAAAATCTGTAATGTATTTTTTACCTTATTTGACAGCAGATATCTAGGCAGCAGGCAAAATCTTTTGACTGCCTAAACTACCACAAACTCTCGTCTAAGCTTATGGTTAACTGTGAGGAAGTCAGGCTTTGTTAGTGCCAGTATTTTCAGATATACTTGTTTCATTAGTGGTGAAGAAAATACGCTGTTAAGGGGTTGCCCAGAATTTCATACATTTACTGGGGCTTGATCCCTGGACCTCCTGTGTGCCTTGTTTTTTGATTGCATGAACAAGTGCCATTTGTCTTTTGCTTCTTCAACAAAAATGGGTGTTTCCTTGACCTGTGAAAATATTTTTCTTCTATCACATTTTAAAAATATTTTGACACTTTATGTGCAGGTTCTGCAAAGCAAAATACTGAAACAATGAAGTTCAGTGTTTAGTCTGGTCACAGCAATTTTGTGGTTTTACCAGCAGCTGAATCTTCTCCCAGGGCTGCCCTCTGCTCCTGTAATGGCAGGACTTGACAATGACTTTTTAACTTTTCTGAAGTTTTCTGTCTCAAGTTCTCACACAGTTTTATCACTTAAGAGAGATCTTTTTTTGTGAGGGAATATCAAGGTCTTGCCTTGTCCTTCATTGGAATCTGGTAACTTTGTTAGTTGTTACTGCATTTCAGAGTAAAAAAATAAAATAAAGGTGATGAGTGAAATGAAGAGCAAAAGCAGGTGGGGAATGTCTTTTGCAGGCAGAGAGGTGTCATGGTACTTAAACTGTAAAGGAATTTTCTGGAATAGAGTAGTGTTGCTGTCAGCTGGCAATCAGTTCATTATTCAGAGAACTATGTCATTCCCATCATCATTATTTCTTCACATTTTCCAGTTTTAGTACAAATTATTAGGAGGAGGTCTTGTTTACTGGGGTGTGTGGGATTCCCTGAGATCCTGGAGGAGTTTTGAAAATTGTTGTTTCATTCAAACTGAAAAAAGCCACAAATTTGAGCATTAGGACTGGCAAGCCTAATTATTTCTGAAGTGTGTGTTTATAGAGGAAGACCTAGTGAATAAAGCATCATATATCTCAAAGTACCTTGATGATAATGATGGGGGGTGAGAAATTAGCAGCTCTTGGGGTGGGCTGTCTGGCCAACACAGGCCAGCTGGCATGTAGAGCCAGCATCTGTCCCTGGTGCAGAACTTCTGATCAGACATTTTAAAGCACATGTTGCTACTAGTGAATGACAAAACCTGCTTCACTTTTTGACTTAACCAAATTAAAGAGAGTACCTAAATTTGAAGTTGGCTTCTGAGAAAAGATTGCCTCTTTAATTGTACTCATTTTTGGCAAGTAAAATCGGCATTTGCCTGTTTAGCCTGATCTCAGAGATATCCTTTTGCTTCTGTATGTGAAGATGAAACTGCATCTCAAACGGTTCTGTGAACCATTGCATTGTGTTTTCCACATTAGAGCTGAAAGTCCTAGATTCTATTTTGCGTTGTTTTTCCTAGCTGGACTAGTGTTTAGTTCTTTGCATAATCAGTGTTTGTGACACTGGGTCAAATGTCAATGTTAGAGGTCAAATTTCTTAAGTAACCTAAAGAACTGTTTGCAGAAATATTGATGAATTTTAAGCCACATACTTTATGGAGTTTCCCAGAGTAATCTTTGGCTCTGAGAATTTCACACTTGTGACCACTGGCGTTTTCTTTCTCTGCTGTAATATCGTTATTGACTTGTGGCTTGGCTCCACTAAAAGCTGAGAGCTGAATTACTGTGGCATCCAAAAGCAGCTCAGATGTGCTGAGGCACCCCTGTAACCTGGCAGAGCTCAGCAAAGGCAGAGTGGTTAGCTTCCTCTGTTCTTGAAGGAAAAGCTAAATATGAGTATTTCCCCCCAAACAATAACTTGCATCTGACATGCAACTACTTTCAATTCAATGCTGAAATGTGTGGCCAAAGTCAATACAGTCTGTGGGGCATTGAAGCAGCAGCATGTGAATCTTGAAAACTGCTTAATAAAATGATGATGGAAAGGGAAGGCATGGTGTGCACTGCTTGGGAATTCTGATGACACCCTGTGGTTTCTGTTTTGATGGTGGTGGTGGCAGCCGATGCATACACTATTCTACAGTGATAGGGAGCTGCAGGAAGCTGGTGTTTTCATTTATCTACATGCCACCAAGTTTCCTACAATTGCTCCACACCTGTGCTAGCGTGTTCAATAACTGAAAATTAGTTAAAGCCAGCTGTTGTGATAGGGAATGGCACTTTGTCATACTTGCTTTGTTTTTGTCCTATTACGGTGGGAGCTTTTTCAGGGGTCTGACGCAGCTACTGAGAAGATGCATCAAAAGGAAAAGATGTTCAGCATGAATGCTTAGGGGTTTGGGGTGCTTTTCAAGTAAGTGAAGGTGTATATTGCCTTTGTGCAGATCACTGTGTGCTTTGTGTTTAACCATAGGTATCTTGATTATCCAGAATAGTTACAGCCGCGCAGGCACTGCTGATTTGAAGTAAGACCTTCAGTTATGTATGTGATTAGGTAATTTTCTATCAACAACAACAAAAAAGCCACATTGTAAGAATTTCTATTGGCCAGTGTTTTCCATGAAGTATTTCAGAAGAAGTCTGTTCTGGCAGTTGCCCAGGAGCTGTGCCAGATTACTGGGTGGGCCAGCCCACTCCAACTAAATTGCTCTTTCTTTTGCTCCCTATGTTAATTGGGCTGCTTAGGTCTAAAAAGGTAACTGTTTAATTCTGATAAAATAAGCTAAAGGGAAGGCTTTTCATGCTCTTTCTATTAGGAGGGGGAATTGCAGATGTGTTTCAAGGTTGCAGTCATGTTTGACTGCAAAGGCAGTAGGAAACCCCCTTTCCACAGGAGCCATGGTGCTTTCCTCCTCACCAGCGTTTCCATGGGTAAAAAAAAACAACATTTCCATGGGCTTTCCTCAGGAATTTCCTTCCTGGATTTGCAGAGGCCATGTCCAGTTTCTCTATTCTTTTTTTTTCCTTCTACTTCTCTTAGCTTTCTCTAGTTCTGGTGCAGCAGGGTAATAAAACCTCCTATCTCCTGTGTGTGTAGTGGGCAAAACCACATGTGGCTTTTCTGGCTACTTTGTATGAAAAGTAGGAAGCCAATGTGGATCATCAGTGTGTTCCTGAATTATTTCTAATACCCTATTTATCTGACTTTACTCTCAGAAAATTACTACTTCACAGGTAGTGCAGTTGGTCCACATTAGCATATATTTTTGATGACCATTTTTTTTTTAAGTCAGATTTCAAGCGTGATTGGAGGTTGAAGCAACTAGTATTGGATGGTGAGAGAAAGACCATAAATATGCTCCAGAGACACTGATTGCATTGATTGTTCTGAACCTTTTAACTATTAAGTTTTAACACAAATATAATGAAAACTTTTTTTTCCCCCACATTAAATCCTTTAATTAGTGGACAAAATTTAGTTACATGTAACTTACTGTATCACAAGCTGTGCTGGAGTTAATACTGTGTTAAACTAGTAACTGTTTCATTAACCATATTAACGTCCCATAATCAAAGCATGGAAGTTTAATGTCTTTCTTTTAGTATGACTAGGTTTCATCTTTGTTTGCAACTCTGTTGGTATTTCTGAGAAAAAAAAAAAAGTTGATATGCCAGCAAATATTCTTACTTTGTAGTATGCAGACTTTTTAACTGTCCTCCATTGGTAAGGAATTAATTTATATTGAATTATGAAACATGACAGGTACTGAGGTGTGTTATTGGGCTGGGATGTATTGAGCAAACACGAGTCTATGGCCCCTATGGTGACAGCTGCTGTTCCACCTTTGGGTTTTGCTGTGTGTGGCAGAGATGGACAGAGGGAGTGTCAAGGGGGAAAAGGAAGATATTTGCCTGGGCCAGCAAGCTTCCCTTCTGCATTTGATGAATAATTAGGTGATGTTAATTCTGTTGTGGTAGTTGAGAAGACTCTTCCACTGTGAGTTTTGCCTTTGAATGAGGGTAAACAACTATTTAAACCTACTTATACCCCCCCACACCCACCTGCTGTTGGTCAATGACTACTCTCCAGTCGAGTCACTCTGTCAGAACTGTTGGTGTTTTCCATGGAATTTGGAAATGGGACTTTGACAGGGTTTCATGTAGCAACCAGGTTTGGATTCAATTTGTTTTCCTTTTCTGACGTCCCATAGTGAATGCAGGATGCCATGATACTTGACCACTTGGTTCAGTTTCCTTGGATGAGAACAGAAGTGTTGGCTCCTTTCTGAATCTTTTGGCATACACTGGAGTCCAGCCCTTTGGACTGGAATGATGGCTCACCCCATTGTAGCACTGTCTCTGGTCATTGTAATGGCATCCAGTAAAACTTTGGAAGTCTCCATAGAAATGTCCAGTGATTAACTTTTTTCTATTAATCCTTTCTAGGTGATAACTTGAGAGAGGTAAATAATTGTGTGTAAATACCTTACAAATCTCAGAGACAAGAGAATAGGCATGGGAAGTCGGAAGGGCACAGGGGTAACTTTTTTCATGTCACTTCATAGTTTATGAATTGGAGCCATATGATAAAACTTGCTGGGTTTTGAACTTGGTACAGTACCAGGTTTTCTGGGACACTGTAGGGAATATGCGCTCGGTTAATCTTTATTCCTTTATTTTTTTTTTTGGCATTGAATATGTAGGAGTTCTGGGAGCCAGTTTTCAAAGTAATTCATCAGCATTTCTGTTTGATTTCCTCCATCCTGGCTGTGTGAATGTCAGTTGATCTCACTGTCACCATCTCCCATGTGGTGTTCTGGCCAAGTGCTTTCTGAGGTCACTTTCCCTCTGCTTCTGATATTGGTTACACTTACATGGCTGGGAAGGCAAAATGTGGCTTTTTCTTGGATTTGGCTGGAAGTCCAGTCTGATTCCTGGAGTCAGGATTTGGTCCTTTGGGGAAAGAACAAAATGCTGTCAATGAGGACTAGTATGAGGGTAGGCTGTATTTAAGAACACATTGCAACTGGGCTGTTTCTTTCCAGGCTGTGTCACAATTGCTGCTATTTATTCTCCTGGGTCCCCCCTGCTTCCCAGGCCTGCTGGCTCCTGGTGACAGGCTGCACTTGTGTCCTGGGGAAGGAGAGGTTGTTTGCAGGGACGTTTTGGGGTGACAACTGGAGAGCCAACATCTGGATTTCTGTCTGCGCTGCTTACAGTCATGGCCCATGGCCCTGAGA
>NW_009953486.1:2954971-2959930 GCF_000747805.2 Chaetura pelagica | reverse complement strand
GGAATGCCAAACACCATTATAAATACCATGTTTGAGTAGCAGGCTGTTGACAGCAGGCACAGGTTGGTGATCAGTCTCTTATGCACTCTCCCTAATGTTTCTTTTTTTCCAAGTTGAAAGAAGGAATTGAATGCATTTAGGAGAGTAAGTACAGGAGCGTGTAAGTGACAAAATAAAATATTGCATCCTTGATAAAAGTGCAAAGTAATCCTGAAATCCTCTTTAAATATTCTCCAGTGTTTTGCTCTATTTCAAGAAATTACTCTGCCATTGTTGGGAATGTTAATTTCTTTCACTCATTGCAGATATTCTAAATTCGGTCATTTAGAAAAGTTCAGTTTAACACCAGAGACAGGAAAATAACCTCCACAAATGCTTTTGCAATCTCTGGAGGAAATGAAGTTTTTATTTTATTTATAAACATTACAGTGGCAATGCACACATTCATCTAAGCACCACCTGTAGTGAAGTGGCTGCTGTTTCTGCAGAGAACCAGAAAAACTCTATTTTCCAAATACAAATGGGAAGATCCACAGGGTGATATTGGATTAATTGACAGGCAGCCATGCATGAGTAATCCTGCACTTCCAAATGTAAATAACAAGTGCTTTGGAACACTTAGAATAAAGATTTTTATATTTATTGAAATTAATCCAAAATTCAGAGCTGTGTCCGTACACAGCAAAGAAACCAATGATCATTAAACAAAATCCAAGCCATGTCTGTGCTGCACAGAACGTGTGTAACAGCCTTTTAAAAAAATAAATAAATGGTTGGAGTAATTACTTTTCTTTCTGCTTTAGCATATAATGGCTTCAACACCACAGTTTAAAATGGGAAGAAATATGTGCCTTAAGTGGTTTTACTTGACTCATTATGTGCTTAGGCACATAATTTAAATAGAATGCCTTGATTTGTTGATAAGTCGTTTAAATTAATGGGGGTGGGGGGAAGGAAGTGTTCCCAGAAGTTCATCCTATACCCCTACAGTTTAACACTGTATGTTACATATTTCTGCTGTGCAACATAGAATACTGTGTTTAATGTGGCACCAGAATTTTTGGGAGTGACCCACCACCAAAAAAACCCCCAACAAAACCAACAAATTAGAAGATATGTGAAACCCTTGGTAAGATGTTTCTTTTCCTCACAAAAATAAATGAATAAAAGGAAGTCACACTCTATGGGCATATTTTTTATTTTGTTTTTTTTAATGCAACTCAGGCTACAGCAGGTGGATTTGTTGTAAACTCTCATACAGACTAATATGATATTGTCCTAGAAAGATGTACACTTAAAAGTTTAAAAAAAGCAAGAATACCAGTGAATAGATGACATAAAAAGTATTACTTTTGCATAATTTATGTTCAGTGGTACTGATACCAGGCTTTGCTTCATCACCTGCTTACACAGAGACTGCTAGATGTTTCAAATCTCATTAAGCTATTTATTCATTGTAATGAATGACTTTAATGTACTGCATTAAGGTTATGCCACACGGCACTGTTCAAAAATCCATCTTACTGTACATATTTTAATATTTGCAGCAAAATTAATACCTTTATTACTGCCTCAATGGTTGAGTGGACACTGTTCGTACATTATCATTGTTGTCTCTGCTTCATCCCACTTCTTCTTTTGCCTAAATTTATATAATGCCATATTTCTTGAGAGAGGTGTAGGGGTCTGGCTATCTCTGGCTCTGTATCCCAAGCCTAATGACAGAGGCTGGTAATCATGTTACTCAGGTGTCCTTGTATTTCCCTGCGTGTTGTCAGAAGTGCATTGAATTTTAAGATAAAGAAATGTACACACCCTACAGCCCCTGCTAATTTCCCTCCAAAGTCCTTCATATTATTTTTGTGCATTGCAAAGACAAGCAATTATACTCCATTAAACCAGCAGCAGGCAATTTAGATTAAAATTCATTTACTCCTACAATAAATCTGATTGGATTTGCCCATTAGGTGCTTTTTTAAAAATAAACTGATTGCCAGAGTGGCTGATACTGGGTTTGTACCTCACTATTAACATAGCAAAGGGCAGATGTTAGCTGTTATGGCTGAACTTAGAAATTATGCATGTTCACTTAATATGGATTTAAAATGTCTTTGAATTGATTGTCAGTCTCTTTCCTGGAGTTTTTTCCCTCCTGATTCTTTATCACCCACTCAGTGTTTGAAATGGCAACAAAGTAAAAGGTGACTGGAAATTGCTCAGCTGAGGAGGGAAAAAAAAAAAGTTAAATGCTGTATTTTACTGAAAAAATATTGTGGAAAATTTAGTTAAATGGACTTCTGATAATAAAAGGCTGATTCTGGTCCTAGGACTGTGAATGATTTTGAAGCAGAAAAACAAAGCATCAGCTTGGATGGTTGCTACAAATCAAGTGCCCAAATGTTAATTACCCCAAATCTTCATTCTTCTCACAATATTTAGAATTAGTAGTGGCAGCTTTTAGCCTTAGATGAATTCCTTAATAGCTTTCTATACTATCTATTATAACAATATAAGAATAATGAAGACTTTTCTTCAAAAAGTTTTTTCACATCATTAGAAAGCAGAAGAGGCAACACTGAAATGTGTGCATGGAATGTGTGATGTGGTGTTTGGTAGCTGTCCAAGAAGTAAATGCTTTTTGTCTGAAGACTAATAATCTCCAGTGGTTACCACCACCCTTGTATAAATGCTTCATACTTTCTCTTTTAACTGATCACACTGAGAAGCATCACACTCACCTTTGTGTTTCATAAAGAGGAGTTGAGAGGGTTTCAGGTAGTGGCAGATTTGTGAGAAGTTGGACTTGGGAATCCTGGCTCTACTGAGCTTGACTGTAGGGCACTTGAAGGCACCTGCACTGTCAAATGCAACATCTTATGAGGGGCAGGATGGAGGGTCTCAAACTGACCAAATCTTCCTGCCAGCATGCTCAGTCATTGATGCAATTTGTGCAATTTCTGTCCTTACGAGTATGTCAATACATCTGGGGACACAGAGGTGTAAATGGGATGGGGTCAGTGTTCTCTAGTATGAATTTACTTATGTGTTTAAAGGACCATATACAGTTAGACCTTCTCTGCTCACAAATTTCTCCTGGTTTGTAAGCAGTGTGCTACTAAGAGGCTTTAGTGCAGTTCTTGGAGTCATGACAGTTGACAGGATCAGGCTCTTTGGGAGTTTACCCTGGGCAGATGCACTCAGCACTGGCATGCTACTGAGCAAGCTGAAAGAGTTCCCAGCAATCCCAAGTTTGGGCCAGGTTTTTTCCTAGTTGACAGAATGTCAGTGAGTCAGGGAAGAAATTTAAAGGGGTTATCTTCTCAGGATATTTAGCTCTTCCAAACTAACAGCTTTGTTGCAGAGGTCAGCTAGAAGGGACAAGAAAGAGACCCTGTGATCTAAAGATGGACTGACAGATAGGATTTCCCTTTATTGAATTATAATGTCAGTGGTTGTGTCCCATTACTCCTAAAAGACTGGAAACCTCCATCTGAAGATGGAAGGAGTGGGTAAAGACAAATTTTTGTTTACAGCTACTCTTGAAGGTGGCTCAAGTATAAGCCAGCATGTGCGTTGGGCCTGACTGATGAATTCTAAATTAGCTGAGCATATTGCATAGAGGAGAACATATCAATTAACTAGTTTCATGTAAGAACCCTCTTTTAACTTCATTTATTCATATTGCCTAGTGCTCTGAGTGGCAAGGGTGCAGAACCTGACTAATAAAAATGCACATGAGACTTATCTGGTTGTGTCTGCTGATAATAATGCATGCAGTGACTGTCTGGAGTAGCTGAGCTAAAGGCAAAATCATTCTGTAGAGATTATTATAAGAGAACAATTCATCAGAGTGTTATACAAATACCTGGTGTGTTCCCGTTCTTGAAAAACTGCATATAAATACTGGAATTGTCTTGCTATTGGAAATAAAAAGGGACTGAGAGTTTAATTAGAAGAGTGGGTCTTGTGATAAATTCAGAAACCCAGGAACTATGGATAGGTTAAAAAAAATAAAAAATATATACTGCTTTTAATCAGCATAATTCAAGAAGCTATTGGCACAAAACCTGTTTTAAAGCCCTTGAGGAGCATACTTGCTGAAGCTCTTGCACTGGTGACGAGTTTGATGTACCTCCTCCTGCTAAAGCAGGTATGGATCAGGGAGAAACACTAAGCAAATGGGCTATCCTGATTTAAGAGGTCATCTGGGAAATTGGCTGAATGTTCATCTAGGTTCGTGTCAGTGAACTGTCATTTTAAATCTATGTGGGTTTATATCTAGTAAAACTAGTCTCAGCTGTGTGTTACCTTAACAGAAGGTGAACATCCCAAAAGAATGGCAGAGATGGGAGTCGTACCTTGGCTGAGCATGGCAGTTAGCAAGGGAAGTGTTTCTGGTGGAGCAGCTCATGCAGCCAGACAAGAACCAACATCATTTAAAGGGGGAGAAGGTGCAGAGAAGGTCTATTAAAGGGATAATGGAAAGTATAAGTGCTTCCCTTTGGTACTTGCAGAACACATTAAATCTGACAACAGCAGCTGATGAAGAAGGCCCAGGTGCAGGCTCGTGGCCCCACTGGCTTGTTGACAGAGCACTGCTGGGAATAACAACAGTTTTCAGTGGTGACTGATTAGGCACAGCACTTCTGTCACTCCCTGTAGTGGACCAGAATGACAACCTCCTGTGTCCCATAAAAACGGTTAAACCTTTTTATCAGACTGAGAGAAAATTTAGGAAGTGTCAAAATGAGTTCCCTGTTACCCTGACTGTTTTTCATGGATGCTTTCTGTGCAAATTACCTGTATGGCTTGAGAGATGCCATATGTAACCTTTTAGATGCAAGGCAGCATGTTTATAACAGATCTCATGCAGATATTTTATATAACAAAAATGCATGCTGGCTTTTAATATTTTAATTTATTTTTTTTGAGTACCTAGTACGTTTGTTGTTAGGGAAA
>NW_009953486.1:2952868-2954917 GCF_000747805.2 Chaetura pelagica | reverse complement strand
AGGGAAAGATTAAATATAATGTTTTCTTCCACATGTAAAGCTAAAGTACATGTAAAGCAGAACATTATGTGGTGTCTATGGAGTTAGATACCTCTCATGAGAGAAATCCTTGCATAGCTCACATGGTGCATCTTGGCTGCTGTTTGAAGCTAATCGGGATGGTTTAGTAAGGCATGTTTCTGGGGATTGAAAGAAATATGGCATGAAAGAGGTTAAATCAATATACAGATTTTTTGAAATATATTTCAAAAAGCATTGCAGCAGTTGATTTTCTACATTTTTCAAGGAGGTAATGAAAAATAAATGGAAAGACTACTTAGTGCTTCATGTCTGATAACTCAAGAGAGCATACGTACAAAGCTGCAGTCAATTTTGAAGGCATTTAAGGAGCAATGTATTTATGTATGAAGGCAACATGGACGTGTCCTTGGTTGTGCTGCCTTAAATGAGGGGTATGTGTGTGGCAGTGTGATGATCTATGTACATTGAATTTTATTTCTTTGATATTCTCACTCCTCAAAATCACCTGATGCTTTCATTTTGTTTCCTCTGATATGCCATCTCGATGCCAAGAGGTGGTGTAGAGAGAGAATTGTGAGCTGCTGCTGAGCAAATGCAGACAGTTACTCTTTCCAGTGATAACTAAACATGCTTTGAAATTAGAGCTCATTGACAGTCTACATTTATAACCTCAGTTCTGGTGCCTCCTACCTTTTGAGTACTTAACTTTGCAATTCTTTCATTCTTTAAAACATTTCTTCTGGATGTATGCTAACAGCAGTAACCCAGCTTACAGCTGTTTTTCTGAGGGATGTTACTGAGTGTTGCTCTACTTGCATAAATGGTGGCAGAAAAGGAATGTGGTCCCACTGAAGACAGTGGTAAATTCCTGTTGACTTCACTGTCACGATGACTTTGCCCATCTGCTGGAGTCTGCAAACCATCCAAAGCCATGAAATAACTGAGTGCACTCAGCATTCATGAGCCAGGATATTGCAGTGATTCTGATCCAGTTCAGTTGTTTGATTTTTTTAGATCACATTTGAAACATGAATTGTGTGTATTTTTTATGATGTTCCCACAGATGTAACATCTAGTTGTTTATTCTAGCTACGTTATTTTATATGCATTATACATTAGTTGCAATAATTAGGTAGGTCTTCACATTGAGGTCTGTCACAAATTCCTTAGCTATTGGATTAAATTCATTAAGTCATTTCCCAAAATCTTAACCTTCAGAGTGACTAAAGGAAGCCTTGCTGAGAGCTAGAACATTTTATAGATATCACTATTTATCCAAAGTCCTATTATTAGCCTAGAAAGATGGGCTCACCATGTATTTTTATTAAAAATGACAACGTACTTAACATCTTTAATGAAAACTAACCATTGTGATAGGAATTTGGAAACCCTGACACCTTATTTTATAGAAATGAAGTCCCCTAGTATATTAAAATTAACATTTTTTAATAACAAAAAGTGATATAGTCTGCTGGAGTAGGGCTAAATTTATCTTATGATTGTACTTGTCGTGGCCTTGAGTATTTATTGAGTAGTTTTAAAAGTTCATTAAACTCAAGAGATTAAATATTGCCCTGAGCAGTGCTCCATAAAAGAAAAAATATAGTGCTATTACTTGGTAAAATGTTGTGCTATGTTGTTAATTTAACTCCCCTGAGTTCTCATCTTCTGATTCAAAAGACATTTTCTCATGCTGTTAAATTTGACATTTTCAAAGAATCTCGGACTGTCTCCACATTCACCAGAAACTCCCTATTTCATGTTCCTTTCAGCAAGGCAAAAGGAAGCGAGTGCCCTCAGCAGCCTGTCCTTCTGAAATGTCAAGTGTACCAGGCTCATCCATTTAGCCAACTGTCATTTTACTACATCTCTTTGTTTTCTGTGATCTAATTGTTCATTGGAAGCACATTTCTAGGCATAGGGGCAGTGAATTAACTTGGAATTAATGCTGTTGCTGCTATCAAAGATTGAGCTTTCTCTGTCCAAAACTGGCTGTTGTGTTCATTCTACATGGATAAAAACATCACA
>NW_009953486.1:2946559-2952822 GCF_000747805.2 Chaetura pelagica | reverse complement strand
CTGAATCTCCATAGGAAAATTCTCTTTATCAGTTAATATATTAAGCTGAGACATGTTAATTGAATTCGTATTTCTCATAATTTGTGGCTGAAACAACAGTACTAGGTAGTTTGTTTTTTTTAATACACAATTGGTACAGACTTAAGTCTTTTATGTTCTGACCTGTATTTGGGGGAACAGGCAAGAAGAATGCTTCTGAGAAGAAATGTCAAGTGTGCACAGGTTACCCAGCACAAAACCTGAACTGTTCACATTTCTCAGCTGTGCTCTCATTCTTTCAAGTCATCTTAAATGAAATTTTGTTGTGCATTGTGAGTTTTCTTCACAGCGTTTGGGCACATCTTCCTTGTTTGCTTGTGAGTTCATGGGCTTTTTGATTCTTTTGGATTTGTGTACCTGCTTACTTTGGGCTTTCTGTGTCTAGAGGTGTTCTTGCTTTTATGCCTTTATCACTGCCAGAGCTTGACTGGGGATGAGAGGAAATAATAAGTCACTTCAGGCACAGAGCAAGATTGCATCTCCGAATCATGGTTTGGTTATATTCCTGTGGTTGTAACTGATATCCCATTAAAGGTGGAAGATGTTGAATTCACTGCTGATGCATTTGGTGGTGGATAGAGGGAGAAGTTCCATCTTGTGGAGGTTGTCATTGTCAGTGATTCAAAATCTGTGTGGAACATTATTTTCAAGCTTTGTAAATGGTCAGATAAATCATATATTTTGAAACATTGATGATAACCTGGAGGTGCTGATGCATGTATGGCCTTCCCTTGCTGTTGAAAAATGCATGGCTGTCCAGTGTTGTTGGTCTGTAAATAAAATGATTGAGAGGTGAGTTTTCTGCTATAGTTCTTGTTGGTAAAGTTTCCCCAGTTCCTTGGAAGGTACCATTGGTGCCATTGGACACGGAAGCAGTGATGCTGGCAGGCAAGGTCCGCGCTGCTGGTGCCGCGCTCAGCTGGGCCTGCTGGCACTGGCCCCACTGCACGTCAGCCAGGAGAGCCTTGCACAAGCACTGGGGTGAGCCTGGCTCAGATTCTCAAGCTGAATATATGTGGAGTAACTGTAAAAGGACTTCACATCACATAGCTAGTGTTGCATGTGATCTCTTACACTCACAGAGCAATCTAGCAGGAGCATCTTGTGGCAAAATTGATGTGCTTCTCTTTGACTTCCAAATAAATTTCAGAAGAGTCATAAACTGAATCATCTATAAGCAATTTAACATCACTTGGAAGAGATCACTCATAGCAGAAATGTTATTCTTTCTGTAGCTTATGCAAAACAACTCTTCTTTCTGATGTATACTTGTGGATACTTGGCTTTGTAGCTACTCCAGAAACCTAGCTGGCATCTGAGATGTGTGTATTGATTAGTGTGTGTTTTCTGTGCCAGGTGCTTTATATTTTCTGGGCTCCTGTGTTTTCAGTTTTAGTTTCTCCTTCTGCAGGTGGTTGAGGGCTTTCTGTAATTATTACTTTTAAGCCTCAAGATTCATGTGAGTAGAAATGAGGTAGATAGATATTTTTCCAATTATGTATGTTTGTATAACAGTCATACCTGGGGACATACCATTTACACATTACATATACACACCAGTTGGGGGGTGTGTGTAAATCAAGGATTGCTTTGAAAATTAAACTCGCTGGCCCTGTAGCAAAATTCAAGTTTACAGTGACAAAAAAGGAACAGGGAATTAGAGAGAACCTCTCCTAAAATCAAATCAAGCTCTTGTTTTGCAGGAAGTAATTAGATTGCAGTTTGTTTCACTGTAAAACTCGCCATAGCCAGTAAATTAAGCTATCATTTGTCTGCCAAAAATAGTTGCCTTTGGAGTGTTTGATGGTGGCCTTTCTTTGCCTGTATTTTCCCTTTTTGTATTTTCCTTTTTTTTCCCAGCTCTAATTTTTACATTATCTTCAGGACAGGGAAGAAGATAGGGAGTTTGGAGGGGGACATTACATTACAGTATGCTAGTGGGAGTTTCTATTTTCCTGTGCTTCTATTGAAAAAATTATAACATTTTTAGGTCATTAAACAAAAGACAGACTCTGATGGACCTTCACCTATGTGTTGGTTTAGAAACAGGATGATTTTAAAGTAAATTTGTCCAGGACCCAGTTTATAATGTAATAAAGTTTGCTGAAGAAGCTTTGTCTCTTCACTCAGTGTAATGATTCATATCATCAATAAAACCACATGATTTACATCCTTTTCTATTTGCCAAAACATTTATTGAGATTTTCTTTAGAATCATGAGCTTTGACACTGTGCAGGACAGAAAAAATAGATCATGGTTCATCTTTTGCCATTGTACCCACTTAATGTCTCATTCTCTAAGCAAAATGTATTTAACAATTAAAGTAGTTACACACAATGTTTCCAATTGCCCTTTTCTTGTTCCTAATGCACTTTTTTGAACCTCAGACATGTTTGTCAGTTGTGGGGAAATGTATCTCCTGTCAGTACAAATAAACAGGAACCTTAATGAGATGTTTCAAGGAGATAGGTATGTTTAACTTATACAGAAAAATGACAAAGCAAACATGGTTGATGTGTTGCCTTTATATGCAGGAGTGATGAGAGATTTAGCTCTTACATGGCCAGCTAGTAAAAGCTGATGTTTGACCATTTGATTTTTAACTCCTTTGCACCTCACAAGCCTTAAAGGGCTGGTAGGAAATCTGGGAAATGTGTGAGTAGATGATAATTTGTTGAAAATGAAGCATTTCACAGATACTTGCTGCTGTTGCTGAAGCTTTAACCTCAGCTCAGGCACATTTAAAGCCTAATACGACTTCCCACCAGCATGTCCAGGCTGTTGTCCTCCCTTTTACACCCATCTGTAATGTCATAGCACTGCTGGTGCTGAAGTAGCATTAGATGTTGACCATGACTGTGTGCGTCTCATAGCCTGGGCATGTGCTACCAATAATTTGCCTCATGTTTTGTAAAACCCTGGTAGTAGATTAGTGTTTTTCAGATTTTGACTATGCATGATTTTGAGCATTTATCAGCATTTGAGGTTGTTGTGCCAGATCCAAGGTCAGTCTTATTTCATGATCAGTTTGGTGTGCCACGCAGTAGTGGCAGCGTTTTTCCTTAGAAATGGTTGGGAGAGGATATACATCTTGAAGTGTGAGGCAGCTGAGGCTTTTGTCAAGGTAGGAGAGTTGTTTGGCTCTTTTATTATGGGCTGATACTGCAACCAGGTGCTTTGTAGAAATGGTAAAAGATCAGTTAAAACACAATGGTAAATCTTGCTATGGTAAAATCTAAGTGTTGAAGGGTAGGTAGGATTTGAGGGCAGGTTCATCACAAAATACTGAGATGTTGGTTTCAACCTGATCAAAATATAAGATTGGAAAAAAACTGCTGTTTTGTGTCTGCTATTCTATGATTTATAAATGTAAAATGAAAATTCTACCACATAACTTTTCAGGTGATCATTTATTTTCACTAATAACTCTTCATAATGTAGGTTAAGTTCTGAAAATCACAATCTACTTAAGAACTAAATAACTTCAATTAGGTTTTGATGCATTAAGTAGGCAAATTATTTCTGCTTGCTTTTTTAATTCATTGAGTTCATGTCAACTCTAGCATTAAGAAACTGAGGTTAGTCCTAGCAGTTTTGGGTTCAGATAGACTGAGCCCCAGTATTTGAAGCTGAAAAACTGTTAAAATGAATGCAAGACTCCAGGTTCAGACTTAGATAATTTCAATTTTTCAGGCTCTAATTTCTTTTCTTGTAACTTATTTTTGCTGCAAGTATGTTAACCTGGACAACTGTGGTTCAGTCATCTCTCATTAGTCAGGTCTTACTAAATACATTCTCATACCAGGAAGTGAATTTTTATATTTGAGTATATGGATAAACATTTTGGAGTATTTTCCCACTATTGTACAGTGCTTTGCTTCACTTACATGATGCTTGTGTGATCTCAGCTATTGCTTTTGCTATTTAAGTGAAATCTGAAAATACCAGTAGGTAACCTTTAGAAAATATTAAGATATTAATGTGTTGTTTTAACTATTGAAATATATAAATGAGTGGCAACCACAGTAGATTAAAGTGATAGGAATATGTACTACTTTCACTCATTATTGACCATAAAGCTTATGGAACTGTGACAAATGCCAGGCTGTTTTAAGTTGGCAGCCTGAAAATGAGAAAATATTTGCTATTTTACTATTTTGGCTGGTTCTTTTCACTTAACTCAATTTTCTATGCAGAACTGAGAATAGGAGAATTCCATTTTGCTATCAGAAGTGAGCTTTTCTTCCCTCCCCCCCCACCCCCCCCCCGTTCGCACCAACCTTCCTCCCGTGTAGGCAGTAACATTGCAGGTGCTGAGCACCCTTAACAATGCTGTCTTTTGAAGACTGAGCTAATTTATTTAATTTCACAGTTAGCACACTCTGTCACAACGGTGGGTTGCTGTCACATTAAACATCAGAAAAATTTTATGCTTCTTAACATTTCAGAAATGACCAGTGACATTAAAACTGTGTATAGCACCTGGCTTGGAGGTAATTCTTTGAAAGTTAATCGTAATTATGATGGTTGCAAAAAAAGCTACATGATGCTTCTTGATGCTGATTGCAAAGTGAAATGGTGATGCTGTCAGGTGTGGGATGGCTTGAATGAGCATTTAGTGCTTTGTTTTTCTTCCAGTTTTTTTATTTTCACTGTTCGTTTATAATCTAGTGCCTCAAGTCTGTGTATATGTTTAAGAGAAAACTGCAGGTGAGAGAGACTGCAATCTTTTCAGAAGTCTCAAGTGTGCAGTTTATTGTGGATGCATGAGATTCCTTTGAGTGGGGCAACTTGTGTATTTGGTTTCTAGTGCATATGAGTGCATAGCTCTCTGCAGGGAGATCCATACATAGGGGTGTGTATCTGTCTGTATGGGTATGGTTACCTTGGGAAGCACAAGCCTGATGATATCTTGGTTTTTATCTTCAAATCATCCTATTGGAGAAAAGCCTTCAAAGCCCCAAATATGTTGACTGAATTGTTTGGCTCACAAAGCCACTCAGTGGAGCAGTACAGAAGAAGTTGTGTTTGGAAAATGGACTGATAGAAGGGAGTTCTGTGAGATATTTGGAGGGCAGAAATAAGCTTACAGCACCCAGCATCAACAATGGTTTTCCAAAAAAAAGATGCCTGCTCTGAGACAAGGCATCCTGAGCCTGCAGTGGGCAGGAGGGAGGTGGGAGAAGGGTACAAGATCAAGTACCCATGTAAATACTTTACACCAGTGAGGCCCACATTTATTTATTTTTTAAGGATGGATTCTAGCAATGTTATGTAGGAAGAAGCAGCATGAGCTGGCAGTACCATTTCCACTGCAGAACTGTTAAACAAATAAATGTTACAGAAGTAAACCTGTGAGAAATGAAGCATCTTTGTACTTTACTGAGCCAATTAAAAAAAAAATCAGGGAACCCTTCCTACATGTATTAGAAATCTGTTTTAAAATCTGTTAAGTGGATATTTTCAGTTGAAGGAAGTTATGTTGCTGCAATGTTTTCTCATTCGTTTCATCTCAAATATGTGAAACCTGCTGTTTCCTAAATAAGTAAAAGCAGATGGAGCAGCCTCACTGATAGGTTTTGCTGAACACTTGAGCTCTGTTAGTTCAATTCTCACTTACTTAATGCTATTACATTAGAGATCTACTTGAAGGTCACAGTGTGGAATGTCTCACAAATACAACGTTAACTGGAAAATCAGTGATATATGTAAAAATAGTATCTATTCTGTTTTATACTCTTTTACTCCAAAGGATTATTTTGGCCAAATCATAACACACAACTTCAGAGTTGTGCTAACTTCAGAATAAAAAGAAACCCCAAAACTCATGACTCAGTCTCCAGATGTTTGTGAGATTGGCAGGAAGAGTTTCCAGTTGTGTTTTAAAGTTCTTTATTTGTTCCTTAGTTTCAAGGACTTCAGGAGTACAGTAATTTTATGTTTTCCAGCTTTTGTATTGCACCTCACAAAGGTGTCTGTTTTAAAGGAAGACTCTTCCAGTAACCTCTAACTTCCAGGATTTAGAAGAAAAAGTTAATGGTGATGGGCTTCTGATGTTGCTGGTAACGGTGATTCTTCTAACTATGGAGTGAATTCTCTGTGTGCTTTTTTTTGTTTTTACTGCTTTCAAAGTGATGTTGGGCTATCAGGTGTTGGAGTATCAAGGTTAGCAGTAAATTTTTATTCAGCCAGATTTTGATTTGTACAAATTAAGGCTTTGACC
>NW_009953486.1:2914367-2946478 GCF_000747805.2 Chaetura pelagica | reverse complement strand
CAAATGGAAATCAGTCTGGAATCACATTCATCAATCTTAGCAAGCACATCAAATCCATATGTTGTAGTCTTGCCTAGACAAAAATTGTTCCATTGCCATTGCTTCCAGTGGGTAAGGATTTCATCCCACGATGCAAGCTAGAGTATTTTGGCTTTTGATACAAATAGCTGATACAGGCCAGTCTTCATGATACTGTTAATAAAATGAATGTTGTTGTGTACGCTAATGAATTTTCCATAGTAAAATCTTCTCTTTCTTCAGGTACAGCAATTAAATTAATTCCTCATTTTTTGCATTCTGAGAAAAATCTCCTTTGAGTTACATAATTTTCTTCACATTCTTTGTTTATTGTATTGAACACATGTAGTAAAAATATCAACCCTAAAATTCTTCTTCCTTGTGGAATTAGTTTTGCCATCTGGTAGATGAGAAACTTTTCCTTCCTTTTTAGGCCCCCTCCATCCTCCCTTTCATGTTTTCTTAAATCCAGTAGTTGTGGGTTTTTTTCTTTTGGAGGGAGGAAGTTGCAAATAGCCAAGATGAGACTGGGTTTCCATTACTAGGACCCTGTCTCTATCTCCAGATATGTGAGAAGCACAGCAGGGGTAGAGACCATGATGCTGTTCTTGGTTGCATTTGTTGTAAGAGCTCTGTCTCATTTCTGTACACAATGCCCATGGAGCTAATATATTTAAGGATAGTGGAGCAACGTGCATTTTCTTAATGAGACTCATGATAGTCAACAGTGCAGGGCTTTTGAAAATGTTAGTGTAATAGAAGCTTTCTGTGATGGGTATTGCATCTTCCTGCCTGCCTTATAGGCTCACTGGCAGATGGACTACAAGAAAATAGTTTAAATGGGGACACAAGTTCAAAATAACTAGCCATTTAATTGCTCTCTTTCAAAATCATTGTGTATCCTGAAGGTTTTACCACTACTTAATGTTACAATGTTACATTTACAGTTCTTAAGTTGTTCATTATAGAAACACAGGCAAGAGACTTTTATGAAGGGAGCTGGCTTGAATGTTCCCAAGATATTGTAGGCTCCAAGGCACAAGTTTTTGTTTGGTTTAAAGCAAAGTACTAACTGCTTTGCAATGAATTTTAATTGATTCCAGTTGCAGTTAGTTTTCAGCTTGTCGTTGTTAAGGAGAGATTTGTTTAGCATGGGGCAAAATATCTCTGTATTTTTCATTCTGACACACAGGATTTTATCCTCTGTTGGTGTAAATCAGCCTAAAGCCACCGACTGCGATGAGACACTGCTTATTTATGCCACTTGACCTCTCTTTTTTGCTGCTTTACATGCAGAGCACAAAGGGATTACTGACTATGGAGTGCCTGCAGAATCGGGCCCTTCAAAACAAATTAGGCACATCTCTGTCCAAGCAGATTGCAATAAAAAAAGAAATATGAGTATGGCTCTTGGAATAATTTTGAACATAAAATTTTTTTACTGTTTCTTTTCAAATGAACAAAAATGTGGTCTCTTACAGATAAATATGAGTAGACCAGTGAATTTGGATTAAATCATACCTTTTTAAAGATGCAAATTGAAAATTAAGCCTCAAAACAATAGAATCCTCTTGGGTCTTTCAGAAAGAATTGTATATTGCTCATCAGAATCTGCTGCCAGGTTGCAAATTTTTCTTTCACAGTGAATTCCATGGGAGAGGTGCTGGAGTTTGCTTTTATGATGAAAAGAGAAAAATCTATTGGAGAAAAAAAGAAAAGAAAATGTAGTTTTTTCCACAATCTGGATCATCTTTTTTTTTTTAATATTCTTTTATGGGGAAGGAACTGTAATGAGTGTTACATTTACCATTCTTTGTCTAGGCCTTTGTATTAAAATCAACAATGTTGTGTGAATGTTCATTCTGGTAAGGGAGAAAGTCATCTTCGTCCCCAGGCTGTGCCCACACCTATAGCAGATAGCTTTTTTGGTTTTTCGTCATGCTGTTTTAAATCCAATTCCTTTCCATCGTTTCCTTCTCTCCTTCTATACTTTCATTCTCATTTCCGTTTGGGGAAGATATTTCAAAGCTCTGGTCTTTTGACCACAGTCGTTCAGCTTTGCAAGTATCTCCCCAAACAAAAAAATATAGAAAGAGAAGAATCTGTTTGGGAACTAATCCAAGCAAAATATAGTAACAGCAACAGAGGTTAAGCAGTTTACCAACTGGTGAGCTCCAAGTGGAAGAAAGGCTGGTTAAGACATATGAGAAAGTGCCTCTTTACAAAACTTGGGACTTCTTAAGAGAGAAGGAAAATGATGTGGTCTGGTTTACCCTGGTAGGGACACAGCAGAGCTTTTAGGAGGTGGTGCACTAGTGGTGTCAGCCTGTTTCTGCCACTAACTGCTTTTTATGGGATATGAATACTGGACAAATATGGGAAAGATGATAGCAATGGATTTACAAACAGATCCTAAGGGCAAGCCAGGAATGTCTCACAAACCTCCAGTTGGCCATTGGGTATGTTTGAAATAAATCTCAGACTTGGACTTGAATGTTTTCAGGGATTGATCTTTATTGCATACTGCCATTAAAATAATTTATGTAGAAGCAGCATGTTTTGGATTTGTAAAGTATATTTTAAAAAATCACAATTAGTACCATGAAGCAGCTGCTGATCACAGAAGACAGCCTAACTTCAAGAGGAAAGTGTAATTTTGATTAGAGAGGAAATATTTCTGCTTTTTCCAGTGCTGTGTTCAGAAAATTCTTCTGCTTGGGGGTAGCTCCAGTTGATGCAGATGAGGTTTACATATGCAGTTTTGCTGGACAACTCTGGAACAAAGTCAATAGTTAATAAGGCAGAGACTTGCTGCAGGCAGGAAAGTATTCAGGACATCTCTAATTCAGCTGTTATAAATGTTGTTCTTTGGTGGTTTGACAAACTGACCCCCTTATATGTAGCTTCAGTTTGAGCATTTGTTATAGTAATTTTTTGTGCAGCTACAGTAATAATAAGCACATGAACTACTCGAAGTACAGCAGCAAGCTGGCATACAGAGGAAATAAGAGAGGAAGTGTTTTAAAAATGTGGCTTTGCATATGTTCCCAATGCACTAAAAATATAGTTTAACTTGCAAATTTCCAGGTGCAGTGGCTGTTACTACCTGGGAAGGGGACTGGCCCCTGCATGCTAAATCAGATTTTTGTTATAGGTGCATGTGCAGCAAACCGTTCTTATGTCACATAACATGTCTGTGGGGTTTTTTCCTTTCCCTCTGTAGTAGTTTTTTATTTAACTGCCAATCCCAACCTGTGTCTGCATCTGTGCAGTATCTGGGTGAAAGAAAAGCACATTTGTGTGAAACACTGAGTGCTGTAGCTTTTTCTGTGTTTCCTGGTTGTGAGAACAGGGTCAGAGAGTCGATTGACTCCTGGGTTTATCCAGTCAATCACAGCAAATTCCCTTGGCAGGGCAGAGATGGAGAGAAGTGGGGCCCAGTCCCACTTCAGGTGGATTCATCTCAGCAAGACTGTTCAGCTTTTTAAATATACCAGTTTAAAATGTTCAGTTCAGTGCCAATAATATACTGCAATTAGAATTTAATTGCAAAGAAGTACTAGAAAGCATACCCTGGCATGCCTCCCCCATAGGAAGTTTAATTCAAATTGTTGGGAAGGTAGAGCAGTAAGTAAATGAAATGTGAGTAATAACTTGCAGATTGCCAGAGAAGTGTATGCCTAGGCATCTTAAAAGCAATGGTAATATTCTGCCAGCTCCTGAGAAATATATCAAAGTTTCATAGATTTTAAGGCCAGAAGGCACTGTTAGATCATCTATTCTGACAACCTGCATAACCAGCTAAAAACTTTTTCAGTAATTGCATCAAACATACATAAAAATATAAAAGAAAACAATTTTGATTAAACAGCAAGAAATGTGCACATTGAAGTTACTGTTGTAACTCCAGGCTTCAGCTGGCAAAGTTTTGTTTGCTTGCATGATGTAAATTGGATCTAGTGCCTGGCTCATCCAGCAATAGCTGAGTTTTGATTCCTTGTTTCATCATTTGTAGCCTTTAGGTGGATTAGAAGTTTTTATATATGAAGAACTTGTTTCACACTGAGGTGATTGAGTCCTAAAGGGGAGAAGCATGAGCTGAGCAGCTGGAGCTATCCAGCATTGCCAAGTCTGTAGACATCCAGACTTTTGTGTCCATATCATTGGCATGACTTCTTTCAAGCATCACAAAGTAATTTAAAATAAACCCCAAAACCAAACAGGAAAAAAAAAACCCTAAATAAAACCCTCCTAACTTTTAAGTATCAGTGTTCTGTTTTCTTTTGGTGCAAATTCCATTATTTCCTGCAATTTAGATTCAGTCTGAGCTCTTCATATTAGACTTTATGCCAACCTTCCTTTTTGCCCTTCACCAGACCCCGAGCGATTTTGGTTTGTTTTGCAGGATGCCCCTGTACAATCTCCGGGAATGGTGTGCATCTAGATCACTTAAAAATAAATCTGTGGATCAGAAATATAGATTGACAAGCAGGCAAAACATAAAATTGTCTGTGTACTCTTAATTTCCTAGTGATACTGTGCACCACACTTAGGCAGGATTAAGAACTGTGTAACTTACCTGCAAAACATTTGTTCAAACAGGAAAACTACTTGTATTAATTTTTGTTTTCAGCTGTCTCTGCACATAGATCATCACTGCCTGTCAGGATTCATATAAATGGCTGATGTAGCATCTGAAGATAACACATTGTACTTGGAGGAAATATACTGTATGAACTTAGATGCTCTTAATATTGTTATTTAGCTTCCCTGAACTCCCATCTGCTTAGATATTCTCAGGGTATATATCCAAGGCTCCTTGGGTACTTGCCTGGCTTTAACCATAATTAAAAGGTGAACTTAATAGATGATAGCTGTCAGATAGAAGGCAGATCAAAATTTAAATTTCACACAAGGCATTTTATAAAGTGCTTTCCTTTGCAAGTAGTGTTGTGTTGATGGTTATGGTGAGTTTGTGTAGTGATAAAATTGTCCAATGGTGCATTTGTCAACAGTGTCAGGGCAATAGCAATGACTTGAACATCATCTCTTACAATTTATGCTTCAAAGGAGCTGAACTAGTCCGTGAACATACTTGAATTTCAAGTAGTTTTGATATACCTGAGAAATATAATTTTTTTGCAGAACCTTTGGTAGTTGGTTTCTGTGCTTTCACATCGATGCAGTTTCCATTACTGGTGCACTAGTGGTGTCAGCCTGTTTCTGCCACTAACTGCTTTTTATGGGATATGAATACTGGACAAATATGGGAAAGATGATAGCAATGGATTTACAAACAGATCCTAAGGGCAAGCCAGGAATGTCTCACAAACCTCCAGTTGGCCATTGGGTATGTTTGAAATAAATCTCAGACTTGGACTTGAATGTTTTCAGGGATTGATCTTTATTGCATACTGCCATTAAAATAATTTATGTAGAAGCAGCATGTTTTGGATTTGTAAAGTATATTTTAAAAAATCACAATTAGTACCATGAAGCAGCTGCTGATCACAGAAGACAGCCTAACTTCAAGAGGAAAGTGTAATTTTGATTAGAGAGGAAATATTTCTGCTTTTTCCAGTGCTGTGTTCAGAAAATTCTTCTGCTTGGGGGTAGCTCCAGTTGATGCAGATGAGGTTTACATATGCAGTTTTGCTGGACAACTCTGGAACAAAGTCAATAGTTAATAAGGCAGAGACTTGCTGCAGGCAGGAAAGTATTCAGGACATCTCTAATTCAGCTGTTATAAATGTTGTTCTTTGGTGGTTTGACAAACTGACCCCCTTATATGTAGCTTCAGTTTGAGCATTTGTTATAGTAATTTTTTGTGCAGCTACAGTAATAATAAGCACATGAACTACTCGAAGTACAGCAGCAAGCTGGCATACAGAGGAAATAAGAGAGGAAGTGTTTTAAAAATGTGGCTTTGCATATGTTCCCAATGCACTAAAAATATAGTTTAACTTGCAAATTTCCAGGTGCAGTGGCTGTTACTACCTGGGAAGGGGACTGGCCCCTGCATGCTAAATCAGATTTTTGTTATAGGTGCATGTGCAGCAAACCGTTCTTATGTCATATAACATGTCTGTGGGGTTTTTTCCTTTCCCTCTGTAGTAGTTTTTTATTTAACTGCCAATCCCAACCTGTGTCTGCATCTGTGCAGTATCTGGGTGAAAGAAAAGCACATTTGTGTGAAACACTGAGTGCTGTAGCTTTTTCTGTGTTTCCTGGTTGTGAGAACAGGGTCAGAGAGTCGATTGACTCCTGGGTTTATCCAGTCAATCACAGCAAATTCCCTTGGCAGGGCAGAGATGGAGAGAAGTGGGGCCCAGTCCCACTTCAGGTGGATTCATCTCAGTAAGACTGTTCAGCTTTTTAAATATACCAGTTTAAAATGTTCAGTTCAGTGCCAATAATATACTGCAATTAGAATTTAATTGCAAAGAAGTACTAGAAAGCATACCCTGGCATGCCTCCCCCATAGGAAGTTTAATTCAAATTGTTGGGAAGGTAGAGCAGTAAGTAAATGAAATGTGAGTAATAACTTGCAGATTGCCAGAGAAGTGTATGCCTAGGCATCTTAAAAGCAATGGTAATATTCTGCCAGCTCCTGAGAAATATATCAAAGTTTCATAGATTTTAAGGCCAGAAGGCACTGTTAGATCATCTATTCTGACAACCTGCATAACCAGCTAAAAACTTTTTCAGTAATTGCATCAAACATACATAAAAATATAAAAGAAAACAATTTTGATTAAACAGCAAGAAATGTGCACATTGAAGTTACTGTTGTAACTCCAGGCTTCAGCTGGCAAAGTTTTGTTTGCTTGCATGATGTAAATTGGATCTAGTGCCTGGCTCATCCAGCAATAGCTGAGTTTTGATTCCTTGTTTCATCATTTGTAGCCTTTAGGTGGATTAGAAGTTTTTATATATGAAGAACTTGTTTCACACTGAGGTGATTGAGTCCTAAAGGGGAGAAGCATGAGCTGAGCAGCTGGAGCTATCCAGCATTGCCAAGTCTGTAGACATCCAGACTTTTGTGTCCATATCATTGGCATGACTTCTTTCAAGCATCACAAAGTAATTTAAAATAAACCCCAAAACCAAACAGGAAAAAAAAACCCCTAAATAAAACCCTCCTAACTTTTAAGTATCAGTGGTCTGTTTTCTTTTGGTGCAAATTCCATTATTTCCTGCAATTTAGATTCAGTCTGAGCTCTTCATATTAGACTTTATGCCAACCTTCCTTTTTGCCCTTCACCAGACCCCGAGCGATTTTGGTTTGTTTTGCAGGATGCCCCTGTACAATCTCCGGGAATGGTGTGCATCTAGATCACTTAAAAATAAATCTGTGGATCAGAAATATAGATTGACAAGCAGGCAAAACATAAAATTGTCTGTGTACTCTTAATTTCCTAGTGATACTGTGCACCACACTTAGGCAGGATTAAGAACTGTGTAACTTACCTGCAAAACATTTGTTCAAACAGGAAAACTACTTGTATTAATTTTTGTTTTCAGCTGTCTCTGCACATAGATCATCACTGCCTGTCAGGATTCATATAAATGGCTGATGTAGCATCTGAAGATAACACATTGTACTTGGAGGAAATATACTGTATGAACTTAGATGCTCTTAATATTGTTATTTAGCTTCCCTGAACTCCCATCTGCTTAGATATTCTCAGGGTATATATCCAAGGCTCCTTGGGTACTTGCCTGGCTTTAACCATAATTAAAAGGTGAACTTAATAGATGATAGCTGTCAGATAGAAGGCAGATCAAAATTTAAATTTCACACAAGGCATTTTATAAAGTGCTTTCCTTTGCAAGTAGTGTTGTGTTGATGGTTATGGTGAGTTTGTGTAGTGATAAAATTGTCCAATGGTGCATTTGTCAACAGTGTCAGGGCAATAGCAATGACTTGAACATCATCTCTTACAATTTATGCTTCAAAGGAGCTGAACTAGTCCGTGAACATACTTGAATTTCAAGTAGTTTTGATATACCTGAGAAATATAATTTTTTTGCAGAACCTTTGGTAGTTGGTTTCTGTGCTTTCACATCGATGCAGTTTCCATTACTCTGCATTCTGTTCAACTGGTGGGACATGCTGTCTCTTTCCACCTCCTTCTTACCAGCTTTGTTTCTGCACGTTTAACATATTTGTTCAGGCAAAATGTACTTCAGATCGACTGTCAAAAGCTCACATTTGCATAAAGTGAACAGAGATTCTTACTAAAATCACTTACTGATGTGGATGTGGTGATTATCTTGAAAATGCTCATCTGTTCTTGGTTAAGCAGGTGACCATGGTTAAGTTTTCATCAGTAGTGCTTAATAGTGATTTAAAGACTCTTTGAAAATACGACTTCTCTGGGAAACTGAAGATGGAAAGATGTTCTTGTTCTTTGTGTTGTTTGTGCTTGGCCAGCATCCGCAACTAAACAACCTGGAGCCATAGCTGAGATACGTGCTTCTCAACCACATTATTAACCACAGTGGAGCAAGAATAATTCACAGATAATATATTTTAAATTTCATGGAGGCTACTTAAATTCTCACAGCTTTTTTACACTCCTGTTCATAAGGAGATTTCCAGGGCTTAATCTTTCTTAATCTTGCTCCTTAATCAGCAAACCTCACCTGAGAGAGTATGTGTTGTAACCAGTCACTGAAATCTACTTTGCAAAGTTGGTCTCACCTGACTTTTAAAAGACAAATTCCAAGTGTGGGTCTGGTTTGCTTTTGACACTGGTTACAGGAGTCCATAGTAAGCAACATTTATTGAGGCTTTTAAAAACAGGGATTTTGTGCAATGAGTTCTGATTTGCTTCTTTGCGAATAAACGTTTTTCAGAAGCAGTTATTATTAAATATCAAATTTGTTGGACTTTCTTCTTTTATCTGTAGCAGTGTGGTCTTTATTTCAGATTGGTGTCCTCCATCTGCACCTGCCTTCTCAAAGCATTTCATCCACTTTCCTCATTCTTGAGAATTACTGCAAGTGCTGTAACAATGCTGCTGAAGAGAAGGTGCCAAGAAAGAAGGAAATAGTCATTTTATTATGAACAGCAGGTGGTTAAGTTAGAGTAGAAAGCAATGCCAGCTGTGGCTGAGTTTGTAATATGTACAAGGATTGGAAAATATCTTGTCATGGGCTGGTGTCACGAGCTGATCTCCACAGCTGGCAAAGTTAGAGTCAAAGATGCAGGTAGCAATGATGATAAACACTCAGGGCAGGTGCAGGTCTGGCCCAGGCAGAGATCACAGTCAAAAAAGTAGATAAATCTTCTCCGTCTTTACTTTTGAATTCCCTGCAATGCCAACTGTTTCTCTCCCATGCAGGCACATTACTGACTTGTTTCACCGGCCCAGTGCTTTACCAACAGGCTAATAATCACAGCTTTAAGTTTTATTAAGGTACCTGAACACCCTCTTTTGCCTCCCCTGCTGGCACCTCCCTGCTTCTTGGCAATGGGATAGGTTCAGTTGGCAAAGCTGATAGTTTTGGAGCCCTGCATGTGAGTGCTCTCTCTGTGCATAAACATGGACAGCTTGGAGTTTTAACTCAGTTCATCTGAGTAATTATTCTGTTACTTTAGATGTGCTGCCTGAAGCTGTTGACTCCCTTCTGAAAGGTCTTTGCTCCTGAGGGAGTTAAAACATGTTTTAAAATGGATACAGTGCAGTCCTGCTTGTGAGGGCTGGCATACATGCATATGCTTTGATAACTGAAATAATCAGAAAATTAGGTATATGTTAAACATTACTAGTTCAGAATATTTTGTAATTTTTAAAAAAGGAACCCAAAGCTGTGGTTTGGGGCAGCAGTGACAGCTGAGCTTTTCAAAGCTTGGTAATGAATAGCAACACACCCTGTGGCGTGTTTAAAAAGGTTCATGTTCTTCATGAGTAGGGTCATTGGAGAGGCACAGGAACAAGCTGTCACTGATGGCATGCAAGGAACTGTTTGTTCCTGTTCATTTTCAGTGGCTAAATGCTGCTGCTTCATGTTTTCTGTGACAGTCCTTTTGTCATGCTGTCTTGCAGAGGTGGAAGGGACACAAGCCATCTATTATTTCAGGCCAGTCCTAATACTTGTGTCTCATAATGCTGTTGCCACCATTTGCCAAAGGGTGTAATTCAGGCAGCTCAGATCCCAGCTGTGAAATGGTCTGTGAGGAAATGGGTAGTGAAGACCCACCATTTGTGTCAAAGGTGTTTTTTTCTCTTAGTCCCCACATCTCATTGATGGTATCTCAGGGGTGGGCCATGGGAGAAACTGCATGTGGGTCTTGCAGCTGGCAGCACCTGTAGAAGTTTTGGGCATTTTCTGTCATTGTAGAGAACCCTGTGTGAGGGACCATGTGCATCATGGGAGCTGCAGATTTAAGAGCTGTTGCAGTGCTGAGTGTGGTGGAGTCCTCAGGAGGGCTCTGATCTCAGAGGTGGGTGAAGGTTTTAGTCATGGCCAGTCACAAGTTGATGGGAATTATGGCTTCTGTGATGAGTAGTGAAAGTAGGAGCTGTAATTTCTGGGTGAGATTTGTTCTTTGCTTGGGTCCATAGGTGCCACTGCAGTTGTGTTTGGTTCAGCCCAGGATTCATTGTTTTTAGGTGAAGTTTGATATGTTTGTGAAGAAACCGTCGTGCCGATACACTCCAGTGTGGAGAGCAATAACTGTATTTAACATTGCCTTGTTTCCATCTTAGCATCAGTCCCAACCTTCAGCTTGCATGTTGAAAATTCAGATGCTACAAGCATTTTGCCAGTTGTAAAGATCTCAGCCTATCAGGAAGATGAGAACTACATTTATAGTCTCAAAGTGTTAGCACACGTTGGAAGCAAGTATGAAATCGGAGGATAGATTCCTGGCAGTGTCAGTTACAGTAATCTTGTTGGTACTATCTCCATATCTCCTTGGATTTGTATGCTAAAGAGTCAAAACTGGTGAGAGCAAAAGCAGCTGCTTTGCAGCTGTGACCAGGTCTTCAGCACCTGGTCCCTAATGATGCCCTGGCTTGGCACACTGGGTAGGTGAGGAGTTTCCTCCCCTTATTTAAAAATGAAGCACAGCCATGCAGGAGGTGGGAAGGGGTGTTACAGCCATGAAATTAAACTGTTTGAAATATGTGAACCAGAATGTATTAATTGCTTTAAATGGAGCAATGGGGATAAGGTGCAGTTTTAGCAGCATTGCTGTAATTTGAGGCAAGATTTCAAGTGCCCGAAACCCAGACTCTTCTGCCAATTATTAGTCTGGAATTCTAGGTAGCCTTATAGAAAACCCCAAAAGAAAACCAAAAGAAAAAGCCCACTATGTCAAGATGTAATGCTATGAACAGGCTCCTTACACAGATGGCAGCTTACTCTTAGTGTATGCATGGCTTTCATCTCCTCTTAGAGGTAGCTGCAGTTAATGTTGATATAAAACTGCCTGTTAATTGGAGTACGTGGAGATAATGGTAGGAATAATCTCTAAGTAAACTCTTAAAAGCTCTGGAAAAAGGGAATTTAAAAAAAAAAAAAAAGTCTCCCCAAATCCTGAGTTTGCACTCTGCTTTGAAGATAGACTCATCATCAGTGTGCGAAGCAGACTTCTGCCTTGAGGCCATTTATAGTGCCGAAGCTTGTGAAGCTAAAACAGTTTGATGTGTAATTGCAGGAGGAAATGGAAAACCTGCTGAGCATGGCAGGATGTAGTGCCTTATCACCCTTTATGTGCATCCAGTGCTTGCTGAAATTGCCAGCGGATCCGCAACATCGACAGAACGGTGACATTTCTCATGGGCCGCCGTGTTCTGAATCAACACTGCAACAGTGCGATTAGAGTAGGTAAAGTAGGGGGAACAATCAAAGAGTTGCATGTGACAGATCAGGTTTTAGTCATTCCCTGCTCCTTATTGCCTGCTGTCTTGTGTGATATGCAAAACAGCTTCTCTAGACGCATTACACCCTCACATTACCTGAAAATTGAATTTTATTTGGTGGCCTGCATATAATTTATAGCACTCTTCCAGTGCACTTCAGTTCTCATTTAGCTAAAAGTGTGTTCTTTATTTCCTACTGGCAGGGAAACAGAGAAATAAACTGAATATTCAGCACCACTTACAGTATATAAGAAACAAGGCTCTTGAAGTTTGGAGCTGCTTGGGTACGTTATTGACAAGAGCTGTCTATTCTGGAGTTAAGCACATGATGTATTTGATTCCCAGAGGTATCATCTCTCCATGGTAATTAATGAGGAAAAGTGCACTGCCTCTGAATAGCAGTACTTGAAGTTATGGGCCACTATTAGCAGTAAAAAAATAAATGGAAATTGAACATACCATCTGGAGGAGAAACGGGGGTCCAGACTAAAAACTTGGAATCAAGCCTTGCAGGGAAGGAAGGAAAAAAGGTATTTTAATTATTCACATAGAGTACTTTTTCCGCTGAGAATTTCACTATATGGGAAAATTCACTGTAAATTATTTACTGCTTGTATTGTTTTGTGTGTGGTGCCTGCTGCTGGAAACAACTCTAGGTCCAACAGATGTTGTCCACCCCAACACTCTAAAATATGTAATGCTTGCAGTGCTGGGTCCCTGTATCAACAAGTTGCATACATATGGGAAATCTGGCAGTGAAAATTCATTTGGAATTTAAAATAAATATTTATTTCTAAGAGTTAGAATCTGCATTTGTTGCTCTTCCACCTTAAAGCACAATGCAGCAGGCTGTAAAACATCCTGGGAGGTTTACTCAGCAAACGGGATTCGAGTTGAAGATGCGGATCCATGAAAGAGCTGGTCACAACACAAAAGAAGTTGTTAGAGATGTAGATAGCAAAATAATGTAGAGAAGTAGCAAAACTTGTGACTGGCACAAAGGCAAAAAAGGGACAAAAATAAATTGCACTGCATCTGTTTTGCACCCAAAGCACCGACATTGCAGCATCTTTTAGATGGAAGGTACAGATTCTGGGCTTGTGTTGAGGGGTGACACAGCTTATACTGATTTATGTAGCCCTCAGAGAACATCTAAGACAAAGATACATCAAATCTCTTGGCATGTCTTTAGGTCAAATTCAAATTGTTCCCTGATAAATACAGCAATATTGGCATTACCATGTTTTACAACTGAAGTTTGCAGTGGGATATCCCTCATTTGCAGCCTGTGTGACCTGAATTGTGATGAAGGAAACCCATGTTTTAGATGGTGCTTTTTCAGGTCTTTGGCAGATACTGTTCTTATAATCAGTGGCGTCCTTCTTACAGTTTTCATTTTCTTAAACAGAATCAGCAGAACCCATGTTTGCTTTTATATGCGAGTTTTGTTGATACATTTTCTGTTCTTGATTTATGTAGCAGACCATTTGTTGCAACCATTTATCTCAGTCTTGTCCTTACAGTTTGATCTTTCAGATACACTCATTTTTATTCTTCAGGAAAATTTCATCCTGTCTGATAGGCTTTCAAATTTGATCTTTCAAGCAAAAGCAAACAACTTAAATGCTGTTTTCAGGCAAAACTTGTGCTGTGTAGGACAACTGACAGCAGCGTGCATTTCAGAGTCTAATTACAGATGTTATCAAGTATGAAATTTGTGCTGTTTATGGGGAATGTAATTGTACAAGGGTAGGTTTAAAAAAAATAATCTGAAAGCACTGAATGGAACTAATTCCCACTTTAATGCATATATAGATATTAATTATTGCAAGAGCGAGTTGCAGAGGAGTCTATCAGAGGTAGTTCAGAGGGCAGGTTTGTTGAGATAGGTATTTGGAGATTGGCCTGACCTATAAATGTATACTTCAAATGTTGCATTCCTTGTTACATGTATCGTGTTCTGGGGTCACCCTGAGTTTCAGTTTCACTTGTCTTCTGTATCTTTCTGATCCCTCCCAAGGCTATCCTCCTTCAGACACATGCAGCTTTCAGGAAAGACCAATCCTGTGAATGTGAGCTGCAAATCCTACCTGGGGAGCTGAGAGGGAGAAAATTGCCAGGCATTGTAGACAGCTCGGGAAGAGGAATCCTGCTTTCAGTGGGGCATTCCAATAATTGCTCTTTGCTGTTAGAGGATGCAGGTGATCCAACTTTCCCTTTATCTCATAGACTCAAAGGCTTCCAAGTTTGGCAGCATTTCCAACCTGTGTTTATTTAGCAAAACTATTGCTTGAGCAAATAGAAAATTATGTTCTTTACATTCTTAATCCTGAATATTTCTGCTGGGTTGATGTGATTTTGACTTGTAACTTCTTAAAACTGAAGTTGTCCCGTGTAAGTGTGCATTGCCTTGGATAGCAGGGGCTGTGCAGCCTCTGAAGGACAACAGGAATAGTTTGAACAACAGCTTTTCCAAAATTCTCGTGCATCTTCCAGGGTGTGTAACTTTATAAATAAAGAATAAATGGATCAGTAATATAAATTGTATTAATATTATGCATTAAAAGTACTTTTAATAAGGTCTGTGCATACCAAAATCTCTGCAAATTCAGGAGTTATGCCTTTCACATCTTGAGCTGTGCCAGCTAAAAACTTCCTACAGGAAGTCTTAAATGTAAGATTTTTATGTGTAGCAGTAACAGGGCGAGACTTTTATAGGTGATGTGTGTGTAGTATCTTGGAGCCATAAAGCGTGACTGTCTCTCACTTCTAATTATTTTGCTAGTCCTTTACACCACAGTTCTAAACTAAAGTAAACATTCCTTAGCAAATGCATAACACTTGTATTTTACCTCTGGACTCTCTTTGGCATTGCTCTGGGATATTTTGCTGTGAAAGCCCATTCAGAGCTACTGATTTCCTAAACACAGTAGCAGATTTTTATTCTGTTTTCAAAACAAATGCAGTTATGATGTAGCTTCTGATAATATCAACATATATCTCATCTTCTCAAGGTAGAGCTGAGTTTTTGTTACTTGGCACAAACATAACCATTGCTGTGAGGGAATAACAACAACCAAACTGTTTTCCCCATATCCAGCTGTGAGTGACTCTTTGCAATTGATCTTGAAACATTTTTTAAACAAAAATCATTGGAATACAAGCTAGTGTTAAAAAAAAAAAAAAAAGCAGAATACTGCTCTGAGCATGCTCAACCCTTTATTTCAGTCCTATGAAAAGTTGGTAAATCATTAAAGAATTTCAGTTTTAACAAAAAAGCAAACAGGTTGGTTTACTCATGTGCATATTTAAGGTTCAGATCCTCCAGTACTTCTAACAAATGCACATTGGCAGCCTTCAATTTCTTAAATAACAAACTTTGTTTAACTTAAGTATTACATAAGAACTTCTTAGGTTTTTTTAAGTTCATAGGTGCATTTTTTTGTCTTATTTCCTATTTATGGGAAGTAAACAATGGTAGAATATTATCCATCTATCAGAAATTAGGAGTTTGTGTGGCCCCCTCACTGTTGATATGGAGTTTCCTTGACAATAGGCAGTCATGCTTTTTCCTAAATTTTCTTTTGATATGCTAGGATTTGTGCTCCTTGAAAGTACATTATAAATCATTAGGATGCATTTTACTGTAAAAGGAAAATTTATATGTATAAAGTACTCTTTGGAAGATTTTTATGTTTTATTGAACACCTGTAAAGTTGCAAAGTAGCACACTTGGATCAAAAGTAACTTGGCTTTCTGTTGATGCTGTCTTCTGATTACTGTATATCACCTCCTATGGAAAATTTATTGCAGCTCTGAGTATCTGAACATCTTGAGAATGTTTATTGGAGTGAGCTATCCTCTGCAGTATGCAAAGGCAAATACTTGCCTGGAAATTGATTGATACACAGTCCAAACCAGATAAATAAAATCAGTTTCTGCAAAAATATGCTGGGTGAAGCTCGAACCTATTGATGTAAGTGGGAGTTTTGCAGTTGGGCTCTAATGAGTTGCTGGTATTTTTGTTGTGCTTAAGCACAGCTGAGGCTTCAGATGCTCATGCAATAGCAGTGCTTTAGTCCAAGGCCCCTTCCACTGTCTTGCAGCATGACAGAAACCTTGAGGATGCAGCAAAGTACAAGGGAAAGATGTTCCTGGTTTTGAAATTAAACCTTTTTGGTACTGGGAAAACAGAAGAGAAAAATCGCAAACTGGGGCTCCTCAGGAGTCTTCCTGTGAGCATCACGTGTGATCAGCAGGTTTGGCCTTGGTACTTGTTATAAGGGTCCTCTCCAAAGTTGATGACAACTCCATGAGGAATCCTTGCTAGGGAGAGCTGCTGACCCAAGGAACACTTGTGTGTGCAGTATTTGGTGCCCTGTGGTGTTGCTGGCTGTGCTCTGAAGGCTTGCACCCATGAATGAGCCTGGGGAAGGTGTTCCTCTTCTTGCTCATAGACCCTTCTCCTCTTCTTTGTGGTTAACAGCTCAGTCTGTGCCACTTCAGTGCAATCTCCAAGGCTGTACGAAGTCTGACTATGCTTCTCATTTACTTGAGTAAGAAAAAACAACAAAAAAAAATTGATCTTGCTATTCTGACTGTTTTTGAAACATGATGTGTATGCCCTGAAGGGGAAAAGAAATAAATAATTCAGACACTAGACAAATTAAAGCAGCTAAATTAAACCAAAATCCCAAATCACAGGAAAATACTTTGATTGGTATTTCCCCTTCTTACTTTGCTATGATGGATTTATTTTAGTCACCAGTAAATCTGTCAAATCAAAATGTGTTTATTTAAAGGATATATTTACAGCAGTGTTTTCTTTTAGGAATCATACAATCTAAAATGGAAATTAAATAATCCCTTTTAGCTGTGTGGTTTGAAGGCAGTTCAGCAATGTTAGAACAGTTTATTTTGTTTCAGCTGGGTGATGCCTTGCCTTGCTGTCTGGAGCTTCAATCTTCCTTTGAATGCTTCACCTTTTTCTAATAATCATCTGCTGTATTAGAACCCTGCATTGTTCTGTTGTCTTTGGCTTCATCACAAATGGATGCAGAGGAGAAGGGGAAGCAGGATCTGGAACCATTTGGAGTCACAACTCTTCTAGTGGCACTAATGTCACTGAAATACAATCAATCTATCTTCCATGTTATTTATTCAGTCCTCACGGGACAGTGGGGTCTATTAGTATATGCCTGCAGATGGGTAACAGTCCCATGTTTGTTGACTTCTGTCTTGTAGTTAGGTGGAAAACACTTTCAAAATGCACACGTTTTTATGTTGTTATGGGGTCTTGGAGTTTGTGCTTTAATTACCACTCTGCTACTGTTTCATTTTGTGTCTCTCTCAAAAAAAATAGAGAAACTGCAGAATCTCTTAATCTGAAGCATTTTCTTGCCTGTGTGGCTCTGAAGCTTCTAGATTCAGAGGGAGTATGGTGTTCTCTTCATAGGGAGAAGAGCAGCCCACTGAGGAATCATGTTTGAAGCAGTTCACTAGAAAAAGCACTTCTTTACACCTTGTCCTGGAGCTGTTTGGGGTAAAAAGACAGGTATTAGCCTGTTTTCAGGCAGAATCTTACAGAAAATGAAAAAGTCAGCGCTTTGTGGAAAAATCCAACTCTCAAGAAGCATCAAAACTTGTAAAATGTAGCCTTTTTTTAAAATGAAAACACTTGTTTGGATATAGCTGCAAGTTTCTTTGCTGCTGATGTGCACCTGACTTGATGGTGAATGAGAGGGTGAATGCCTTCCCCATGGCCACGGAGCCCGTCTGTGATCTGAGCTTAGCTTTCTGCTGAGGAGCAGAGGGCAGGGGCTGCATGTTTGGCTGTGCCAGTGGGCAGGATGCTGACACACACACTGAGGGCTTGATTGTGCCATGGCACAGAGAACTGGCACATGAGTAGGAGAGGTAAACACGATCCAGGCTTGCTGCCTTTGTCTCGTTAGCTTTACTTCTGAAATAGCTTCATTACTGGAGGAAATACTTCAAAGATTGCAAAGCTCTGCTCATCCCTGATGCTCTCTTGGAAGCCTCGGTGCTGTTTTAAGGATCATCAGGCATAATCTACTGTTTGGTGCTCAGACTTGCACAACTGTTATTTAACACTGGTTAGGAGATGACAGGCTGTCAGTACTGGTTGTGAAGGAGCTTCAAGGAGCCATTGTTCTTTCAAATTAAAACATTAAAACATTTAAATCCAAAGCTAGGACTGAAGGCTCATTTTAATTATTCCTTTTGTCTTTTGGAAATACTTTTCTACCGATGATCACACAGCTGTCACATATACATTACCTTTAGTCAGAATACCTGACAGTGCTTTGCTATTAACTGTCATTATTTTACGAGGAAAGCTGAAAACCACTAGAGCAGATATATTCGTTCCAAAAGAAGTCACTGCTGGCAAAGTTATTAAAATAAAAATATCTGAAGACTCAAATTCACTTGATTTACAGCAAAGATCTGCCATAATATCTCTTGGCAGTTGAGGTGACTGGCTTTTTTTGGCTGTCATGTGGAGATGCCTACAGTCCTGTCTGTCTGAGCTCACTCCATCAGGTTGAAGAACAATATTCAAAGTAGTTGGTGATGTGTCAGTCATTGCTCCTTTGTAAATCTTTTTTGGCAGCAAGATAAATATTTTGCTGCTCTATTATATGTAGTAAACTTAAGCAATCATGAAATCTCAAATATCTCCACTCTCTTTACCTGCTGGTCTTTATTCTCTGCCATTAGTTGCTAAATTCAGTGTTCAATATAAAGGAATCCTGGAAAAATATTGCATACTTTGGTTAAATATATGAACAGTTTAAGGCCTCTTTTTATTTTTTTACCACTTGAACCACTCTGCACCTCCAGCGTTGGGCTCATAACTGAGGAGTAATTATCAGAATGGTAGTGTTCATTTAACTCATCCACTGGCTTTTAAGCTAGAGCTAAAGAATTTGCTTTTAAGACTTAAAAACCTACCAGTTACCCATGGTTCAAAGTATTTTGTCTTTCTTGGGTAGATTAAAGAGATGATTTGTTATTGTTGCTTTAGGAGAAGATTCAGTAGGCAATCTTGAGTGCTAGTGCAGCAGCAATGCTACTTGTTTTTAATTGATATTCTCTTATTTCTTATGAGACAATATGTAAAATAGAAAATCAAGAGCTCCACACACAAAGGCAAGATGGAGTTATTTGCCATTTACTGTCCAGCTAAGTACAGTTACTTACATATGCCTCTTTCATCTCTCATTTCCTGAAATATATAATGAAATTTTGTTTTCATTTGTATTTGCTGTGTTTGTTTGGAAATAAATATATGCAATATGTTTTCTGAGAGTTCCACAAGTATTTTTAAAAGGGCAAACCAAATCCATTTAATCCATTTAATCCAAATGCCGACAGCTTTCCGAATTATCAGAATGGTAGTGTTCATTTAAGTCATCCACTGGCTTTTAAGCTAGAGCTAAAGAATTTGCTTTTAAGACTTAAAAACCTACCAGTTACCCATGGTTCAAAGTATTTTGTCTTTCTTGGGTAGATTAAAGAGATGATTTGTTATTGTTGCTTTAGGAGAAGATTCAGTAGGCAATCTTGAGTGCTAGTGCAGCAGCAATGCTACTTGTTTTTAATTGATATTCTCTTATTTCTTATGAGACAATATGTAAAATAGAAAATCAAGAGCTCCACACACAAAGGCAAGATGGAGTTATTTGCCATTTACTGTCCAGCTAAGTACAGTTACTTACATATGCCTCTTTCATCTCTCATTTCCTGAAATATATAATGAAATTTTGTTTTCATTTGTATTTGCTGTGTTTGTTTGGAAATAAATATATGCAATATGTTTTCTGAGAGTTCCACAAGTATTTTTAAAAGGGCAAACCAAATCCATTTAATCCATTTAATCACAGATATTCTTAAAGGCTTTTTTTTTTTTTAATGGAATGGGCTCTAGTTGCTGCTCCTAACAGAAGATTTTAATTTCTTAGGTTATTTTTAAGAGAATATATGTCCTGAGAATAAACTACAAAAAAACCCCACAATAAAGCAGACAAAAACCACACAAAAGAAAAAAACTCCACCAAAACAAAACCAAAACTAACAAAAAAACCCCCAAACAAACAAGAAAAAACACCAACAAGAAAAACAAGCAACAAACCCAAACAAGAGAACCCAACAACAAAGTCATGGGAGGAAAATACTGTTCTATCAAAAAAGTTTGTATAAGCAACTTTCATGGCCCATGATTTGTATTATAAAATTGTTAGGAAACACAAACTTTCAGATTCATTACTTTATTTAAATTTAAGTGCAGGGGAGAAGAGATGGTGTGTTTTCCTAGAAGCCACTGAGTTAATGTAGAAATAATTTGATTCCTTGTGATTTGCTTTTTGCTATAAATGTGACACAGACTCCTTGTCACTAATGGCCTATTAAGAAGACTGGGAATGTTTGGGGGTGGAAATAAACAATCTTTAAGGTAATAACGTGAACAGAGAATGTGGACTGTAATGATTTTCCTGGGATGCCACAGAGAGAGCAAAATCTGAACAAATTTTAGGGTTCCTTTTCTTAAAAATTACTGCTGGCTGGTTTGGGTACATAAAGTCAAAGTGAACCAGAAAATACTGTTTGCAGTGTAGGCAATGTTTAACCATTTTTAGCTACATGTCCCAAGTAAAAGTGCAGCATATCTGGCTAGCAGAAACCCATGGCCAAATCCCTGCTGGAGGCTCTAGTTCTTGTTCAGCTTGGACAATCAAGGGAGTGATTTAATTTGAGCAGTGCCTGACATGATGGAGTAGTGATCCACGAGCGAGTGGCTGCTGTAGATGCCTGTGCTGTGAGCATCTGGGCTGGTCCTCATTGTGACTTCAAGTAGGTTCTGGTTTCTTTTTACATCTTAGCATACAAATATTTAAAGCCTAGTGCTGTTAGGAGGACAACATATGTGGCTATGAGTGCTTTTGGATTATATTTAAATACCAACAGGAACTTGAGGTGCTTTCTGGACTGTAGAAGTCAGTTATTACAAGGGCTCTTCACTGGTAGGATCCTTATTTTCATATTGTTCAAGAAAAATCCAAGCAGCATAAAATTAAGGAAATGCTATTTTCTATTCAAGGTTTGGAAATCATGGGTTGTTTCTCTGGCCTTGATTTTCATAACTGCTGAAAATGTTATGAGATGAGAGCATTAACAGCTGTTTCAGGGCAGAGCAAGCACAGTGCATTTTCGTTTTATGTTCTTACAAAGCACGTGTATCAAAATTGACATCTACTTCTTACAGATGCATTTTCCTGGTGAAACACCTGCATATGAAATCAAAGACTGCTGTTATTGGTATCAGACAATTCAGAACATACATTATAAACCTGCAAGAGTTGGGTCTTGTCTAGGAAGTGCTGGTGCAAATTTTAATGTGTTTTTACTCTGACAGTTGTTTTGTTTTTCCTTTACTGCTGTGATGCAGGTTCTTGTTAGTACACTGACATCTGCACTGGGTGTTCTGCTTCTATCTTCTGTATATGGAAATGTCCGTGTAGCTGCAAATGTCCATCAAATTCTGAGTCTGTTAAGCAAGGAAATTAAGACATGCAAATGAAACTTTAAGAATTAACTATGTCAATTTATGATAAATGGCTAAATACCACGAAGAAATCAAGAAATACAGTCAACTTAGCTAAAAACCAAATTAAGTATTTTAAAATATGCAAGGCAATTAAAATGTCACTTTAACATCAGAGATTATTAGTGATTTATATCTTGCATATCTAGGGGAAGGTTTTGACTTGGGTGGTAATCCGAGAAGCTCACTCAGATACCAACCCTCCTGGTAAAATGCATCTCATGTTTTGCTTTGATAAGGACCCTTTGACATAAAAAAGGACAGAATAGTAGATTAATGCTTTGGTGTTTTCTCGTTAGGTATTGGCACAATTCTTGGGTGCCTGCACGATGCATCAGGTTTATAGTCTGACTACAGGCAGATGCTAATGAGGAAGAATCTTCCTTAATGTAGCTGAGCTCCACAGCATCTCACTTCTGAATTACACTCCCTCTGGTATTCTAGCACTGAAGACGTCTCCTCTGGCTGCCAATTTTGCTGAATGGTGCAGTGGCTTTGTGATGTACACAAGTGCTCTCTAGGGACTGAGGAAGATCTTTTGACCTAAGGCAAATAGAATTAAATCTCTGGCCCTTGGAGGTTTTCTTTATAGTTAGAGTGGCTTCTGCATTATATCAGTGTGCCTGCTGATTGTTGGAAAATTGACTTGCCTTATTAATATGTGCCAAGTGACTTGGGTGTAGTACATCTGAAAATACCCAGGGCTGTTTTGTGGTTTTTTTCTTATGCAAGAAGTTGGTCTTTTACAGCTTGAAAAAAATACTTAGCTGTGCATAGTCTTGTCCTGTCAAAATTTCTTGACATTAATCATGGCACTTGCTCTTGCATCTATTGAGAAAGTCCTGACCAATGTAGATGTTCAGCTTTATGCACTGACAGTGATCACATTAACTCAAATAGGTAAAATAACAGTGTAAAAAGATAGTACTGATGCCAGTTTTGAACTAATTTGATGCTTTCATTTGTACTTCCCTTCTCCTCCCTCAAGTAGTCTGGGGCTGTAAACCCAGTTGCTTTTGCTGCAAATTTTAGTCACTGGGTCCATGAGAGAGAGATAATATACTTGAAAATATATTCCTTTTTGATTGGGATGTAAGGATAGGAATTTTTTTACGTGCATCAATAATTTTGCAGAAGGTCCAAGCTTAGGGTAGTTAAACTTGTAATATACTGTGAGAATTGTTGTTACGTGCATCTATTGAGCTAAATTCTGATTACTAAAATGTGAAACACATTGCTTCAATTGCCTATGCAATGACTGGGAAGATGTAGAATGACTACTCCTGTGTTAATGCAGGATGCCCTCCTGCCCACTGTGTAGAGGGTCAGTTCTCATCTCAGGTTTCCCACTGCAGGCTCTGGAGAGGAAAATGCCCTAAATGAATTTGCTGAAGGCAGAGTTTAGGTGCTGGTAACCATGGTGGATTCTGCACTAAACAATTAGTCATTGCCACCATCCACTTTTCTGTCTTCAGTTGAGCCTTTCTCGCATCTTTCCAGAGATTGACAGCATCTCCAGATCTTTTCTTTTGTCCCCAGCAAGGTGTAAGCCACAGGGAGCTGTCTCCATGGGAAACAGGGTGGTTTTATTCAAATAATCTCACAGCGTTACACTACCCGAAAGCCAGGGTTTATGTAAGGCTGGGATTTCTTTGGTAATGATTGCTACATAATAGAGCCACCTGGTGATGTGTGTCTTGCATTGCTCTGTAGGAAACTTGCATTGTGGAGCTACTTTAGGGCTGTGTCTGACAGGGACCACACTGGGGAGGGATGTTCAGCTCATTTGCTTTGTCTGTGAGTGAGGTGATGCTGACCAAGCAGCACTTTGAATATTCCTTACCTGCTGGCAGGTGTAGCAGCCCCAAGGAAGAGCTATCACACAAGGAATTGTTCACAGTAGATGGATACTTAAAGCTGGTAAATTATGGAAATGAACACCCAGTGCATTTATTTTTCAAGTAATACCTAGCAGAAGGGTACTGCATCTAATGCTGTTCACTGAACTGCTGTGTGGATTCTGGTGTCTATTCTTTGTAGCTCTTCATTCAGTGAAAGGGTGCAGTAATGAACACTGCTGCCAATGGATAAATGTATTCAGTTGGTATAATCTTTTTTTTTCATTAGAGGCCATATTTTGGTAACTGTTGAGCTGAATCCATTTCTTTCCAGAGTTCATAGCTCTAAATAGGAGTTTTATGCACTCTGCCTATTTGATGTCATCAACGGGATGCTCGCTTTTCCTGTATGTCAAGAACACTCCCAGAGAGTGAAGCAGACATAAAAGGAATTACATCAGAGCTGCATTATCAGCTTATACCAGCTGAGAAGCAGATTTTGGAAGCAAACATGAAAAGTTGGTGGCTCTTTCAGTATTGTGAACATGCTCTTAGGACCACACTAGAGAGAACCCCACTTGTCTGCCACCTGGTCAAATTACCTCAAATAGACAAAGTTGTCTACAACATAGTCATAATAGTTTTGCATCCTTTTTGATGTGTTCATTTTTTTAATCATTTGTGGTTTTTTTTTTCCTTCTTGTCTCCTGTTGGGTCCCTTGAAGATGTGGTGATCAAAAAGGAAAGTCTCTTTGGTATAATAGGACTATATCTTTTGGGGAGTTTGGGAGCAGAGTGACAACATGTTTGCCTCCTGTCAGGGGATGAACTAGGTTTAAGTCCTGTACCCATTCACGTATGTCCTGTGTCAGTCTGGAAAAATAGCCTTGTCTCAAAAACATCTTATGAATGAAAGATAATTTATCTTTCTACAGGAACATGTTGAGGAGAAAAATGTGAAGTAGTTGTAAGTATTCAGCTAGTATAGTCATGAGACCCATGGATGCAGTTAGAAGAAACACCTGTGGCAGTTGCCAAAGTTGTGCTTTCTGATCTTGGTGGGAATAATCCCCAATGGAGTGAAACCATCAGGATTTACCCGGCTTGCAGAAACTTTTAAATAATTTAAAAAACAAACAAACAAAAACTAAAAGAAAAGGAAAGTATTTTCCAACATTCCTTTATGTTGTAACCAGGGGGTAAAATACAGCATGCAAAATTCACCACAGCTGAATTAACAGGAGAGGAGGCTGTTATATTTAAGCCATGCGTTTTCCTGTAATTAAATGGGTTTCATGGAGAAAATATTCCTTCTCAAGTAGAAAATCTCTTAATTGGCAGTTATACAGGGTTAATTAACTACTTCGAATAGAGAGAGGGGGAAAAGTGTGTGTGGGGTGGGGAATGTCAAAACTGTATTGAATGCTAGAACTCGGCAGATCTATTATCATAGATCTTTAACCAAAAACTGATGGGATCAGACTAGCTCTGGGAGAAGGCACTTTCTGACAGGAATGCTTGGAGTGAGTGGGGATGCTGTGGATCAGAACAGCTGACTACAAACAGAACACTCCAGGGAGAGCCAATCATATTAAGGAGGCCATAAGTAAAAAAAATGTTAAATTAATAAAAGGCAGGGGGTGCGGATCTGGAAGGAGATGGTAGATGGGATTGTTTTATTTTTTAAAGTGCTACTGTGGGGAAATTGGAGCAATCTCAGTTTGTGTTATTTCTGCATTTGTGAGGTTGTTCACTTAACCTGTGCAGTGACCTGGAGAACTCAATGCTACCGGGACAGAAAGAGTAGCTGAGAGACTTGTGATTTCAAGGAGGAATTTTATTGAACAGCAGCAGATTTACTTTACACTTCAGTAGTAAGTGATAAGGGAGGAATTATTCAACATGCTTTCATATTCTGGCCCAGGGAAGTGGTGTAAATTTTGAGGGCACAGAACATAGTGCCTCATATCATGAAAGTGGAATCTGTTTTAAAATTAAGATGAGAAGTGCCATGTTTCATAGACATTTTTTGAGTTTCTCTAACATTGCTCTGAACTTGAAGTTTTTAAGTCATGGTAATGCCTTTTGACAAGGCATTTGGACAAGAGCAGAACGCCGAAGTGATTAAGAGGCAAAATCTGAAATTTACTTAGAAGTTTCAGGGGGAGATGATTTTGGCAATATACATAAACACTAGTTATGGGGTGTCAGTCTGTATTAGACCCTGCTTTTCCTATCTTTCCATGGGCAGATGTTTTTTTTTTCTTTATATTGGTTGGTTGATGATGTTTTTCGGCCTTTCTTGCAGCCTCCGGGTTCTTCTCAACCAAACCAAAAATGCATGTGTCATGGTAATGCCTTTTGACAAGGCATTTGGACAAGAGCAGAACGCCGAAGTGATTAAGAGGCAAAATCTGAAATTTACTTAGAAGTTTCAGGGGGAGATGATTTTGGCAATATACATAAACACTAGTTATGGGGTGTCAGTCTGTATTAGACCCTGCTTTTCCTATCTTTCCATGGGCAGATGTTTTTTTTTTCACTTTATAGGTTTGTTGAGGATTTTGGTCTGCCTTTCTGGCACCCTCAGGGTTCTCATCAACCCAACCAAAAATGCATGTCATACAGGATTCACCTTTTCCCATTGGATTAGATACTCCTGGGTGGTCAGCTGGAAGCCTTTTTGTTCCCCTCTGACTTCTTGGCAAGGGGGATGGGGAAGGGCCAGGGAGCTGAATACACTTGATTATTGGAATTGGACTTCGTAGCTGATAAACACCAAGGAAGCAAACAGAACGGACTGTTATAACAAGATAACCCCTTTGACATTTAAGTTAAAAAGGATGATTTGGAAAAAAAATTACACTCCCAGAGCTGCCATTTGCACACTGGGTATTCCTCCCTGTGTCATTCTGTGTCTGCCTAATTGATAGCAGTTAGTGCAATGTGCAGCTCTGTGCATGCAGGAGAGAGTTTGGATCAAATACTAAAATTCATACCAGCTTTCTGCAAGTCAAACATGCAGTGCTCTTGATTTTTTGCTCAGAGTTGAAGCATGGTTTGTTGGGGTTTTTTTTGGTGTTGAAGAACAATGGTTTGGTTAATAGACCTTCAGCAAGACACTAAAATATCACTGTGATTTAGCCACTTTACTTGTTAAAGAGAGGAAATTAGGTAATCTCTTTTTAGCATATCTGTTCCAGGTTATGTGATGACATTACTGGTGATATGTGTGAGCATATACACTTTAGATTGTTTTAATGAATTTTTTTGCTCAAATACCCCCTTGGATCATCAGACTCCAGCTGCATTCTGCATGCAGATGTCACTTCTGTAGGAAGTATGTGATCAGTTATACCAAATGTGTACCTACTGATCTTCCTGGGTTGTTAGCCTGGTGTTTGAACATGCTTGAGCAGCTTGAATGTCTTTCAGTATTTTCTAATGATCAGATTTTCAGAAAGACAAAACCTGGAAGGTTGTTATTTTTCATCTTTTGGATATTCAGTATTAGGTTGCACCATTTTTATGAGCTATACTAGTAAGAAATTTTATCTGTCATTGCTAAGTGTATCTTATACAGAGAATCCCATGTGTGCTGTGTTGTGTGGGCATCTTCATCTTTGTATACAAACTCAGAAATCAGGGATAGTAAGTGTTAAACATGCATCTTCTCTCTCTCTCTTCCTGGTTTCTGAAAGTGTAAAGATAGACATTGTTAGCCATAAAATGCATAATGATATGAAAGTGTTCCTTGCAGAAGTGAACAATTCTGTAAGACACAGTAGTTTTTTGGGTTTTTTTTAGCTCCATGTGCCCTGTGTGTTTCTTTGCCACCTTTAAGTACAGAAGAATTAGCTAACCTAGGAGAAACAAGGGCCAGGGTTTGTGTGTACTTTTTCAGAGCTGAGGGAAGCTGGTTTGAACTTCTTAAAGCAACGTGGAACAGCATCGTAACGTGCTGTGGTTCAGTGCATATTACTCTTAAAGCATTAAACAATACTTTCAAATTATTATATTTAGTTCTCTGTAGTGCCTAACACTGACAAAGTTTAATTGGTTTGTGTAATGCTGGAAGCTGCAGTCCTTGGTACATCTACTTTTGTGAGTTAGAACAAGAGCTGAAAGATGTTCGTACCAACTTTGTGAGGATCTGATAGCTAATTTGAATGCCTCAACCATCAAAAGAAGTGAAGAATCTCTCTAGAGCAGAACTGGACAGTGGAACCAAACTAGGTCGAGTAGTTTCATGACATAGATTTTTCATCCAGTGGGGATGGAGTTGTTACCAATGTAGTTTTACTAAGAACAAAGTCCCCAACTTCAAATACTTGAGAGTGTAGCAGAAAAGAATGATACTTTCATCCAGGTCATGCATTTTTACATTTTCCCTATTTAAGGACCTAAAGCCTGGAGATGTAGAATTTGATGCATGTATTAGGCAAGTCTTTGGAGTTACTGTAGATCTTCAAAACACGAGGGGTTTGGTTTCAGTGGTGTGTTGTTTTTTTTTTTCCTTTAACACTCCTTTACATCTAAAGGTTGTGCTTCCAAATCCCCACTGAAAGCCAACAGAAACTTTGATCATAGGCCCTGAATGTTGGCAGGGGTGTTTGCTGAGGGAGCAGGGTGGGCGTTCTCTTTCAGAGCACAGAAATGAATGGCCAAGGAGATTTGGGGGACAGGCTTTTTTCTGTCTCATTTAAATGGGAAAACCCAACACACTAGCCTCCAAAATTTAATACCTTTAGATGAAAGTTGTTAATATGTGTGTGTGAAATACACTGGGGTGATCTCCACTTAGCTCATACAGCTGAGATCCAAGTACCAGCAGCTACCTCTGCTGGTCTGAGGACCCTTCTAAGTTAGGACAATTTTCCTTTTTCTTCAAGAGTTTTCCGCTGCTCACTGCTAGCTGTGCTGCTCTGGGTTAAGGCAGTGGTTTTGACCTGTTTGATTTCTTTATAATGCTTGAACCTTACAGTATAATGCAACTTTAAGCTGCTGCAATAGCTGGATAACTTGCTCTGAATTTAAAACCTGCTTCTTCAAATGGCTATAGGATTTCTGAGCTTGAGTAGGATTGGGAATAGTCCTGTGGACACTTGATTGAGAGTGGTGAATTTTCACCAGAGGCTCTGTAAATATTGTGCACATCTGGGTTCTTTATTCCCAAACTTTAATGGCAACAAGGTTGGGCTTACCATGTATTGTAAGGGAGTAGCTGTTCTTCACTGAAATACTTGTGCATGTCTGCCAAGAGACATATTCATTGAGAGCTGAATGAAGGTATGAAGTCAGAGACACTAAGTACAATGTGCAGTACTCATTCAAGTACTGAGATAGTATCAGAACAAAGCTAAAGATTTCCAGTGCTGCCCAGGCATGAATGCTCCTATTAAAGGAAAAAGTGTCCAAGTGTGACTGCCTTTGATCCAAGGTTGATGCAGATCTGGTGGAACTGACTGGCATTTAATAGAAAGCAATCATGTTTGATTCTACAGGCCTATTTCTTTGCTGCTTTTATCTTAAAGTAGTTTAGAAAAGAATCATATGAGTAACTAATGTGCACTTAACAGTGGTTAACACGACCTTGAAGGCACAGGTCAGTGCTTGTATCTACAAGCTCGAAAAGAAACTCAGACTGTCACTGTGCATGTGAGGACCATATGAAATTTTCTGATATAAGCCAGGCATTAAAACTTACTTTTATTTAGGCTTTGGTCTACTTTTGAAGTTGTTTGTTTGCTCTGATCTGAAGAGCCATGTCTTCTCAATCAGGAAGTGCCATGAGCATTGAATCGATTTTCTGCTCTGAGCGGGGTATCCATTCCTAGGAACTTTGATGGGGGAAAGTCACCTGCTGCAATTGATGTGATGTATGCTTCTGGTTCTGCACTGTCTGCAAATCTATACTTAAATGCACCTTTAGGCAGTACTTATATAGCGAAAAGGACTTAACTGGGCAAAATGTGCTAATCTTGCCTGAACCAGAGGAATGACTTTATTATTTTCACCATTCTCATGCCATCATTATGATCTAATGTTTTCCCTTCATAAATGAGAATAGTAGCCATGCTTTGACCTCCATTAATGTGTATCATAAAGGCTGCCTTTATAATATGATTCTCAAGAAGACCTCATTCCCTTGTAAGGCTGTTCTTTGGTGACAGTTTAGAGGAATGTTACAGATGTGATACCCCCACTGTTGGAGGCTGCATGAGCCATTATTGAGCATACATTGGGTAGTTCATTATTATATGAACACTTTAAAATAATAATGGTAAGAAAATAGTTGAATAAAGGCAAATGTTGTTGGATCCAGTTGTAATAAGCAAAACATGCAGCTGTCAAGATTTGGGATTTGGAGAAAAGGAAGCTTTGATCATGAGCAGTACAGGATCAAGATGTTCAGCTGTCATTGCAAGTAGGTACTGGTCCTTCCCAGAGTGCTCTAGAAAAGCTGGAGATCAGAACAAATATGCTACTTGCATGAAACAGTGTCTCTTCATGACTGTGCATTTTTGAAGTGATGGGCACAGCTGGTTTCTACTACCAACTGCATAATTTTACAGCCATTTGCATGTAATTTAATATTTCACAACTTTATGGAGCAGGGTAAGAAGCAGTAAATCAGCGCTCAACAGCACCTGACATGCGAAGGGTCTGGTCTGTATGTACATTCCAAAGCAGGAATCCCACTTTTCCTTTCAGCTGTCAGTAAGCAGTTGGAAGAAGGACCAAAGCTATTAAGGTGCTTCATGAGTGTGTGCTGTGTATGGGAATACTTTTTGTTGCTATTTTAGTGTTTGGTTTTTTTTCATTAATGTGAAGTCAGTTAATCCGAGCTATGTCTAGTCTTGGGAAAATTACTTTATAAGCTGTCTCCGAGTTTCTCTGATTTTTGTAATATGGGAAATAAACTCTTTCTTTCACAGAAATATTGAGAAATAACTTTTTAATATATATACAGCAGTTAAAAAGTAATAAAATACTTGTTATTTTGAGGTGATTTATTTTGTGAGAACAGGAGAATGCAGTATGGGTAATGAATCAGGAATTGTATTGACCAGACTGTCACTGTGATGACCTATTAAAATCTAGGATGTTTTATCATTCTCTTAAATTGGATTAAAAATCTATACATAGCTAAGGATACAGTTATTAACTGCTATGCTAGTAATACTCATGTACATGGACAGCCGATTCATTGGAGTTTGCAGAGCCATGGTGTAGTTGAGGCTGCAGTCACCTCTGGAGATCATGTAGTTTCTTTACATGGAATTTCCCTATTTCATTTTGTGCCCGTCACCTCCTGCCCTGTCACTGGACAGGGAGCAGCCTTGGCTGTGGGGACCACAGTGCTGCAGTCTCCAGAGTACTGAGGATGGCAGTTGTATCTGCTCTGCTGGTTCCATTTCTGTAATCCATTATTTCCTCCAGAGAGTTCTAGTCATAGACTAGTTACATTTGATGGCCTGGGCTGTCGATATTAAGTATCGAGACACTAGTAATAGTAACTTTTTCAGTAGGCTCTGCATTTCTTAGAGAAGATTTTCTATTGTGGCAGACGTGCCGGGCATGGAAAATCCTGCTTTGGTAAGTCAGAATGCAGTTACTGTGGAGTAAATCTCATTTAATGCCTTGAAATGTAAAAGCACATTCCTATTTTGATAGTTATGGACAATAAATCAGGTCTCATGAAGCCGTTACCTATCTAAGAATAGCGAAGTATAAAGAGAAAAAAAATTCATATTGCATATAGATGTGGTAGCTCTTTCTGATATCCAGGATCTTTTTTTTTTTCCTTTACAGTGTAATGACTTCTCACAATTCCACAATTATCAGTTATTATTGTGAAAGGCCAGAGATGATTCTTACAGCTCATGAAGTATTGATTTGTTAGATTTGTTTACCTTCCATATGCTTGCTTTACACTTAGACCCAGAAAATCTGGGGCAAGAACAGTGTCTTCTTGGGTATTTAGTATGCACAGGACACTTCTTTTTGATGTTGTTAAATTATCAGTAATGTAAGCATCACCTCTTAAGTAACTGTGCCCAAATAATTGTTGTTCATGTAAATAGGATATTTCCTCTATTAAATCTCTTGAGAGAGCTGTCTTGGTTGTCTCCAAGCTCAGTAGGAGCCATAGAGGACTCCATGGCATGTGTTACCCCAGGATGGAGACTTGCTCCTGGTCTGGGTTGGTGTCAGGCTCAGGATATGGAGCTTGATTTTAGAACCATCTGGAATTTGCATCGTGCCTGTGATAGTCTTAGCTAAGGTGGGATCTCTGTGCTCTGTGTGAATCAAATTAGATGCTAATTCTTCAAAAGGAGTGAGCTAGGTTTAACTTTGCATGTCTTTGAGTCCTTTGGGGGGAAATTCTCATGGTTTGAGTCAGTTGTCAGCCTCACTAAGAATTTAGAAGTCCAGCAAATGAAGGTACCAGGTAGTCACAAACATTTGGATGTCAACGTCATGGTAACCAAGACCATTTTGATATCCAATTTGCTGAGATCTTTCTAGGTCTTTTCTCTTGGGCGCTTTGCTTTATACAGTTAATGTAGAAAGCAGAACACAAAAGAAAATATTTCACAAAATTAACATCTCATAGTAACAGTAGGGTAGGGATGTTTTGTCCTCCATGGCATCATCTGCTGCTGACATTCAAGCAGTTCTAATTACTTTAATGACTCCCGTAGGTCCCCTCTGTAACTGGTAGATGATGCCTGAGGACGGTCTTCATAG
>NW_009953486.1:2902148-2914341 GCF_000747805.2 Chaetura pelagica | reverse complement strand
CTTTCAGGAAAAAAAAAAAAAAAAAAAAAAAAAAAAAGTTTTGCTGAAGGTCTGTGGAGTTACCAGGCCAGACCCTTTTCCTCCTTCCTTGCCAATCTTATCTTCTCATTCTGCTTCTGAGCAATGCTTGTATCTCTGAATTACTTTGGATTTCAGGCTTGGTGCAAACTCTCTGCTGTTTTCTGTTCATTTCTTTTATACATAAGTATATATTTTAAGACTAATTTGCTCAGAATATTTTTTGGTGGAGTTAGGCTGTAGAGTTTTCATGTCAAACTATATAAAATGTCTTGATAGTTATTACTCTCCATTTGTCATCGCATTTTTGTATGGTGAGCTACAATCACCTGAGATGATTTGATTGTTCCATCTGGTGGGAGAAGATTGGCATGTTTTCTTGGGATCACAGTACTGAGTTTTGACTTTCTTCTTAGGCAGTAATCTTAGAAAGTGCTCACTTTCTTGAGATGCGCTTCCATAATGGAATTGTACATTATTATTTGTGTTCTTTGATACAAAGAAATTCAATACCTCCAGGGCTATAAATATCATTGATTCACTCCAAACAGAGAACTCAGATACTGCAATATTTTTTAGATTATTAAGACTTTTCCATTTACTCTCTGATGGAGAGTTATGAATTTGGTAATGATTATGCCTTAGGTAACTTAGGTTAAGCAATCAAAACCTCTCTTTAAAACATAATTATGGTTGTTTCCAGCATTTAATTCTTTTTTCTTTCTTTCTTTCTTTTTTTTCCCAAATATTTTTAATGGGCATTTTTTGTTTACTGTTTCAAAGAACTTCTCCTGTGGCCTGTGTTACAACAGAGGAAAATCTTAGTAGCTGTATGACAAATTTTATTTCTCACCTGCAGAACCTTCATGGAATTATGGAGCACTTCAAGATGATGTAGGAATCCAAGCTTGCAATAAATATATGGGTTTCTTTTTTCATACTAAATGACTAGGATGAAAGTCTTGGACCTTGTCCATGTGCATTTTACTTTCTTTATTAGTTTGCCTTTTAAAAAAGGGGGAAAACTAGAGAAAAGTATATAGGGTAATCTTTTTGGAGATGTCAGATTGACTCTTTTACAATTTGATAGTTGTTTTAACAAGTTATATACTAGTGTGTGAGGCAGAAATTGAACAAAAGTTCATGTGGGTGTTTCTGCATCAGTCCATTATTTATATGGAGATACATTAAGGGTAGAGCTTCATATATGCATGAACACAAATTCTATGTAAAATTTAAGTACTGAATGTAAAAAATGCTTCACTATTTTCAATTCACTTACACTTTTATAAATGGTACTGGAAATGGGTGACCTGCAGTGCACGCTTGTTTAGGGAGATGTTCAGAGGAACTGCTGCACAAGTGACATTATGGTACCTTTAGGGTCAGTGGCAAGGTTCCTTTTGAACTTCATGGGGACAAGAGGTGCGGATATGAAGAGCCTGGTCAGAGTTTGTGACTTCTCTTATCCTGGTGTCCACCACTCTTATATCCAAGTCAGGTAAAACAGGGAAGTCCTGCTATATTTTAATTTCTTAAACCACTGCTTTGGAAGACTGGGAAGCTGAGAGCTCTCTGGCCAAAACTGATTGGGCTAAACTGCTTTCCATCACATCTGCTGCATGCCAAGCAATACCTGTACAACCAAATAACCTTCTGCAAGGAGAAGCTCAGATGTGTAGCAAACAAAAACAGTTGTGAGATATATGTTGTGAAACCACCAGCCTAGTTTGCTTTAAGAAGTTCAAGAAAGTTTCCTGTGGTGGATGCAAAGCACAAGTTAAAGCACATTAAATGGTGGGTGGATGTTGACAATGAAGAAAAACAGCTTCAAAGCTAAAACCCAGGAGGGTGACTGTACTCTCTCGTCAGTGTGTTCATACTGGGGTTCAATGTACTGCGACTTCTGCATGTTGACTGCACACCACTTGTTGCTTTGCCTCAGCCTTCCTCAATGTCCTTAAGTTAATGTGGTCTTTGGTCCTGCTTTCCATGCTGCCTGCAGAGTTATGGTCCTGTCTTTCCATGGACAGTCCTTGCTCCACAGATACATGTCCCCCTTAATGTGTCTGTCTTTTAATTAACCTTTCAAACTGTCTCTCAGTCCCAGTTAGGTAGGGCAAAGTCCTATGGCCTGTTTTAATATTTAAAATGAGAATGATCATCTCTGACGCTTCATTTCCTGTAGAATGATGTGCCTTTTGTCTGCTGGACCTGATGCACATGATGATACATCTACTACGTTAACAGACTTTTCAGCAGCACTGCTCCTGGTTTAGGCTGATTAGGTTAAAAGAAGATCACCCAGAATGTTATGCTGATTCAACATTTATGCTTTTTATCCATCACAGGCTAAATATATTCTCAGCAGGGTATTTGGGGGGTAGAGAGGAACAGTGAAAATGCCCTGCTCTGTTGTATTTCTAATAGGTTTAGTAATGCTCAGTAGAAATGGTATCTTCAGTTTTCTTGTTACAGACATTTATAGCAGAATACTCCATGCTGTAAAGGCAATTAATTGCCTGTCTGATGTGCTTACTGTACATCAAAATCTGCTGTTTAATTGTGAGTATGAAACTGTAACTGCACAAAGGATCATTTTTTATTTCCTAAGATATTTAATGAAAGAATGTGTTGTGAATATAAAAATAAGCCTACAGTCAAGTTGAGCATTTTATTTCCTATTTTAAAGTTACTGTCAAAGTTATGAAAATATTTATGCAGAAACCACTGTTTTAGTTGTCTGATTACATTTAAAAAAATGAACCTGTAGAATTTAATAGAAGAGAATGAGACTTTACCCCCCCCAAGAGATCTAGCAGCTTCAGACACGTTTTCCAATTAATCCAATACAAAACGTGAGATATTGACACCATCTCAAAACAGATGTCTAATTTAGGAGTCTGTTGGGAACCTAAGTTCTTCAGGTAGTCCATAAAGTTTGCAGAGAACTCTGATTGTTCAGAGGCTGCAGTAATTAAGTGGAAGCTCAGGTTCCTGTCTGTGGCTCTAAACTTCACACCTTGTAAAAGGTGTGAATATTTTCATGTGTCTGAAGCCACCTCTTCAGGCTTTGTGTCTATATGGAAACATAAGTGAATAATAAAAGCGTTCTGGCTGATGGTTGGAGAAAAAAATAAACATTGTTCTAGAGCATGATGGTTAAATCTGAAAAAAGTTATTTGTTATATGACAGTCTGTTTTATTAAACTGAAGGTTACGTTATAATGGGATTTCACAGGAAATTTGCAAGTGGCACATTAAGAATTAATTTGCTTCTAGGTTGAGGATAGAGCAGTTTCAAAATTATTAATAAACATCGAAGGGGAAAATTTCATTTGTAACTGCTTTATGATCTAATTTTGAAGGAGGATGAAATCCTTTGTTCTTTTTACTTGTGCTGTTCCTGTTGGTAGAAATCTGTGGACAGTTAGCCAAGATGGAATAAGAACATGATAGAACTGGTTTGACTCAGGGCAGCCAGTAGAAGAAATCAGCTGAAGGAACTGAAAAGCGTTCAACATTTCTGACTATCCTGAAAAGAAAACAGATACATGTATCCAATTAAAACTCCAGAAATAAGTAGGCACTTTGGGCACAATCTAATTATCCAGTTGGAATTTGGCCAAGATGCGAGGAGTGACAGCCCTCGAGTTAAGGTGACACAAGGGAATTGGTAGCAGGGGTTGACAAGTTCAGGTCTGCAGCTCAGGTATGGGGTGTTGGGCAGTACTGACAGTGCCCACCATGATTAACATCTCCTTTATCCCTGTCTTTCAGCAGTGTACTCAGGAATAGCATGGAATATAGTTAAGATAATCTTGAATTAGCATTAGTGCTGCTAATGGCACCTTTTGAGACAATGAGATGAAATAGTATCTAATTTTTCCGATTAATATTGACCTTTTAATTCCTCTTGCATTGAATCCTGTTTCTACATAAAATAGCTCTTGAGGAGGATGGTGCTGCACTGTGAAGTATCACAGAGTTTTGGATTCTTCATCAAATCTTTAAGGAGAAAAGATTTCTTTTATTATTTTTTTAACTTCTCCGTAGGGCCAACTCTGCAGTAGAAAGTCTTGTTTTTAAGAAATCATAGCAGAAATCTGTACTAATACTACATTTGCAAAAACATTTGCAAATGTTTTTTTCACAGACTGTTTTTCTGCAGAACGAGCTGTCTCCCAAAGAGCAGCTCAATTATAAACTGGCAAGATTCATTTCTAATGTGATATCTTTGGAAGGAGTTTTATTCTTTAGCAGTGAAGTGAGCACCTGTGGACTCGGGGGATGCACGTCTCAGCAACGCAATTTTAAAATTTGGATCTCCCTTTCCTTTCTGAAATAAGGAGGAATTACTGTAATCTTAAGGATAAGAGAGTTTCTGGGATTTTGTCTTAGATGATTTTTTGCAATTTTTTTACCCAGCTTGCTGTTTGGTTGGTGTGACAGTGACAGATGTGTACTTCTTGGGTCCACTTTTGAGTTGTGACATCAGAAAGAATCACAAATGCCTGCAGATGAATTTATGTGCCGTGGTGACCAAATATAATTCTGACTTCTCTGAATAGTGGTGCAGTTTCCAAAAGAGCTGACAGATCATTCCCAAGCATATTTTTTAGTTGACAGCTGATAATGCTTGATCCTCAATGTGAGCACTGAACTGCTTGCCTTGCTCTTCTTGCTGCTGTGTTTCCATATGCCACGGGTTGGATAGGAGGGAATCCTGAACACATTCCTGTGTGTTTGTGTAATATTCAAAGTACATCTGCTCCAGGAACCAAGGTTCAAAAGGTCCCAATGAGGAACTAGTAGCACTGGATGAAGCTGTAATCCCAGTGAACCCAGGCACTTCTCGCTTAAAACACAATGTGCTCCAGAGCCTGGCTTGGCATTAATCTCCAATAGATGTGAACACATATTGTGGTATTATTGTATCTGTATCATCTCAAAAACAAGTATCTGTGCACGTAATGAAGTGGTACATAGCAGAGACTATGATGGTGGTCTAGGCAGAATGATCTTTATCCATAGAGATAAGTTCCTTTTTATCTGTTAAAGAAAAAAAGAAGATAAACACTGTGTTTTGCTTAAGCAGTACCAAGGAGTAATCCCATTCTCACGGTTGGTTGCTCAGCTGTTAAGGTGATTTTGGAGATATTATTGAACAAGACTGAAGTAAGTAGCAATGGGGAATTGGCCAGTGGAGCTTAATAACTGAGCATTTAATTTTTGGGTGGGAACAGGAATTCACAGCTCTTTTAGGAGAAACAACTAAATTAGATTTTTATTAAGAGATTCATCTGTGTCAGTACTTAACCTGCAAGATTTTCTGTTGTATTAGAGACTAATTCTTGCCAGACCCAGTTCTAGAACGTCTGCCCCCTGGTCTTGTCAGCTACCTGTGCAGCTGCAGTTTCCTGTGATGTTAGGAGATGGGCTGTTGAGTCCCACCAGCCAATATGAATAGCTGGTGCCATTCACCCTGTCACGCCTCAGGCACGGGGCCTTTCTAGTTGCATTGCAAAGTGTGGCTGTCATGAAGGGGCAGACACCAGAGGGAAGGTGTCAGGGTTAATTTGAAGTCCTCACAATGGTCTTTAGGGAAGTGCCACATGGCACAGCATTACTCCAAACTGGAGCCTGGTCACTGGCTGGTTTAAGGAAGCGACTGCTCCTCTCCCCTCTTTATCTGCCTCTGTCATTTACTAATGAACTGCTGCAATCCTGCAGTGTGCTTCTTTCCACTGACACGAGAGGAAACCAGCGTGTGGTGGGAGAGCTGACAACCAGCACAGCTTGTCCTTGCTTGTCCCTCACCCTGTGTCCCTGCTCGCTGGCCCCATCCTCTGCCACATCTGAGCACTGCCCAACACACCTGTCCTTCACAAAGGGGATCTGTCATTCAGTTTCCCTCCATCTGATTAATACAGCCCAGAGCTGCTGACTTCAGAAGGAGCAAGAAAATGAGCCTCTTCTTTCCTTTTAAGAAAAGCTGTTAAATACTTAAATGCAGGCTATTTTTTTCATCTCCCTGTGAAATGCCTCAGGGCAAGGTTACTGTAATTGTATGTTATGTTGCCCTGCTATACAGAGTCCCATTATAATTTGGCTCATTTTTGTAGCATTTATCTCTAGGGGACCACTTGGAGTAGCTATTGCAGAATGTCAGTGCAGCATTAGGAAGGGATCTGTTAAGTGTGCACGTTTGTGGGGAGGATTCTTTTCAAGGGAGAGTGTAAAAACTGCTGTAGGTTTTGTGACAGACAGGTGTTTTTTTTCCCTTTTATGCCCCTTTTTTAATGGGGCATTGAAAAATTAATATTTCTTTAGGCAAAAAGGAGATTTCTTTTGCAGGTTAGGTAGAAAATTGTGGTCTTGTAGCTGTCAAGTAGTTTATTATTCTCTGGAGTGCACAGTGCGCGGCTCTGGCACCCAGTGGTGTGGTGCTGCAGTTTTTCCACTCATCCCTTCTATCCTAGTTTCTCTTCCTAACTGCTAATTCTGGACAACCTGACCCATTTCTGACCAGAAATCTTTAACTGATTCAAGAACAAATTAATCAGGTGTTCTGTGTAAAATGTCAAGTCTTACAAAGTAGTGAAACACTCCTGAGCTCATCTGTTACCTTCCTCAGAACATGAAAGTGCATCGCTCCTCAGATAGGGGCCCTTTTTTAGATTTTACTCTGTCTTGGTACAGGTTGTCCTTTGAGGTCTGAAGATCTTCCAGGACAAACACAAATCCCAAGTCCTTTTTTTTCAGTGGTTGCTAAGCCTTAAAAAACACAAATTTAATGAGTTAGAACAAGTTGTGTTCAAGATTAATTTGTTTTCCCTCAAGTTGCTGCAGCTTCAGAGAATGGGTTGGTTTGTTCATTGTTTCCTGGCAGGAACATATTTTTGATAGAACCCAAAGATCTCTATATCTCCTCAACATTTGAGCTGTGCTTCACAACATTTCAGACATGGGAAAAGTTAGTATGGATTATTCCTCTTGACCACAGTCACATTTGTCCCCATCAATTAATTTCATTTCAGAGGATGATTCCCTTTTGACTGAGAATGAGGTGCCTAAAAGCTTTGCTTTCCCCCAGTGCTTTTATCACCTATTTCATAACACCTTTATTAGCTGCATGTCACACTGTTCTGTACTTCTTGTCTGAGCTGGGTGCTTTAATGGAAGGATAGCTTGGAAAATACGAGGTGCAAACTGTGGTTTTAGATGTTACTGTAATCAGTGGGAGTTATTCTCCTTGTATTCTGCTCTCCTGACCTGTTTTATCCCAGCAACTAGGAGCAGTCTGACTTTAACATACATCATCCAATTCATTGCAGTTGTTAAAAAAAGAGATTGTGTTTCAAGGTCTACAGGCAGCAACATTGCCTAGCAGCTCCCTTTTAGCAAAAATAAAAAATTCTGTGAACATAGGATGTATTAAAATTTAAAATGCAACTAGTGTTTTCCATATTGTATGTACATAAAGGAGTAATACGAGCCTTTGCCAGGGGATCCTGACTTTCATATGCAGCTGATCTTGTGTGTGTGTCTGGACCCCAAAAGCTTTCTCATCCGTGCCTGTTAAACTTCGCCTGACTGCTTTAGCAATCCACCCCAAACTGTGAGCACTCCTGTCATCTCCTGGGTAATCTCAGATGCTGCACACAAATCCTTATGCAAGTTCTCAGTCTGACGAGCTTGAGTTAGACCGGGCGTATTTCAGAGAGATGTTCAACACCATTTGCATTGTTGCTGGAGTGTAAACTCAGCTCAGATGTTTATCACTGGTGTTTTCAGGCCGCTGTGTTTCACACAGCTTCTCTTCCTGATGGGGTTTGTCTTCGCAAAACTTCATGCCTAGCAGCTTCTCTGCTGGACAAGGACGTGTTTGGTTTTTCACTCCTGAGTCTATGGTCAAGCTCTGTTGAGGAAGAAAAAGACTGAATGTGGCACCCGAGTCTTTTTTATAAAACTGTAAAGTAATGGCAAAATACTTATCAAGAACAGGATTTTTCTACAAAAAAAACCCAACAACTTGTCCTTTTGTTTTTGACACTTTCCATTTCACTGTTCCTTTGCTATCTTATCTCACTTCTGACATCCTTAGTTATTTTTGCAGGGATCTACATCAGTGAAGGCCATGCTGGCCATCCCTCAGTGAATGTTTTGAAGTCCATTCAAACAAGAAGAAAAGGCCAAGTCTACTTTCTTTCATTGCATTGCAGAGTAGTGTGTTTTGCCTTTCTGTGTTAGAGAGAGACAGATGTTGGAAGTAATTCTCTGTAGTCTGGTAGGACCATGAAGACCTCCACAGAAATGCCAGGAAAGGGCCCTAAGAATTGCAAACCCCTGTCAGCTCTCCGTCCTCATGGGATGGCACTGCTGGGCATGTCCAGCTTCTGGCCCAAGTTATCTTGCTCATGCTTAAATTCACCTTTGTCACCACCATGAAAAATTGGACTTGGTTGGGGTTGGTTGGGCATATGTAACAATTTGTGCAGCAAAGGATGGTTTTGGTCTGATGAGAAGGTTAGATTAGGGCACATTTCTGGGTGGAGCACACAGGAGGATATAACTACCAAAGCCAACCAAAGTGTTAAAATGAATTAAACAAAAGCAAAGCATTCTTCGGATTTGCAGATTTTCTTATTTCTGATTCCAGTCGCAGTTTCCTCTAACTACACGATTCCAAGCTTGGTGGAGTGTGTGAGGCTGCTCCCCAGGGACCTAATGGCTGCTCCTAATGAATTACAGGCTTGCTAGGTCTTCTAGTTTCTGTTTAATATGGTTTTCTCTTATAAGGTGAATTTCCTCTGGTTTCGTTCAGAGGGTGGAATGAATTCTTTTTCACTGTGCACAGAGCATTATTTTATAAAGTCTCTAAGAGGATTGGAGTATCAAAGCTCTGGGTAAATCTTGCATTTGAATTTTTGTGACTTCTTCATGAATGTATTATTATTCATTTTCACCTTTACGGGTGTTGCTTTCTGTATGAAATGCAGAATAACCAGCTGCTAAGTGAGTTTCAAATAGAGCTTTTCATTTTCTTCTGAGGAAATAACATGAGCTGTGGTAGTAATAGATCATCTGTATAGGACGCAAATCTATTTTTCATGAATGTGGTATTTTGATGGCAAGTGCCAAAATTACATAAAAATAAGAATAGGTATTACAGATAATTAGTTTTGAGTTGGGTTATTGTTTTTTGGGGTTTTTGTTTGTTTGTTTGTTTTTCTTTTTTGAATGTTTGTACTTAAGTCTAACTTCTGCACAGGCAGATGAAGAGATGTGCACTGTAGATTGCCTACTGGCATTTCAACCAAATGGGTACAGACTAATTGCCCATGTTCACAGGATTTATCAAGAGGGCAGAACAGAGGAAAATCTGAGCCAGTGTTTGAAAACAAATCTACCCAAATCCTGCTGCCTTCAGCATTAGGTTCCATTGCATTTGGTACCCAAGATCTCTTGTAGCCAAAATGAGAACAGGCTTTTTCAAATCTTTGTCACTGACACATCTGTAACTCCATCCTGTCACTTCTGTGCTCTTCCTGAGCCCAGTTAGCCATCCCCAGCATGCTCTGATTTTCCCTTTTTCAAATTTATTTCCAATGAGGGGCAGGGTGGGTACCCTGCTCATGAATCTCTTGCCATGCAACATGAAAACCAGTGAATCTGTTGCTGCATCTTGGGGTGGCTGTGCAGGTTGTTGTGACTGGCAGGGGGGAGAGCTGTTGTATTAGGAGAATAAAGGCTGAAACAGACTTGTTAAAACCATCTCAACATTTTAACAGGGACTTGGATGTAGAACTGAAACAAATGTTCTCTAGATTATACCATTTCATGCATGTGCCCCTCTCTAATTTGTTCATTGTAATGTTTTGTATTTGCCAAATAATGAAAAATGTTATTTCCTAAGTTGAAAATGAATATTAAATTTCTGATAGGATATACTGGAGTAATAAAGAGAAAGAGAACATACAAAGGGTTCTTCCATGATAATTAAAAATTATAAAGTCATTACTTAAACTTCCTTTCTGAATTAGAGAGAGAATTAAACTGCTTGTTTCAGAGCACAATCCTTGTAACATTCCTTCATTAAAATTCTACATTGTCAAAACGGATAAAAATGCATATACAGTGACCAATTTTGTTCAAACCCTTGCCTCTGCTTTGGACTTTATCTCTTTTCTCAACAAAGCTCACCTTGAAGGGACTGAAGTAATTATATGTATTTGCTGAGCTGGGAGAAGAAAGAAAGAAGCATCTACTTTTTGCAATCTGTGTTCTTTCCCCTCCAGATACCAAGAAGGAAAGGACCTGTAGGGTACTAAAGCTCTCATGTACCATAATGTGGTATTATAATGAAAAGTATTACTTTTTATGGCATCTCTGCAGTATTAGGAAAAGGCATTTTTCTATAAATGTTAATCTTTAATCTTTATAAATTGCACTCTGTAAGACTTAGAAGGTCTGTAAAGCATTTGTCCTGAAGGCTTAGAAGGATGAAAATAGTATTGCAGACTTTTGCTTTTTTCTTTTTTCTTTTTTCTTTTTTTTTTTTTTTTTTTTAGCTTAGAAATATTAGCTCGTTTGGAGGAGAAATGCAAGAGGGTGATGTGAGCCATTAGGCTTCCCTTCCAGGTAGCCCTTAAGCTGATGTTCAGCTTTACATGTCATCTAAGTCCAGCTGAGTCCCTGGGGCCTGACTCTGTGCCGAAATTCTGTCTGGAATAGCAAGATTAATGCCTGGAAGCCACAAATACTGAGCTGCTCTCCCAGATTTCTACCAGCCAAAATCACAAGATACTTTGGGTATATGAAAGGTCCATGCTAACAGACGTTACAGGGAAACACTTTCCAGGCAACAGCAAAAATAAAGATATTTGGCAGATAATTAAAACTGATTTATACATTTTCTGCCAATGACATTCTTCTCCATCCTTCTTTACAGTGAATTTTCTTTCATGTTTCATGTTCTGCCTCCTTAAGCTCAGCCCTGCACTGGGTGCTGCTTCTGATCTTCATTGCTGGGCTTCCAGAGTTGGGGCTGCTGTTTTAAAATTACTGAATTGGGTTGCACCCTGAACCTTAATATTAGTTTTACTTTTGTTATTATCTTGCCTAGTGTATATGGATTTGTAAAAGTCTGAATGTTAACAAATCACTGCTGAAATTAGTGATAAGCATCATTTCCAGTTTTGTTGAACTTCAAAAAATCTGTTGGCCGTTCTAAAGAATAGGTATTAATGATGTATTAATACTTGATATCTGTTTATCAATGAAATCTTCCTATTAAAAAAGTATTTATGATCTGTAATTATAATGTATAATAAAAATTTGCCCAATGTAATCTTACCATTTAAGAAGCAAAACTTTCCCAGAAGTTTTTGCTCTGTCTAATGTGCTTTTCTTTTTTTTCCTTTGCTAGGTAAGTGTCTTCACTCTCAAACTGCAGAAAAGTTCTCTGAACACTGAAAAGTTGGATGCCTGTTGAACAAGGAAAGCTCCCTTCAATTTTGGTAACATCTGCCACAGTTTTACAGTGGTTTCTAAGTTTGCAAGAATACTTTTGTCTCCTTTTTAATTTTGTGCAAGTTTAATGGGTATTGGACCATTGAAAGGGGAGCTAGACTCGTGCAAAATGCATTTCTAATTTAGATTCAAGTTTGATGCTGGCCATAGGTGAAGACTGAACAGAGTAAAAGTGAGATCCACTTAATGCCACTGCAGCAGCTGTGGGAGTTTTTAATGTGGGGTGTTTTTTTTGTTGTTGAGACACTGACTTGTGCTGTTGTGAAGCTGACTGCAGAGTCACATTAACTGTTAAATTGGCTGTGAGTGCGCAGACAGGCTGAAACAATACAGTGCTTGTTCATCTCAATGGGTTCTTGGTGATGCCAAAAAATATTACAGTGTAAATATCTATAATTTGAACCTTCACAGATTTTTGAGCCATGGAGGGAGGATCGGGGGCTGTCAAACTATTTTCTTGTACATAATCTCCTCTGCAAAGCACTTTATTGTGGTGTTGGTAGTGGCAGAGCTTGTTTTTTTGAGCAGTGCACCAAAAGAGCATGTCTGTCTCACCCTGAAATTCACCCTCCCAAAAAGTAATGACCTGGCAGTGGCTGGGTTAGCAAGAGAAAAAAATTGTCCTGGTGTTGTGCTCTTT
>NW_009953486.1:2882071-2901559 GCF_000747805.2 Chaetura pelagica | reverse complement strand
GAAAGAGGAGGGTTTGCTTTGGTTTACCTTAGGTTATGCAGTAAACGCACTTGTTCAATGCAGATGTAAATTGTAATTTTGGCTTCATGGTGCATGTATTAGAATAATGACCTGAATTGATACTACAAATATAATTACATTGATTCTTTACTGATGGCTATAAATGGTGACATTTCCCTTGATCTCTGAACAGAGGTAGTTATAAAACACATGCTCCACTTTTATATTCACACATTGCATTCTCATCACTTTTGTCTCTTACTCCCCAAGGGCTTGATTTAGAAGAAGTGTCTGATTTAATGGAAAAAATGATGAAACAACAGTGGTTCAGAGCATTTCTAATGTAGAAGAAGGTGTTTTTTGATTACATTCCTCAGACTTCATTGCCTATATTTTAATATTTTGCTTAAGAAAAATATGGTGTCAGGCTATTTTCACTTCTTAAAAATGATTTTAAAACATGTATCTGCTTTCATTGATCTGGAAAATGACTGTTACTGAAGTAAGAGCCGTTGTGCTGATCCGATTAAACAAATCATGCTCCAAATGTCCCATCCAGTCACCAGACTGGAAAGTACTTTTATTTGAAAGGGCAAAAATTAGTCATGGGAACCTTGGACACTGCAGTTTTTACTACTGACAAATGTATATGTCTCATGAAAATAAGAACTAAACATTAGGAAAATGGGTTGGTTTTACTGCTTTTAATGTAGCCTCATGGTTTCATTTTACAAATTCTGCACAAAACTCTCCAACTTCTGTTTAATGTTCTTCCAGGTAGGTATTGAGGAAAAATTGTTCACAAATAAGCATTTAAAAAAATGTAGGTTTCATTCAAGAACATTGTTCATTTAAAAGTACTTCTGTTTGCTTCTCTTGTTCCTCGATCTACACTGCTGAGTTGCGATTGTACCTCTGGAAACAGTTCCTGATTTCACTCTAACGTCCTCAGAATCATCATCCTGAGGATATTGTGAAATGAGACCAAAGTAATTTTAACTGAGATTTCTAAATATGCTGTCAGTGCTAAGACTGTAAATATGATTGTTCTGGCAGTGTGTTGTGATCAAGCCACCATGATGTTTATCCTTATTTAGAGAGGACCTTCTGGAATCTTATTTAATAAAAAAGTTATTATTATAGTGACTTGTTTAAGGAAACAGATGCCTCTGCTTAAACACAGAACAGTTTTTTGTACCCCTCTCAAAGAAGCAGTAAGTCAAGACAGTTTTCAATCTCAACAAAGAAAATACCAGTAATGGCATCATATTAAAATATTTTAGCAATATTTTAGCATCCCTACTTTGCAAGAGGTGCCCATTTGACATTTAAGAAGCAGAGCCAATAAAGCTGGGTTTTGTGAGTTTTCTGTGTAATCTGATTTATAAAGAAGTAAAAAATAATGAATTTTTTCCCCCACAAAATCTGGAATAGTATTTGTCAGTGTCACTCATTAGGAGGTTGCAGAGTAAAGCAGAGCTGTCTTGATTACAATAACCATCTCTCAGGTAATGCAAAGGCCCCCTCACCTTGACAGAAGCACATATTATATCTAGGGTGGGCCCAGTGCATGTTGATGAGTATCAGTTTGGAGTGTAGGGGTCAAGGTGGACAGACCACTGTTGCATGAGTAACCACAGCACTTGGTTCCTCAAAGACTTGGCAGGCACTGCTTTGCCTCAGGCTTTGTCCTGCCAGATGCCCCCTGTCCTGGCTTTGCTCTTTTAAAACACATGCTATGGGAAATACCATTAGGAAAGTGAAAGCAGTGGGAAGATAATGGGCACATGTATAATCACTCATGACATTAGATGAAGAGGGGTCAGCATTTATCAGTATAAAGTTCTCAAATCAGGAAGGAAATTCATAGTCTGATTTCAGTTTCAGATACATCACTGGCTGTCTTGTTCTGATTCAGTACAGGAGAAGGCTGCTGTTACTTTAAATACCTGGGGCAATTATCACTGGGGCTTTAATATTGCCTATGATATTACTTTACTGTGATTAGCTTAGTGATATATTCCATAACCTCTGGGCTATTGCTTTGAAATGTATTTCCATTTTAAAAGTATGATACTATGACCATACTAAGAGGAAAATTATCAAGTTCAAAAGCCATTTATGTTGAATATCTTTAATGGCACATAAAACACTATGCTGTCACATTTTGCAAAATGTGCTTTAAATATGCATCTCTCCCTAATTGAACAGGCACTGTTGTTTTCCATATCATTTAAAAATATTGCCCTTACACTGTGTCAATTAAAAGGAGCTTTTATATACGTAGCATTATTTGAATTAGCTGATCAGAAAGCACTGGGAATGTACTTAGATTTTTTAAACTGTTGTATCTATATAAATATGTCAAATTCACTTTTCAGTCACACCAGTATTTGTGAGGTTAGGCAATTGATTTATCTGGTGGAAACAGTATTTCCTTTCAGCATTCCCAGAATACGTTTCTCAGTAAATTGTTACACACAAAAATACCTGCATTAAAGGATATTAGAGAGGCTGCTAAATGGAGCAAACAAACCTTCGGAAATCCTCAAATTAAGATTGTCTGTACAACCTTTATTTGCATCTTATGTGCATCTGCATTACAATAAAGCCTTTATATGGTCACATGCTATTTTTGCACAGGACCCTGGCTTCATTCACGGAAAGTAGGATGCCCAGTTAATGAGAGGCTATTCAATATGTTGTTTTCCTTTCATTAATCAATGTGTCCCCTATGCCTTATTTCTGCTTGTAATTCAAACCATGTTCTGAAGACAGAATTATTAATTTCCTTTTGAGCTCCTCTGTAGTGCTCATCATTTCAGTGTTTGACTGGTTCATAAGCACTTGGGAGTTTCTTTTCTTGAATTAAAACTCCTTATGAGGAAAGGGAGTACCAGTTTTTCCCCACATTGTAGGAGTGAATTGACCAACAAGAGATTAAGGTCAAAACTACCCATTAATTTCAGGTGTCCAATCTGAGGTGCCTTGGACCTGTTTTTTTCAGCCTACTTAGCAATGTACAGCACTTCACACAACCAAATTGCAGCTCCCACTGAGTCCATTTGCAGCTGTGAATATTCAGCCCCTGCACTTAAGATAATGAAATCACAGACAGCAGTGGAAAGATTGTGTTCCTCTGTATAGGCAGGCACTGATGAAGGTGAGGAAGGACTATGTTGGCAGGGTTTCTTAATTAGAAGTGTGCTGGAGACCATTTGCTCAGGCTCTGCAGTCTTCAACCACCAGCTCCCTGCACATTTCATCCTTTCCACCTCTGCCCCCCTGTACATGTGAACATCCCTTTGCTTCTCCAGCCTCTGCCCCATATCACAGTCAAGCCTTCCCCACCTCTCACTCCCCTTTAGCCTTTCTTTGCCTCACTTCTTGCCTTGCCCTGACCCATTTCATCTTTCATGCCAGTCACCTGTGTTTTCCCCTGGAGCCCTGACCCATTATGTGTGAAATACTGAACAGTGAAGTACAGGTAGTTTTCTGCTTCCTGTGTGAGGATTCAGTTTCCAGTTTTCACAGGACTGGGAAAAGACTATAGCTCATGTTTGATGGCTGCTGTGCTGAATTCCCAGGCATTACTCAAAACTATATAGATACTATTGCTTTTCAAATAAAAGGTTGCCAGATTGTTTTGATGCATCCAAACATTTTATTCACCCTTACCTTGAATCCAGCTGACCTGTTTCAGCTGGAGCCTTCAACCTGAGGCAGAAAGTTGGAAACATACCTCCTGACTAGCCAGATAGTGCTTTCGTTAAAAACAGCTGAGAAATAGGATTTTACAAAAGAGACATTTAATACTAGTCAATTTTTAACGTGTCTGAAAGATACCACATGCAAGAGATATAAAGAAAAGCTTTGGATCATAACAGCACTATGGACTTTCACCCTGTAAATGTGTTCATGTGTCTGAAGCGGGTTGCTAAAGTTCTGGGTTGGAGTTCTTTTTGCCTACCTGCTCTCTTTCTATATATATAAAATAGACTAGGATGTGCATTTTGTATACTTACATATACTTATGGTAATGTATATACAGTAGTGTATATGTAAAAAAATACATTTTTAGTAAGAAAAAGAACAAAAAACCCTCTCCCTGAGTCTCTCTGGAGTTTAAAGTCTTGAGACACATCTCTCTGTGGAGTGAATGCAAGTTTTTTCCCCCTCTTCACTGCATTCTAGAGAATGGGTCTTGAAGTTGTTTCATAAATTAGAGATGAAACAAGGACAGGCAGAATTTCCATATTCTCAGAATATCTTCTGTGACTCTGGCTATTCCATGCTACTTGGGGACCTGCTCCAGTTTTAACAGTTTCCAGAAGTACTACAGGCAGAAGGTATTACTAAGAATTACAGATATTTGCAAAGATTGACAAAATAAAGCTGATGGGATTTTATCTTTCCTTGAAGACTAGGTTAAGTAATAATACCTCTGTGTGGTGTTTAGAGGTAACATTAATTTTAATCAAGCAGGGATAAGTACTTTTCCCTTTCAATCTGTGATATGATAGACCTGAGAAGTAATGGAAGAAAGATGTTGGTTTTGGACTCAGAGAAGAGGCTGAGCAGGTCCCTGCATGCTGGTGGGGGTGCTGCCTTGTCCAGTCAGGTGGGCAGTTGTGCTGCAGTCTGTGGTGGCCCCGTGATCAGAACACTGCACTTCTTACCGTGTGTGTTTAACAGGACTTCCTTGGGTTTCTGCTCTGTAAAGCAAGAAGAGATAGAGTGGTGGCCACTGCCAAAATACTGTATTTTGTTCTCATAAAGTGAGCTGTAAGTAGAAAGTCTGAAGAAGAAAGGAATCCTATTTTCAATGCCATGATTATCCATTATCAGATTTGCATAACTTTAAGTACCAAATGCACTGGTACAGCAGCAGCAACTGAACCTTTAATTCATGTAAACTGGGAAAGTATATTAATTCTAGAGTTAACTTTCAAATATTGCACTTTAAATTCTTATTAAATGATAAATTGCATTCATAAGTACTTTAAAAGTACAAAAAGTACACACTGAAAGGCGCTGAAGAATGGTGGCCTCCCAGAGAAGCATCATGTTGGATGCAAAACTTCAGCTTCACTTGAAGATCTTATTGCTCAAGGATACCAAAGTGCTGTGAATGCTTTCTTATTAGCCCTCTAAAGTGAGTGAATTCACCCATGGTGATGAATTTCCATTTGAAATGAAATTCAAGCAACTTCTGAGTAACAGCCTATGTACTTCATCTCCCCTGTACTCTCTGGGTTAATTGAGGTGGATCTCACCTGGAAAAAAAAAGTCTTCTGAAGAGTTATGTGCCAATTTCCTTAACAGCATTCACAGACAGAATCTATCACCTAAAGACATTGATACTACGACAAATTGGAAAGAACTATTTCCACATCTCTCATGTATATTGTATATAATGAGGCTCTGGGATGTCTCCACGCTGCTGATAAGCAGCCTGCAGCAAAGTAGATACAGCTCCTTTTATCTTGATTTCAAACTGCAGCGCTTGACTTCTGGGACTCAGGAACTTTGTAGCAAACCAAGTAACGCCCTTCACAGGCACTGACTTTCCTGGGCTTCAGCTCCAATCCAAAGTCAGATGATCCCAAACCATTTTTGTGCTTTGGAGCTTTGAAGGGTGTTTGTTGCTGGTAGTGAAGATTGGGATGTAGTTGAATGTAGTCCAGCTTCAGCTTTCCTGCATCACTGCAGGTTCTGCTCTGACATTATTTCAGAGTAAGTGAATTCTGACCCTCTCCTGCAGTGGTGACATTTTGACACCTCCCAGGTGACCTTTTTTCCTCTTGTTTTCTCTATGTCTCTTCTAAAATCTCCCATCACACGACTGTGGCTGTCATGACAGTGTCTGTCTTCATGCAGAAGCATCATCAGAGGACCCCCTTGATGGGATTGGTTTTGGTGTGTTGAGTGTCAGGATTAAGACTGTAAAAATTAGCTTGAGTCAGTTCAATTGACCGAACTTTATCCAAGCAGTACAAGTCCAATTGCTGTAATAGGCTTCATTCTGAAGAGAGCAGAGAGGAATGAGAGGTTTAATAACAGGGTTCACTAAAATGTACATTACTACTGTATTACTTACATGATGACCCAGTTCTGCTATTGTGAGCCTTATAAAAGATAAAATAGGCCATCAGATGGAGATAAATCAATGGAAGTAAAATTGAATGTGCTCATAATCATTTTAAGATTTTTATGTGGGCAGAAGATTAATTAAATAGACAAAAGTAATTTTCAGAAGAGCCTTTTTAATACTACGTCTCAGATAAAAGGGTAAATGGAGAAATAAATTGGGAAGCTTCTAAGAGTGGCCTAAGAGTGCTTGTTTGTCGTTGCTTACATGAGCAGCAGGATAATATCAAAAGGTCAAGGCAGCACTGGGACCTGTGTTCTTGGCTTTGCTCACAGTTTGGCCCCAACTTCATCACTTCTCTATACTCCTGCTTAGCCAAGTGGGCAGGACAGCTCCTCTGAAGCTAGCTGTACTCTCGGTGATCCTGCTCTGGCAGGGGGATTGGACTAGATGGTCTTTTGAGGTCCCTTCCAACTCCTGAGATTCTGTGATTCTGTGAAGCATGTATGGTCAGTGTCCTGACACTGCTGTTGATTACAAGTGCACGTTTTGTCATGAAGGGGGAGAACATAGGACAAAAGTCTGTTCAGTGATGATTCTTGAAAGTGCTCCACATGCGTTATCCTCCTCATGTTGTTTTGGGTACATATCTTATGCTCGAGCTTGGCAGGAGAGCAGTGGGCACTTCCTGGTCCAGCACCACACGGATGTGCATTGCGTGGGAGATTTCCGCCTTGAAGTTACTGGTGTTTTGGCCCAAATGAAAAACATAGCAAATTTTTTTTTAAGCAATGGATGGTGATTTCTGCATGCAAAAACCTAGAGTGTGTCACCTGGTCTGCATGGGCCACACTGGGTATGGGCAGGGGCAGGAAGAGGCACTGGCAGTGCCTGCAGTGGCTGCCTGGGAGGTTCTGAGTCAGAGACATCTCCTGTGAGACAGATCTTGCTCCTCAGCAGTCGAGACTGCACTGTTTGGTTGCTTATAAATTGCACTTATAAATAACTATTTGTTATGTCACTGTGTGAAGAGGTAGCAGGAATACATTTTACCCCTTCCTTCATAAACATCTTTGCTTAAATGAAGATAATCACTTTCTACAGGCAGAAGCAAAACTTTGGTCTCGGGTTCGCTCGGTGGGCTGAGGCAGTGGTCACACCAAGTGCTGTGCAGTGAGGTTTGATGTGCACTGATGGGGTAAAAGAACAGTGCAGTGGGGTGACACTGATTTCTTTTCTATGCTACCACTCTTTCCCTTTGTTTGCTCTTCTCTGACTGCCTCCACTCTACCCACACACATCATTTCACAAAAATATTCTCATGGATAAAAGACTTCTATTGCAGTTGGTGTGGTTTTGCAGATAAATCCTAGGGCTAAGTCTTGCCATCTCTATATTGCAATAACTGAGCAAAGCATTTGAAGCAGTGGTAACTACATGATACTTCATAACCATAGAACATCATTATCTCAAGATACAGTAATTAATACCTATATATCCTAGTTCTTTCACAGCTTCAGGATGTTTTTTCAAATTGAAGTCCTGATCTGTTAAGTTGCAGTTTTTCTGTCAGCCAGAAACTCCCAATCTAAACTGTACCATGTAGCCATGTACAGCAGTTACTATAGTTTCTTGCTTCATAGCCCATTTATCTGCAAATGCCAATTGCTGGTAGTATTTTCTTGAGCTTTAGATGCTTGTCATGCAGGTATAATTGAGCTGTATGCTTTAAGTAAAGGTGTCACTGAAACTGAAATTTCCTGGACGCATTTACAATGATTTGGCTGCTTCAGAGCCAGCTAAGACTGCCTGGCTGCTACAGGTCACTGAATTGCTTTTTTTTCTGTCACGAACTAATAACTAAACAAAAATAAACACCAAACGAAAAGCAACTTTATTTGCCATTACAAATAAATGGACTGAAATTTCATGTGGCTTTTTTCCCATCTGGGAAGGAAGGCAAGTAGTGGGCTTGTTTTCCGTATTGTCTTCTTTGGTTTTCTTCTAATAAGTAGTTACACCTGCATGGATGCTGTTTCAAAGTTTGAAGATGAAGCTTGCATTTGGAAAATGCAAAGTGTGTTTGAATGGAAGCATGTGTGTTTGAATGCCAACGTGTGAGCAGATTACGGGGAAGTGCAGAATATATAAGAATTCCAGGTGGAAAAAACTCTCCTGTCAGGAGAAGATGGGGGTTTGTACCACAGGAGCACGATGTGAGGAAGGCTTGTATGGAGAATGCAGCTGTTGCTGTGATTTTATGTGACACTTACATACAGATCTTGTTTTCTGCTTGCTTACTGACTGTTTTATATGCAGAGTTTTCTTGTTACAAAAAAATCCACGTTTTTTATGTAATTCCATGCTCAAATGTAGCAATGATGACAATTTTCCATGTACTGTTCATGAAGCCATTTGAACATTTGCATGTGCCAAGAGTGTTCATCCTCAGCTTGTCATTTTAGACCTCTTGCCTTAGAATTAAACAGTCCTACTTCTATGCTTAAAAGTAAACAGACACTTAAGGGTGTTTTCCCTATTAAATTTAATGTTCTTCGTGATATAGTGAGATAAAAGAGAGTATGTTGTATACATAACTATAAACAGGAAATTGAGGATTTTCTGATCTTTTAAAATGTGTGCTACTTTCTGGAGGGAGGAAAGCAAAGTGAACAGTGTTAAGAAGGTGCTTTGACACATCATTTAAAATTTAAATTAATTCACCTTGCACCACTTTGCTTTTAGCTTTCTGGATGCATTTGGGCAGTCAACTTTTACTGCAGAAATTCAAAGCCAAGCAGGGCTTGTCACAGCATGAAATCAACTGCATAGGCCAGAGAAGAAGAAAGAAGCATAACTAATTGAATTTCAGATGTTTCAAAAAATCAAGGTGGGGGGAGAAATGGTTCTTTCATTGATACTGAGGCCCCAGTCTTGTGGGGACTTCACAGGGTAGTCACTGGGCACCTGTGCAGGCACATGCTGGAGGAGGAGGAGGAGCTGGTAGCACCGTACATTTGATGGTGACTCTAAAAGTAGAGGTGGCTAAAAATCCAGCAACATTGATGTTCAGGACTTGGTTGTCTGCACTCCATGGGTTTTCTGGGGTCCCAGACCTGCCACCTTTGGTTGTCTCCAACTTATCCTTGAAGACTGTGCTTATGTGGTTGTATGAAATGGGAAATCTTTCCAGGGAATGGGCAAAAGGATTTTCTGCATAGCACTAACAAGAATATGATGCACTCAGCTGTGTGTGTTGTGTGTGTAAATAAGGTTGAAGTAATAATGACTTCGCAGAAATAATAAGCAAAACACCCTTCACTCCAAGCAGCTAAATTTACAGTGCCTGCTGTTGTTGTTAGACATTAAGCTGTTTGTCCCCAGTTAGCATTTGCATAATATGGATCTTACTGTTTTATACATCTTTGTGACTTTTTCTAATAAAAAAATTATGGCATTGTGCTGGCTATGATGAAAGATGTCAAACTTCATAGTGTCTAAACAACAGGCTCCTTCCACAGCTTTGTGTTTTCATAATATACATATTATTACAGCACAACTTCAGCTGCAGCACCATAGTACTTGGAAAAAAGAAAGTCTTGCCATTATTTAGAAACTGTGGCTCTGGAATCCAGTCAGAAGTACTTCTGAAAAATAGTTTCTGTGCTTGGGAACTGGTTTTGGCCTTCTTCCCCTTCCCCACAGGTATGTTCAGCAACACAGAGAAGTGCAGGAAATAGTATTTCTCAAGAAGGGCTAGTTGAAAAGTTGATTTGGGCAAAATGAAAGTATGCACTTTATAGACAGAAGATGTTATAAAGGAAGGCCTTGCTCTGTCACCTGCTCTGTTGCAGTCACTAAAGGTTAATTTCATCTCTTTTAGTATCATGCCCAGGTGTCTCTGCCTTGCCATGAAGTGGTCAGCACAAATCTGCCATGTGCCTTGCTATTTCATTTTTGTTAGCTTTTTTGTAACTTGATAAAAGATAATCTATTTTTATTAATTTAATCGCTCTCTCTCCTCCCTCTGTCAGGGACAAAGCCTTACTTGGAGATTGTAATTGAGGGAAAAAAACAACCAAAACCCCCAAAACACTGGTATACCTGAAAGCCAGGCCATCTTTTTCCTTGCCACTGTCTGTAGAAGCTGCCTTAATTGACTATCTGGGTGATTGCTGCTCTTGTAATCTGCTTCAGTGCTCCCTGTCTCTCTAGATCATGAAATATGTACCTCCTGCTTTGCATGGAGTCTCCCAAAACATTGACATTGCTTCAAGTGTGTTTTGAGATGACTTGAAGAGCCACCAGATGGAAGGTTGCTCTGGTCCTTCCCCGTGGGCTGTGGCCCTGCCAGCTCCAAGTGGTTGTAGAGAGGGGCCTTGGAGTGGGCCTCTTGTGTCTGGGTGTTTCCCTAAGCCTTACAAAGTACACTGAACAGGAACTGATGCCTGTTCAAAATAACTGGTGATAAATTTAAGAATTTGTAGTACTGGCATGCATTCATAGGGAACTAGCTTTTGGATGATAATCTTCAGGTTTGCCCAGAGCCTGAGCTAAGCTATTATAAACCATTCAGGAGTGACTGCTACAGCTGATTGATTTTTTCAGGGTAGCTGAGACTTCTGTAAGGGAGTGAGAAAGATTTGAATTCCAGCAATGGTTTATTGCCTTGTGCAGAGGGAAGTAAATATTGATACAGAACGCTTATTTACTGAGCAGGGGTAGTGTCAGCAAAATTAAGGTGTGTACTTTGCTCTTCATTTTACAGAAGAAATAAAAGAAATTGATAGAGTTCAGGGTGATGTACGAGACAGAGTAATTCAGCCCGTCCTGGGCTGGATTTTTTTTCCTCTTCTGTCTTGAGAAGATGTGACTGGGCAATAATATGAAACAGATCTCCCTAAACTCTGTTGTTTGGGGTTTTCTGTGAGCCAAATGCCAAGTGGTGTGGCACGAGAGAGTCCTTTTCAGCAGGGCCAGGTTGATTCTGTTTCTGCAGTGTATGGACTCCTGAAGGGGTGTGGTGCAGTGATCACCCTTCAGCCCTCAGCATTCCTTCCCCTGCATCATGGGAGGCATCCCCTCTGCAGTGGGCTTCACATGGGTAAAAACTGGTAGGGATCCAAATGGGTCACCACTGCACTCAGCACAGCCCCGTGACCTGTGCCACTCTGCCTTGGATTAGATGCAGCCCTGGCCTCTTCCTCAAGGCTGGATCACAGGGAGGAAAATGGAGCAGAGCCCAGACCTTCCTGCTCACCAAACCATCTTCCCTACCTGGTACCTGTATCCAGCCTTGCCCACGTTTCTGGGGAGCCCTTCAGTGTGAGCAATGTGTGCTACACACATCTCACAGCCTGAAGGGAAAAAAAAATATAGACAGGGAATTAGTGTAACTTTTCTACTATCCTGCAAGTAATTGCTGCTGGATCAATGTCTTGTATTAGCAAGACTCTGCTACAAAGGGAATTTCAGCAGCATTGCAATGTAGGCGCTTCCACTGGGAATTAGCACAGTCATAAATGTAGGAGAGCTTAAAAAAGTAGTAGCAAGGGAGAAGTATTGTATATCTGTTAATTATAAACCATAGATTGTACTCGCAGAAACGGTGTTGGGAGTGAATAGCTTATATTGTCCTCTTTCCAGCAGCACTTTAGACTATGAAAACTGATTTTATTTTAAAAGGCTATTTTATTCTCAGCACTACTTCACTCAGCTTGATCACGGAAGCGGGACTGTAGAGGTTCACCTTCTAGTAATCTTGTATAAAACAATGCTTCTGCCTCAGTGCTGGTAGTAGTAATAGTGGTATTTTTATGATGATACCAGTAATTAAGATCAGGATTTCATTGTGCTGAGCACAGTGAAAACACATGCAAACAGACTGATAACCTTAAATTGCTTACATTGTTAAGAGCTGAATAGTGTAATTGTCTGTTTTAAAAAGACTATAAGGGTCTCCTCAGACTTTGACTTTCTCCACATAGCAAGAATATAAATAAGAATAATTCAATACCCATGGATAGGGGTGGGAGGAACACCAGTGAAGGTGATACTTGAAAAAAGGAGGTTTTAATTATGTTAAAAGTCACACACTGCTCTCCCCAAAAAGAAAAATTCTGCCTACAGTCAGAATTTCAAAGGCACTCCTTTTTTTCCAACAACCAGCCTCCAGAATTGAGCTGGCAATTAATTGTATTTGTACATTTTGAGGCTTAAAGGCTGATATTAAGCATCTGCTCCATTACTATTTAGCTACCAAAACAGCTACATTGTAGTGTTGAACACTTTATTAGTGTTTGTTCAGAGAACGTGCAGAGGAGGTTAGATAGCCTAGAAATTTTAAATGCTAATTTGTCATCACAGATTGTTTATCTGCTTTTTTTAAATTCATGTTTTAAGAGCCATTTATGTAGGCATAAAGGAGAGATATTTATCACACATGCCCCTTCTTGGCCCTAGCCCATAATCACTCTAGTAGTGTTGAATATCAAGTGCTGGGTAATTCACAAATAGAGATATTGACAGGATTTTATACCACATTTTATTTTCAGTTGCATCTTTGACATGGTTTTAAATAGCACAGTCTTTGGAAATTTCCTAAAAATAATTTTCTACCAAGTTGTACAACTGTGCTAAAATGACTAGTTTTCTGCAAAATTGAAATTACTTACATAGTTATTGCAGTGACTAACTGCAAAATTATCAAATGATGCATTTTAATCCAATTACATTCTTACTAGAGTGAAACTTGCTGAACACTTAATGTATATACAGCCAGGGCTTTGGTTTCTGGCATACATTTTTGTTATGAGCTCAACAGCATCTAAAAGCTTGTCAAGTTATCTGTTAATACTTTTTTGCAGTCTCTAAAAGAGCCCTAAGAGCAAGAAGAGTCTGATAGACTTTATATGGCACTAAAGGAAATCATGTGCAATATCAAAATGTTACAAAATTATTCTAATACTCCTAATTTTTGTGGCCTATGTGTGAAAATACTTTGGAGGGATGTGTGGCCAGAGGCAGAAAATTTGTAGCAGTGGCAAGATTTCATATCTTTAAATAAAGTTTTAGAGTAGAGGAAAATAAGAGTGAAGCACTGCATGTTACAGCCTTGTTTAAGAGATGCACAGCTGTACAGGGTGTATGAACATTAAAAATTGTAGGATGCTCTGTAAGGGCTTCTGGTTATACATCTGTGTGATCAAAAACCCTTTCCAGAAATGTAGAATCTAATTATGTCACATTACATTTTAAATAGCTCAGTGTATGCACATGCTATGCCCTTATTTTCAGTTTAAGGTTTCTTGATGCTTTCAGCTGAAAGACTTTTTTTTCACTTGCCTGTAACTTTGGCAGGTGAAAATAAGTCATTCATGAGAGTGTTTTGGCTGATGTGTGCCCACCCTTGCCTGGTAGTGTTTGGAAAGCTTCAATCACAATTGCCTGGCCATACTCTACAATGTGCTTTGGTGAAAAGCCATCCTGTTTTTCCTGTTTTTTGTGTCCTGTATTTGCAGTTCTGAGGTCTTGCATGACACTACTTTGGGGCAGGAACTTGATGTTTGGCACAAGGTTGGAGAAGACAAAGGATGTTCCATTACAGAAGTTACATCCAGATTTTCTTAATCTTTGAGAATGTTTTGCATGAAACATGGTCAGTAGAGATGGATTAAGCTGTGGGTTCAGTTGTAAACACCAGACAGGACAGGTCTTGTCTTTTTTTGTATTTTGCTGATGCTTCTTTGGTGCCAGCACAAATGCTGGTGTAGCTGTAATATTGGAAAGTGACCTTGCAAAAAATCCCAAACCCAGACAGTGTTAGATTTGAACTAAGTCCCTGGTTCCCTGTGATGGGAGAGGAAGGAATGAGGGACTAGGGGAGAGAGGAGACAGAGCCTGCTCCTTCCAGTAAATCCAAACTTTAGGTAAACAGAAGGGTGGCTCCCTTTCCTGCTTTCTGCTACATTGGTCTATACAGAGAGGACACCATCCTTTTTCCATCATGTGTGTGGTGAGATTGCTTTGGGGAGTCCCCCTTGAGGGCAGTCATGCACTTCATTAAATATCCAAATATACTGGATGCTGTATAAAGGATTCTTTAGCACAAATATAAACACATCTGCTCCAGGTACTGCTATAGGTGCCCTTTACATTTTGAACTTGAAATATCTGAAAGAATTATAATGAGGAAGAGCTAATTATAAAACAGGTAATAAAATAGCTTATTCAGGTGATGCTGTTTTATTACCATCTCATTATGATTAAATAATTCCTATTAAGTTCTGGATCAAAGAGAAATTTCTCACAGGAGAGTTTACAGAGTAGTTTAATGAAGTCTATTTATTGTATAATCCCAGGGTGAGTATTGGCTTTTATACTGTCATATTAACTTATTGTGACAATTCTATGCAGCACTTTCTCTGTGAACCCTGGAGAGTACAAGGGTGGGATTTTTTGCCTTTCTTTCTTTTTCCTTTTTTTTTCTTTTTTTTTTTTTTTCTTATTAAACATTATTGTCCAACTGCAAAATGGGTCCTTTGCTGAAATAGTTTGATTCTGAGCTTCTAACAAACAAACATGAGGCTGTTGTAAGGCTCAGATTAAGAAAAAAATCTGGGTGGCTTTTCATGTTGTCTGTGCTGATATTTAGAAGGATAGAGCCATAGGTTCTGTTCATCAAGGAGATTGGGAGCATTTGAATTAAAAAATAAATAAAATTCTTGCAGACCATTGCATCCACTTACTTCATGCACATTATGAGCTCTTGGCACTTTCTCTTTTGATCTGAGGTTTGTTGGGGTTTTGTGTTGTTTTTTGAGTGTGGGGTTGTTGGTTGGTTTTTTTTGTTTGTTTGTTTTTCTTTTTCATCTTTTTCAACCTTCTTTTAGGCTGAACTGTCACAGTTTTGCTGTTTGATGGGTTTAGGCAGGGTGGCTGTTTGGCAATCTGGAGCTGCTGCTGCCAGGCAAGGCTGGACACAAGATGAGGTGTTGATGGCCACTGAGAAAATGCTGTAAACACAAGTAGCAAGTTACAGTCTTAAAGAAAGAAATCAGCACGAAGATATAACCCAGGTTAAGCAGAAACAGGAACTTTGCCAGGTACATTTGCACCCTGACATGCCATGGGCCAGGGATCTGTTCCTTCCTCCATGGGCATTAATTATTTGATAGCTTGATTACTGAAGGTGAAGAGTGTTCCATGCAGTGCTACTGCCAGTGTCCTCCTGGAATGACACTGCTTTACTGTCAGCTGTGTTCCACGCCCCTGCAATCAACTAAGTTTGAGTGTACCTGTGGGATTCAGGGAGGCTTCAGATCACCTTCACAGTCAAGGAGCAGCAGGTTGACCTTCAGGATTCCCTTGTGATAAACAGTGGTTTAATCTTCCAGTTTCTGGAACAATGTGGATGTGAGAAAATGGCCTTTTTCATCTTTATTAATTTTTGGTGTAAATTTCTTAACTTCTTAGTGTTAGAAAAAAAACAGCCTGAAGTGTTATGGATACATGTAAGATAAAAGGCAGTTTCAAAAAGAACCCAAGAGTTCTGTATGTTTTGTGTCTATAAGTTGCTGTAATGATTTTGAGGGGAGCTGACTCATGATGTTGGAGTACTTCAGGCTGAAACACTGGGCCTGGAACCAATACCATGTGATGGATATGAACAATCTTCAAATGAAAAAGGGCTATTGAAATACTTGGCACAAGCATTTCGCAGTCATCTTGATTATTGTGAATGTTTGTACACATTTTTAATGCAGAATTTCAAATGTATGTGTAATTTACTCTGGTTCATAAGCTCAGAAATAAATATGTTCTAATAGGAAAAAAAATTAATGTATATGTTCTATAGATTAATTTGTTTGGGAATAGATCTTGTCTCATTGTGTATACTCCCTGATTCTAAAGATTTGGTTTTCCTTTTTCCCTAAGGAGGAAAGGAATTATTCACTTATTTCCTTCTATTATTTTAATTGGAGATTGCAGCAAGGAGTTTGAACTGCACTGACTTTGTTTTCAGTACAAATTATTGTCTTTCATCCTGTGTATTACCTTTACAACTTACTGCTCTCCTGTTGCCCAGACATGGTAGCAAGGAAAGGCAGGCAATGCACCTGCCAGCTGCCTGTGCACAAGCAATGATTTGACCTGCTTGCGCACTTGTGGGATCTGGTTGCACTAATAAGGGACACGGCTTTGTGAGCCATGGGGAAGTACAGCATCCTGCTAGGAGATCCTGGTTAGATCAGAAGTCCTGCATTATTGTTGGATTGGCTTCTTCAGAGCAGAGCCAGCTGGAATACAATACTGTGGTTCACAGTTAACCTTCTAAACAGGGCATAAAATTAAAGCTGAAGCCAGGCAGAGTTTCCACAATGAAACCATTTTCAAGCTGTGATTGTACAGGCAGTAGGATTTGCCCAAGTGCAGCTCCACAGTGAAGGGAACTGCAGGTCAGTACATACCTCTAGAGCAGAAGTAAAGTCAAAATTATAATCTAATCATTCTCCTGACTTACTTTAGGAAGGGCCCTTTTTTGCTTTCCTGTGGAGGACAGCCTGTGTGCTGTGCATTCTTTTCCCCACTCGCCTAAAGGTGGCTTCCTGTGGTGCTATTAGGATTGGATAAGTTGGCTATCCAAGTGTGGCTGGGCTGCACTGGCATTGTAACTGCCTGTACAAATATGGAGCAATGAGACACATCTCATTAGCTGCTTCCATGCTCATTTCTTGATTAATAAATTGTGCGTTATGTTGTTTGAATTAGTACTCTGTCCTGGACATAGGCTCCATCTTCAAGACCAACCCTATCTCCTTATGTTAGAAGAAATGCATCACTCTGATTCAGGGTTTGATAATGGACTGTTACAGGTTTTATGTGGGTGTGTGCAAGTTACAATAGCTTCCTGGGGTTCTTAACATGGGACAAACCTCTCAGAAGAGTTTCTTGGGTGTAGATAAAGGGGTTTTCTTTTGTGTGTTTGATTGTGGAATGCTCCTTGCAGGAAAGTCCTTTGGGAATTGTTCTGCATTCAAGAAAAGAGCATGCTGATTAATTAATTGCCATGTTTTGGATGAAACTTTGCTTACTCCAAGAATTCTGATCAGTTTTCACCTGGAGCAAGTACATTAACCCTGAAACCCTTATGAGAAGGAAGCCTTTCTCTTTGAATGAGCTACAATGGAGACTTATGTGGGTTCTGCTCTGTGTACCCAAAGCTGGAAGTTTTGTAGTCAATGCTGAGGGCCCCAAAATGTAAATGTCTTTTGCAAATCTATCTCTTCACTTTCCTTTGCTGTAGCTTCAGAGCCATAAAAGCATAATTGCACCTCTTTACCTCCCAAGTGTGATGATAAAATGTTTTAAGACAGAGGCAAGCATTAGGGTGACCAGTAAGAGCAGGATACCCAGCACTGTATGGGAGAGAGCCTGGAGAGACCTAAACCTGTCATTGCAAAGAGAGAGGATGAAACTCCTGGCAACTGAGATGAGGAGGACCAAAGAGCCCCTGTGACTGGGCAGAAGCTTGCTGAATAGAGCTGGAAATTGGACGTGGTAAGTTACTTCCCCTAGCATCACTCAGGGAAGCACGATTTTTTTAAAAGGAGGATTTAGATAAAATTGCTTATTACTAAAGTGAGGATTATCCAGGATTTTAAGGTTTGTTCTTATCTCTAGTGTTGTTCAAGTGTGCAAACTTGAGGATGTCAGTCCTTCATCATGGATCTTCAGTTGTAAAAAAACACAAACAGTCTTACTGGACTGAAACCTGTCTGTAGCTTGAGGGCTTTTACAGCTGTGGAAGATTCATGATAGAACAGAAATAAAAAGGGCTAAGGAATTTGTAGAGAAGAGCGTAAAATTACAAGCCAGAGCATCTTTCTTATTGTTCTTTGATTCTCTTTTCTTTCTTCTTTCGGCATCAAATGGATTGTTGCAATTTTAAAGTGCATGAGTGAAATAGGCTTTTTTATAATTTGAACATCTTCTTTTCCCTTGAAGTGTCTTTCAGTGAAATGATCAAATCCTGACAACCCCCCACACCCACTTTTGCCATTGTCGGTCACCATGTGTGTTTGACATCAAAAAGGCCTCATGGCTGTGTAAGCACTGAAAAGTCTTGCTGCTGCTGTTGTTTTTCCTTGTCACTTGGAGCTCTGCCCCACACTGAAATCAGGGTAGGATGAAGGGGTCATGCCTTTATTACCCTTGTGAGCAATTTTGTGGCTGCTGGTGTTGTATGGAGCACTTTGGAGGTGTGTGTCCTTCAGGGCTAGAAGTCATCCATGATGGGAGCCTGGAATGGGGGTCAGTAAATGGTGCAGCAGCCTCTACTGAAAGTTCTATGGGCCAATGTGGGACGTGTGGTGTCCCAACAGGAAATTCAGCTGAAAGTCCCTTTCTGCCTACAAATTTGGCTGTATAAATAATTGGTTTTCGAAGTTGGCAGTGAGAGTAGAAATATATCTCTGTTTGGATTGACATGCTTTTAAAGATTATTCTTTTTTTTTTCACCATCTCTTTTTCTCCTCATTTGAAATGAAGGGGAAAAAACCCCAACAGCCAAACCCAACAAATCCTGCCACTACCTGCTACCACTCCCATCTCTCCCCCCCAAAAAAGCAAATAGTTTTGCCTGGCAAATCCTTCCATCTGAACTGACATAGGGTGGTTTGTTTCAGACACTTGTAGGAGAGGCAGTGGAATGCTAAACTCAAGGAGCAGAGCAGAATGATGCTGTGCTTGAACCATCTCTTTACCTACAATCACAGAGTTCAAAATGTGAAAGTTGCCAACTTGCCTTCTGTTCTCCTTCTCTTAAGACTTTATCTCAGCTATCTCATATCCTAGGAGATCATACTGATTCCCACATCACTGAGGATTTGGAGGAGGAGAAGGTGCTCACAGCTTTTCCTGCTGCCCCTCTTCTGCTTCAATAGAATCATCAAATACTCACTGATGAGGCCCTGGGTATGTCAGCTGCTGGGTGTGTTATATCTGGGCACATCTCAGTGGGTTGAGCACCTCTTCTTGGACCTTCTTCACTCTGCATTCAATCCTGAGATACAAATTCAGCTGCGTTTAAGGGACAAATTTACCGTTTGCTCAGACTTTTCCAGAGAGTTGTTCTAGCGGCACATTTGGGCTCACATCTCCCGTCTGGCAGGAGAGTGCAGGAGTTAACAGCTCTCTCTAAAGAGAGGCAGTCCACAGAGCAATGTTATTTTAGCCTTGGCAGCCCAGCAAGCTAGAAAGTTAGGAAAGGAAATACTAGGAAAAGAGGAAACAGGAATGTGTATTTTTTAAGGCTGCAGCTCCTACTGCTACAGCTGCTGTCGCAGTAAAATCTGTTATTGCTACTCCCCGACTGTCTTTTGCCTAGGGGGAAGAGC
>NW_009953486.1:2833263-2881663 GCF_000747805.2 Chaetura pelagica | reverse complement strand
GAAGAGCGTGTTGTATGACTGTCCTGTAATGCATCCTTCTCACAGAAAACCTCTTTCTCGCTCCCACCCTCTTACCTCACACTTCTGCTTCTTGTCTCTCCCTGTCTTTAAGAAGAACAGATTTGGTGGCAAGACTGTTGCCATCTTTGCTGTGTTGCCTGCGCCCTTCCACACGTGTAGAATTTCTGTCTCTTTCTATTATGTTATTGAGTAGGCATCTTGAGGGCGGAGGAGAGAAGAATATCTCTATTGTTCAAGGCAGAAAAATAAGGTGAATTTCTTTCTTTCATATAGTGTAACCCAACCAAGTGAATATTGCACTGCCACTGTCAGCTGTTCAGATACATCTGCTCAATACATGACATTTTTAAAATGAGAATTTTTTAGAAGGATGATTTGAATTCTGTTTCAAAGACAATTCTTGGATTTTGTGGTTTGTTTTTGTTTGTTGTTTTTTTTAAAGCTTAGCATAGACTTAGGTTGATTTAAATCTAGTCTGTTTGAGATACAGAAACACACAAGAGAGTAGAGGCTGCTGGTTTTTTCTAGTTTGGTAGTTTGTTTGTTATTTTTTAGTTATTGTTTTATTTTGTGTTTCAGCATTATCACCCTGTTTTTACTTCCAGCTGGTAACATTGTTGTGTTTCTTTTTAGGATAAGTTTGTATTTCATATTACTTGCAAGTGTATTTGCACTACGTTAATGTAATATTACTCTGTGGATTAGAAATATTATTTAGATTGTTATTCAAGGAAATTATAGGTAGTGGGAACGAACATCCTGTTGTCTCTGCTGACTGAATTAGCAGTGCATCTCTAAAGAACACTGCAGCAGAAATAAAAAAAGAAATGCATAAGCTGAACAGGAGATAAAATACAGGAAAATATGGAGAAGAAAGGGAGTAGTCTGCTGATGTCAGAGAGACAAAGCTTAGCCTCAAAAAAGGTGAGAAATTAAATAATTTTCTGAGTTCATGAACATAATCTGGGTGTATAGGGGCAGCTACAAGGATTTTAGGTTTATTTTATTACTACTACTTCTACTACTCATACTACTGTTAAGTCTTGCATTTTTCCCCTCCATTTCCTTTCTCTTGTGGTGTCCATTCATAAAAATAAAGTATATCATGTTCTCTGAAGGTGTCCTCCAGGATTTTAAGTTCTTGATGAAGCTGGTGTGTAAGTCACAAATTTCTTTGTGGTGTGCCTCTGTGTTCTGGAAACTGCTTGGGATCTTGAAATAGTAATATTGTCCCCCTTGCCCCAAATCTAAATTTTTCAGCTCTGTACAGCAGTAGCAACATTACATGCTCACATGCCTAAATTTTACAGTGAAAGGCTGCAATTCCTCAACGCTTAAGCTTATACTTAACTTTAATCATATACTTAGCACCATTCCCATGCAGCTAAATGTTTTGACATACGCTTTGGTGCCATTAACACCGATGGGGTTTAGGCATATGCTTCAAAATGCTTTGAATGAAGGAAAGTTCAGCTACCAATGAAACAGGTGATTTCGAACAAAAGCAATGCATGTTTGAAAAAAACCAAACATGAACAGATAGAAAAACCCATGGGTCCTTATGTGTTTATCATTGTGAGGATTGAATTTAATTTCTATGTCTGTCTACTTTTGATTGTTACTTAGTTTATAAATTGGGAGCATATTGTAATTTAGCAGGAAAAGTGCTGACCATCAGTGGGCGCTTGAATTACAAGCAGATGTTACCATGCTGATCTGAGAGTTTGCCTTTAGTCTTGCTTCTCAGCACTGGAAATTAGGGTCCTCTCTTGAGGCAGAAGTAGCCAGCAAAATGTAAGTGTAGCTAGTGAAGGTCGCCAGCATGCACAGCAGTGTCCAGCAGCATAACTTTGTTGAACATTTAAAATATGAAATAAATAAAACATTCCCTCAGTGAGGGTGGTCCCATATCTTTTTGTATTCCTAGGAGGTAGCAGTTGCTATGCCAACTCCTCATTTACTTGCTTTTTTCATATATTGATAATTATATTAAGCAGCATGTAAAGGCTGCTAGCTGATGCAGAGCTGTACTGCTGTCCTGGAGCTGCTCTATGCCCTTCATTTTGAAAATAGATCCCCTCCTGTGTTTGGAGATGTTCTGTCCTGCTTTCTCATCACAGTATGGACTGGCTGGTCTTGTAGCTCAAAGCAATATTAAACTGTACAATAATTGTGTCTCTTTTATTTTGTTCATGTAACCCTTCCTGAAGGTTGTCACAGCACCTGCTTATATTTCTTCTGAGCTCAGTCCAAGACTAAGAACATTGTATTTGGAGGTGTTCTTGGAGGTGTGCTTTCATACCCTGCTGGCTGTGTCTCTGCTGGGCTGGTGAATCTTACACAGCCTTGCTGGGAATAGAATATGAAGTAGAAATAGGAATCTAAGAAAGGTGGAGATAGCCTTGGGTGTCTTGTAGGCTCAGGGTATGTTTCTATGTCTACATTCTATAAGGTGCTGTTAGTGGTAAGTCCAACAGGACCCAGACTCCCTCCCATTTTGGGAAGTGGACTGGTGGCAGGGGCTTTACTTGTCATCTGAAAGCTGTTTGTTCTTGGTGAACATTCAGTGCTGTATAGTTATTTCTCCCTCATCTTTGGGTGCATGCTGTTACCACAGCATGATGGGGTGTAAATTATTTTGTATATTCTCAGCATGGCAAGTCAGCAGCCTTAATTGCCTTGGCAGTATTCCAGTGGAACTGGAATGGAATGGCATCAGCCTTATCACACCAGCTTGAGTTGCATATAGTCATAATATTAAGTTTAAAGCATTTTGCCAATCTCTAGAAAGCCATTTTGTCTCTGTGCATCACCTGCCATGAGTAACTCATCTTCCAAAACCAAAAAATAAATGGGATCGTAGGAAGAGGATTTAACAATTTTGCTTGCACAAAGTAACTTTTTAATTGTGTATACATGAATACCTTTACAGTTTAGAAACGTGTGGTTTCAAACTGAAAGCCTGTTAGGGAAGGGAAGGGAAGGGGGTGAGTTTTCACCTGCTCATCAGACTCAGCAAATTATTAGAGAACTACTTATTGTCTATTTGTGGTTGGTTTTTTTTTAGTACTAAGTTGACAACTGATATAAAAATGGATGCTTTTTCTGACTGTAAAGTTCCTAGCAGTAAGTTTTAACAGGAAAAAATTATTCTAATTTCATCAGTGTCAGGTTCTTTTGTTACTTTCACAGCCGTTATGCATTACCCTTGTGACAATGTAAACACAGCCCTATTCTCTTTAATTTCAGTGATAAAAATAAATTGTAAAACATCTGTGATTTGTTACTGCTAAGAAAAACAGCTAAGATATTTTAGTGAATGGCCTACTTACAGCTATGTGGCAGACTAATGCCAGACTGAAATTATTTCTTAAACATTGTGTGATTACAAGTCATCTTGGAAGTGTAAATTGGCTTTTTGTAATGTTTATTTCAGCTGAACTATAGAAATGGTACTTTCTTTTACCCTAATCCTGTTACATTAGAGACACAAACACAAACCCATTTATCCTAGCATGTAGTACTAATTTTCTACAGCTGCTTGAATTTATGCTAAGTGATCCTGTGCAGTCTGAGGAATACCAGCAGAGGTTTTGACCTTGGTTCTTTCTGTGATCAACAGTGTTGAAATTAGAATATCAAGCGAAACAATTTCTGCAGCAAAACTGTAAAAGTTAATAGAGTTGAATCTACTTTTGCATTCATGTTGCTGTTAAGTCAGTTATATTCATGTTATATTTCTGAATTACATGAAAGAAACAGAGCCACTACTTTTTTGATATCTTTCATGTAACAGACAAAAGAAAACAGAAAAGCTTTAAATTGAATTTCATAACTGCATATTTAATTTGCATTTAATGCAGCAGGTATTGTATCTTGATCAAATTGAAGATTGCTATTAGAAATTAGTAAGAATTAATTGTCGTTTTCTATCCTGACCAATTTTCTTTGATTTAGTAGCAGTGTGGTTGGATTTTGCTCATTTTATGTTGCTTAGGTGATTTATTTATTTTTTAAATGTAAATCATTGGGTTGCCCATGGGCTGGTACTTCTCAAAATGGCCACGAGCACAAGGTGTGGAAGTGCTTACTTTAGTTCTATAGTCGTTATATAAGGAATTTAGGGCAGTGAGTTGGCCACAGGCTGAACCCCTGCCTGTCTGCCTTACCCTGTGTGGAGGTGTTCAGCACTGCAGGTCCCTGAGTGCTGCATTCAGCCGTGTGGAGCTCACCACGTCAAACACCTCCAGATGCAGGATGATCCATTTGTTTTTATAGTGTTAGTTCTGCTGACAAAAGCAGGGAATGGCTATTTAAGACTCTTCTCCATCCCATATACTCTAGTGTGTGACCAGATGCAAAAAACACACAGTTATAAGCCTTGAGTAGTAAAGGAGAATAAAGCTTAGATCACTGATAATGCTCTCTTTGCCACACACCATTGAGCTGAAATAATACTGGGCTATAACATATCAAGCAGCCAGTGCTAGTTGCAACAGAACATTTAAAAGAAAACATGTTTTAAGAAGTCTTGGTAATCTGATAATATGTATTTTTAAGAATATATGCAGAAAGGGAAATTGTGCATGTCACTATCTGGATCAATACTTTCAACAAATCATAATACATGCTACTTACTGCTACTTAGCAGAGCATAATTAGTATTCAGTAAACCAATATTAAAATGTATGCTATGCTTTAAACTGTTTGACTGTATTAGCATTTAAATACCCTATTGTGTATTTGCTGTTTCTTCTCTTCAGACAAAACTATTCTCCAGAGTTCAAAATGATTAATTTCCTTTAGAATATGTACAATGCAAGGATTTAACAATTCCTTGTATTTAATAATTGCTCAGTAGCCAGGCTTATTATTTCGCATAAGCGCTTGGGTACAGAGTCAGCCAATATTAGGTCAATCATGCTAATAGCACAATCTGCATAGAACTTCCCTCCTGGCCCGGCTGCCGAGCGCTTGGCTGGGCTGGACAAGAAGGGCTTCCACCACACCAGCCCTGCACGAATTCATTCTCATGTCAGCCTTCATTTTCTGCCTACGAGAGCAGTTGACAGCTGGATCAGGGGCTTGACATGTCTTCAGAGAGTTTTGCCCTCCTTGGCATTTGCAGACAATAGTACAGCTCTGTCTGACAAACAAAACCTTTTTTTGTTTTAATTCAGTAGACTGACTTTCCCTTCTCTCACTCTTGTAAACAAGCAGCTGTTGCCTCCATGCACAAGGGGCATCAAACACCAACATAATTTTAACTCAGAATCCAAGTTTAGGCCATGCAATACGATGAAGGGGCTTCCCCCCACTGTGATGCTTAATCAGAGCATTTATGGAAAGTCTTGTATAAGTCTCGGCAATTATATTACCTTTTTGTCTCACTCCCATATAATCTAACCATTTTCCCTCCTGCAACTGTGAATAAGTTATGAAATACGCGGCAGCTGAGCTGGTAAAGTGATTTACACCCTCCTTGCAGGGCTAGCTTTCAATATGATAAGTGTGACTGTCTGAAGGATGGAGGTAAAAAGGAAAATTCTCCTAAAAAAAGGTAGTGAGGCAACTTTCCTGTGAGCAGAGGCTGTTGAGAAAATCTGATAATAAAAATGAATGCTGAGTCTGGCTGGCTTGAGGGCAGTATACTGCACCTACAGGCTATTTCAGGAAGCAGCTAACTTTGTCACCTCCATAGGGTTTTCCCCAAGGTAGAGACGGTGTGGTTGGAGCTGCCCCAGGCACAGGCAAGAGCCCAGCACCTTGTGCTGCTATGTGGGGCTAAATGTCCTTTCTGACTGCCTCAGAGCAGGGAATGCCTTCGGTCTTTTTATAGCTCTGTGCTCTGAGAAGGGGCTTTTAAACTCATTTTATTGGGAAGAAAATGAGGCCTGTTAAGCGATCATCATGGAAAGCCTGAAATATGGCTCCTTTGTCACAGTTTTTAGACAGCAAGGCCATTTTAGTGCATCTGGTATGACATTGTTCATCAGTTTCTTAAGAAAGAAGAACCCTGTGGTAGTCCCGTTGTAAAAGCTTGTGTTCTTTACCAAAAGACTTGGTTTGGGGTGTTTTTCCCCTCAGGATTGTTGAGGAAAAAAGACTGTTTTGCCCTCTCCTTGGCGCCCCTCCTGAGGTGCAACATCCTCTCCCAGCGCTGGCCTGCGAGGTTCCCGCTTCAGGCTGTGGGACTCTTGTTTCTGTGAGGTAAGAGTGGGAACAAGGTCCATTAGGCTGACAAAAAAAGCAGAAAAGTCAGCAGGGGTGGGCAGGAGGTTTTCAGTGGGAAGAAGAGGGATCAGCCTTGCTGAGTTCTGCACACCTGGTGAAGAGAGGGAGGGGGAAGCTGGGCAGGCCTACGGTCTGAGGTAAAATGCTGCAATTTTATTTTGACAAATCTGTCAGTGGACATGAAGTAATTAACCCAAGCAACCTCTGTTTGCCATGTAGGCTTTGCTCTCGTTAAAGTTTGGAGATGGGAATGTTTCCTTATCCCTGCTATTTCTAGGGTGGGAAAAAGAGCAGTTTCTCCACTTAAATAAAAATTGATTCAGCTTTCACTAGACACAATTAGTAATTTTTAGGAACAGTTTCCAAGCTCAGCATTTTTAAAAATACACTAAAATCCATCTTTTCTTTGATCCAGACATATGAGCAGCTAAAAAGAGAATTAGGGATGGGATTTTAGAAGGAAGGGGCAGGCTTAATAATGCAACAGATTTATTAAGGTATCTTATCAAGCATTTTTTAAAAGGATGATGTGTGAGTTGGGGTGTTTCTGCTGGACAGTCACACAGGTCAGTCTTTCCTCATATGCTGGGCAATTCATTTGTGTCCTTAAATTCTTCACTTCTGCTGGGGGGGGAGGGAAGTTACCATTCTGTTGCTCAGAGGATTTTTCTTTGACCTGATATCTGCACAGGTCTCCAGGCATAAGTGATTCTGTATTAATGTTCCCCTGACTGTTTGAATAATGAACTTGAGTCTGCACCTTTCAAAAACATTACCAGTACCATGCAGTTTTCTGGAAAACAGGACTTCTGCCTGCCTCACCCACATGGGAGACAGACTGTGGTGTCCTGAAGATGCTGTCCAGAGTGGACATCAGAGAATCAAAGTCTCAAAAACCGTGGTGAACATCAGCAGTATAGAGAGTTGTAAATGAGTGTGGAAATACTTTGCTCATGTTTCCTGAGGCATTTACCTTCCTCACTTGCAGTCTGATCAAATCTCCTACCCTGCTATAGGGTATTTGCTGGTCTTGTGTTTGTGTGGCAGAGATATGAGGCTTTCTGCTCAGATAAGACTCCAAGTTTGAGTTTGTGGGCTGCAAGTGTATCTAAAAACCACCCATGGCACAGTAATATTTTGTTTTTCATACATGCAGACTTTCTAGCCTCTGTTGGTCTGTGATGCTAAAAGATGGATTGCCTTAAACAAGCCTGTTGTCTGCTGCGGGTGTAGTACTTGTAAGTGCTTAAAGAAGCAACTGTGCATCCTTCTTTATCAAGGGGATTGTATCTCTGATAAGGAAAGGAACAATAGCAGCTGGATTGATATTTGATTTGAATGAGAGGGATTTCTTAGATCCTTTGGTCTAGCTAGGAGATGAGAGATAAGCCATACAGAAGAATTGCAGATGGTCTCTGAAATACCCAACAAGACTCTGGTCCTTTTCCCTGCAGGCTACCTACCTATCTGAGAAACTCAACCCTGTATCTTGTGTAGATAAAATTACTGTCAGATCTGTCTGAGGTCTTTCTGCTTTCAGAAGACAGTCACCAAGATGAAGATTTAAATCAGGATTTTAAATTCCACTGGTAGTAGTAAAAACACATTTCACAGCACCACGTTAATTGGTGAATTACAATTGATTTCCTGTAAAAGCATCTGTTTGTTCTCAATAATACCATATGATGCACTATAGTATTGTTATGGTGAATTCTGAATTAATTATTAATGTATTGCAACTTATTTTAAAGTCTCTGCTTGAGTCATTTGCACCTCTGACAAGAAACTGGTGTTATAGCCCATGCCACTTTTGTGTTTACTTCTGCTGTTCGTAAAACTGATTTACTTGGATTTACAAGGGTAAGCAGAGGAGAGTAAAACGGACAGAAAATGCTGAAAAAGCTGGGAGTTGCCATGTAGTGGCTTTGATGCACCCACCTGCATTTACTGCATCTGGGGATCATACCCTGTGAATTGCAGGCAATGGATAAGGTTGGAGGCGAGAAGTTCTTATTACGCATCTGAAATACTCATGATTTTTGTGGTTTAATTGGAGAGGGGCATGTTTTCTGTGTGTCAAGTAGTGGCAGTTGGTATGAGGAAAGGTTCTTTACCCATCTTCCCCTCCTTGAAATCTTTCTTTATTCCATTTGAGTTCTTCCTCCTCCTCACCCTGTTTACCCTAACCAGTAAAATACTAATGTAATATTCTGCATTATAACATAAAGTTGTTTTTCACTTCCCTGTTTCATATTTATTTGCTGCTTAGGGTCTTGGAGTTAAATGAAAAAAAAAAAAAAAAATAAGTGAGAGAAAGCTTAACAAATGCAGTGGTTTCCTTCAAAATGACCTAGATTGTGAGAGCCTTTAAGGTGGAAAATGTAAGGAGTATTCACTAAAGTCCACATCAACCTAGGAAATATTTTAAAGACTGTAAAGCACAGTACCATATAAATAAAAATATTTTGGGGGTCACATTCACCAAGGAAGTTGATACTTGTAATAATGAATAAATATAAATATGAAGCTGAGATGCTCCAGAAATTAGGATTTGTGTTCTGTTTACAAATGAAGCCAGTTTTCTGAAGCAAGATGAGGTCAGGCTGTATCAGTTTAATAGCAAGCAAGGTACAGACTTGGAGATACGTTTATTCAAGAATATTGTGTCCAAATGAGTCTTGAGGAATACCAGATCAAGCTCAGCTGTGATGAGCTAACTTTAAGGAGTTTAATTATGAGTGATGTGGTATTAATTGTAACTGTTAGAACACCTTAGTATATGACTAAAGAAACAAAAACATGCCTTATGAAATAACAAATAGCATAATTATATAAATTAGCCATTGATTTTCTGACATACACATGATAAACTTGATGTTAAAAGACAGGATGGCAGTCATTGTTAACAGTGTCGAGTAAAAGACACTGATCTTTCTGAAGAAAGAAAGCAGCTTCACAATTGTAAAACTGGAATCAAAATCAATACAGAATTTTTTGGAAAGAATGTCCTGTAAAAAACCCCAATATGTTTTTCCCATAGCAAGACTCTACAGTGAATTAAAAATTCTCATTTAAAAAGGTGAGAATCTTACTCTGATTCCACTTATACCTCTCATTGCAAATTCTGGTAGTTTTTCAAAGATATTTTGGAGGCAGTGAGTAGAAAAAAAGTAAATATATATTGGGCTATTAAGGACATGTAGATGAAAATGCAAAAAATACCGTGTTTTTAAATAATTAAAAAATCTTTTTATGTCAAGACAACCCCCCCATATTTCTGACAGAAGTCTGAGACTAGTTCTAGCTTTTTTACTTTGCTGCTGCAGCAGTCAGACTTAGCGATGTAAAATCAGGCTGCTGGTCACAGTTAGTCCTCAGTGTTCTTAAACTTGGTGTCTAGAGACTCAAAGTCTTCCTTTCCTGTCTGATCTTTGGTACCAACATCAGCATGTAAGACAAGACCCAATATATTTTAATTACAAATACTTCTGCGTGACAACGTTCTGTTCTCTCTTGTGGTCAAATATGGCACGAAGCAGTGAGATGTTGTGTGATGTGCTCATGCACTGTTAAACCTGAGCAGGATCTCTAATTATAGGCAGTAATTAGTACAAGGATTTTTATAAATCTTTTATCTGTAAAGATGTGGAAAGAATAATATAATGTTGATCAAGCATGCGTCAGTGCTTTAAAAGAAATGTTAGTCAGCCTTCATGGTTCACTACATCGTCTGACGGGAGTTTCAGCAACAACAACTTGAGATGAATTGATGGTTGTGCCTTTTCAGGGAAAAAAAAAAGCAACCAGCCAACCAACAACAAAAAACAGGCAAATGAGAATGAACTCCCAAACCCAGCCATTTTCAACCAATTTCTGTCTTTTCTCAATCCTGGGGGAGCTAGAGAGCCTTGTTGACATTTAAATCTCCACCTCCTGATTAGCAGGCTCAGCTTCCCAGCCCATGTGAGAGCATGAAAGAAATCTGTGGCCAGGCCACATTCCTGGTGAACAGCCCGTTCTGGAGCAGATCCAGCTTGGCAGGCTCTGTAGGGGGCTGAGGATTGCTGCAGGCCAGCAGAGCTCTCAACCTTTCTGCTTGGACTTGCAGGAGGTGATGCTACTACGGATATTAATCCTTGGCTTTAAGATGAATGCTTGTAATAGGAAAACCAGATCCACAATCTTAACAGATGGCAAATGTTTTCATATAGTTTTTTTGCTAAGTAAGTTTTATCACTGCCAGTTTTTTATATTATTTCTACCAAATTTTCTTGGATGCAACTACTGTGGTTTTATTTTGTTTTGTTTCTTACTTGGCTATAAAATTCATCTTAAATAATGTGGGTTATGCTTATTTTAATTTTCCACTATCATTTTAACACTGGCAGCTTAAAGTATATTTATGATGCAATCCAGTGTTGGAAAATGAGCTGTAATATACATTATACTCAGTTTCCTACAATGTAAAAATATCTTTGCAGTTATATTCTAAGCAATAGCTGTCTTTAGGGGCTAAAAAAGCACTTGCCGTTTACCTAGGTTCTTAAAGTTAATCATCATTACTCAAATGTAAACTTAGCATTAAATGCTGAAATAAATGTAAGGAGTGTTTTGTATGTTTAAAACCAGGAAAGATAATACAGAACATTATATTGCAAAGGGAAATTTATATTTCCTTTTGCAGAAATACACTCTGATAACTGGTGATCAAACAAGACTTTTGCCTTGGCCACATCTAAAGCTACAGTAGCAGAATACCAGATGAGACGCAGCAAACTGCACCATTCTGGATGAGTAGCCAACCAAGGAGGAAATTGCTGAATTCCTGATTTTCATCCAAGTGACTTGTTACTTCTCATGCTCCTTGCCCTGTGTCTTATCTTCAATCTGTTCAGAACATAAATGTCACTGTTGTGGATTTTTATTTATTTATTTATTTGAAGTATATTTTGCAAGTAAAGCAAAAAACCCACAAAGATGAACCAGAATGGCAATTTCTCTCAACCCGTGTGTAAATTTCGAGGGCCATTAGTAGAATTGAGCTGGCCAAACACCCATGCAGCACTTGGACGTTTGGGCAGCCTCCTCTGACTTGTTTTCTTGGTATAAATAGTTTGAATTTTTGCTGAGAGCACTTGAGTAATGTCTCCTTAGAACGGGCTCAATCCTTCAGCAGGGAAATACCAGCATTAAAAGGAATGGCCTTTTGGTCAGGACCAATAAGTTGTGTGTCACAAAATACTTGTATTATTGGAAAGTTCTGCACAGATCAACTGTAAAAAGAATATAATAGGATACACTAGTTGGCTGAAATATATTTAAAATAATATATGAGAAAAGAAGGGGAATAATCTTCCTCATTAAATGAGCCCAGAAAGTAAGATAGCATTGTTAGAGTGGTAGAAGGGATATTTCCCATTATTGAGTATATTCATATGACGTGAAATGTCTGGGACTGAAAGCAACTTATATGTAACTTAAGGAATAATCGATATTGATTTGGAATGAAGAATGCTAGAAGCTTGTTTTGGAAAGATTCATACAACTTGAAATTGTGTAAAAACTTGATTCTATTACACCTTCCCTGGAGCAACAGGCCATAAAAATTGATTATACATTAAAAGCAATACTTGGGTGAAAAAATATGCTATGCAGATTTTCAGCTCTTTTTTCTAGCTGCTTCTACTTTCTGCTTTCAGATGTGCAAGCATGAATGTGTCTAAGAGGGTCTACAAGCATGCTTAGACCCTGGTGGTGTAATAATACCTAACACTTCAATAGAAATTTGCACCTTTGCAGCACTATACAAACAAACTTTTGAAAGAAGAACTCTTTGAATATTCCATATGAAAAGGGATTAATGAGCAAACATATTTATAACTTACTTTTAATTTTCAAGGGTTATTTGTTCAAACAAGTTGCTGCTTACAAGAAAAACATTTGTAAATACTCAAGGAAAATACACTATATGCTCAAGCATTTGCATCAGGAGAATCTGATTACTTTGAAATCTCTTTTGAAGATTAGGGAACAAAAGCAAATTCTACTTCAGAAAGTTACAACACATAGTTCAAGGTATAAACAAGCTATAAGTGGTGTATGCTCAAAGTAGTAATTCTGGCAAGTTGTATTTATTGGCAGCTTTGGCGAGTGTTTGGTAGCACATGAACATACACTTGTTTCCTATGTGCTGTCGCTTGTGCTTCTGAATATGTTTTTATTAACTGCACTGAAATTACCTTCCCCCCAACACACAAATAGCACTGTGGTTTCACTTGAAAAACTTACCTTCAGAATAATTTTTCGTTTCTTCAGCCAACTACAGGTCAAAGTTCTGGGAAAGGTGTACTTTGTGTCCTGCTGCTTTGTGGGTTCACCTTCAGGAGCCTGATGCTGGAACTGAACTGCTGGTGCTGCTGGCCCTGTCTGTGCTGAGTAAGGCACAGCAAAGGAACATTATGGAAAGCTGCGTAATCTGGTGAAAGCAGTTTTTGGCAACTGGTTTGCAGTTAGTGGTGCTGGTTATTTCAAGAAGTTTTCTGGATTGTAGAAAGGCACTGCTTGGGACTTCCCCTACAAACAAAAGTTACTGCTTAGGGCTGTCTGATGATACAAAGAAAAATAGTTCCTTGAATGTTCTACTAACTTTGAGAAAGCGTAGCAACACTGATTAGCATGCCAAGACAGGGCTTTAATTTCTCTCCTTTTCAGTGCACATACCTTCTTCTAGTATCTCAGTGTGTTTGTCCCAGAAGATTTTTCATTTCTTGTTTTTTTTCAATCACTTTCAAGTCTTCCAAACACCTGGCACGTGGTAGGAGATCCAACACAGTAGGCTGAGCAGACCCTCCATCTGAAATCCATCCAGCCTTCTCCAGTGCTTTGTCAGTTCATTGCAGGAAAAGTCAATCTTACAGGCTTGTGTGTAACACATTTCACTTGAACATGTGTAGTAGGACTGTAGCTTCCTGTGCAGCGCTTGCGTACATACTTATTTTGGGGAAAACATGCACAGAAATATGGCCACTTTGCAGCACAGCAGTCCTTTGGCTGGAGCTGGGTTTTTGGCTATTTGTTGTTGTGCTGAAGTAGTTCAAGTCCTGGGTAATTACTGGGATAAAACATGACATTAGGTATTGCCATGTAATGTGACAGCTGGTCGGGGTCATCTACACGAACAGTGGGTGGAAGCAGAATTGGTGTGCAGAAGGCATTGCCCATGTGTTGAGGAGGATGAGGGTTATTTAATAACTGACACAAAAAGAAGTGAAAGCCCGAAGTAAATCTGAAAGGTTTCCAATATCACCAGGATTACAAGGAAGAAGACATTTGTACAGACAAAGCCTAAATTGAGAATGTACTTAGGAACTGTGCTTGCTCTCAAGACTTCAAATCATGCATGTGCTTCCCCTGGTATTGCAGAATGTTGTCTGTTAAAGTTTGTTGGCATTTTTCCAAAGAAATCCTGCTGAGTGGTTGTTGTAGATTGTGCTGTACAATTTCTTGAAGCCTTGGTACCAAATACTGAAGTCCTAAATGTAGTTAGAGATGTTTGTTTGTAGTGGACAAGACTTAGGCACAGGGGTTGCTAGACACTGGGGAGGGTGTTCTGCGGCAGCTTCTTTATTTTGCTAGTTCAATACTCGCAAGCAGTAAGTGTTATTGTGGACTTGGAATCCAAACCAGCTGCCACTGTGCTGATATTGTAGGTTATAATGTTAGAATATAGTTTGTCTGTGCTGTATAACCTTCATTTTTTCTAGTTTTCTCAACATTCCTGAATATTTTTACTTGGTGGAGATGATGAAGTGTATCCAAGCTTAGATGATTAAGAGGAGCAGGTTCAGAACCTAAGTCTTAGAGATCCATGAACCATACAGAAACAAAGCTGTAAAGAGAGGAGCTATGTTGCCATCATGGTAATTCCAAACAGATCTTAAGTTGTGACCACAACATAGTTCCCAAGGCAGGTTAAATGTGATTTTTTTTATTTTTTTTTATGCTCTTCTTTGACATGAGGATAATTCCCTGGTTTTCCTCTTTTACAAGTCTGGATCTTTCATTTTTTTATTGTGCTAAATTCCTGAAGAGTTTTGTCTTTTAAATTAAAATGATGTGTTGGCTTGGAAATAAATGCATGCATGTCAAAATAAATCAATAAAAGAATATAAAAGAATAATATGAATGAATGAGACAGACTTCAGTATAAATGGGAAACAATGAAACCCCGATCGTTCCAATTCGACATTCATAAATTTGCAGTGAGGTTGGATCTACATTAAGTTAAACATGCATGTAAGTGTTTGCACAATTGGGATCTGACTTAATACCGTATCACAGAAGTGTAGAATTAAATGAATATGCAAATTAAAGCACATATGAGAAAACAGATTAAAATGAAGCAAGTAAACAAGACTTGTAAGTGTCCCCAAACTAATGCTGTTGTGTAATTCTTAAATGAAAACAGTTAGGAACCTATTTTTTGTATATGTAATACTGTATCTAAGCAACATGTACCCACTCCTTACAGGATATTGTAATCAGAGGAAATAAGATTCTCTGTTTCAAAAGTGTAAAATGACATGATAAATTTTCCTTTCTTTTTCAACTCCCTGAAACAGGCAACTGCACACATTTGCTTGCTGTTATGGTGCAGATGGTTTTGAAGACACTAAGACAGGGGTCAAGAGACTAGTTCTAGCTCTGCTAGTCACTTTCAAGGTTACCTTCCCCAGTTTGCTTCCATCAGCTATTTTTTCTTCCTCTTCTTTTCCTCTGCTCTGTATGGACACAGGTTTCGAGGGCATGGCTTCCTGTGGTTTGTTTGTATCATATGCACTATATGCCTGGCTCCTGTCCTTAGAATAGTTCTTGCTGTACTGCAGTTGTGTGAGAAACGGTGTTTAAAAACTACTTTTGTACTAGAGCAAAGCTCAGTGTCGTTCCTTCATCACCTTTACTAGTAAAAAGTTTTGTCCTAGTATGTTATGGTGTAATTATATCATTGTCTTCCTGCTGTGGCAGCAAAACCCTACAGAAGCTAGGAAAACCTTTAAGTCAAAAGCAGACACATGGCTTAGAAAGACTTGGTCCTCATGTTTTAGTAAAAAATAAGCACCTTTCAGAGGTACCAGACCTGTAAAGAATGGGGCTTATTTCTGTTTTATATGCACATTAATTCCGTGATGACCAGGTCAGTGCAAAAACTCACCTTCAAACTTACATCAGAAGAAGGAAAATAGCACCACACATAGCTGTAGCCACAATTGCCTGGTCCTGAAATACCAGTTTGTGTGCTGCAAGTCTATCCGCTTTTTCATGTTTTTAATCTTGCCACGCTGTTTGGTTTTTTTGTGGGGTTTTTTTGAACAGTAATAAATCTATGACAAGAGATGGCTGTTGTCATACTGATCTGAGGTTTGAAAACTGGGAGTTGGCTTCAACACAGTTGTGGAGACTCCACTCCTGCAGATCCAGGATGGTCTGTTTCTTAATCATTCTCTTCCACTACCTCCGTGTGCCCTCCATTTCATTCAAAAACCTATATTGAGTGACCCAAAGCCAAAAGTGATATTGTAGGACCAGGCAGTGAAATCGCAGGGATATAAATTATAGATCAGGCAGGCTCTGGCTGTGCTACAGAGAGGCCTGAACACTTACAGTAACATTGCCTGGCAAGTCACCTGTCTACAGCGGTCAGCAAGCTGCTGTCCCAGGGGTGACTGTAATAGACAGTCTCTGGATGAGTTTGTTTGGCAGTCTGCTGACCCCAGGCTCCAGTACTAATCTCTGATCAGTAACCATCTGCTCAATCCAGCCCAAAAAACTAAGCACTTTTTTAATTGTCAGGAATGACATGGAGAAACTCAGGGGGGAAATAAAACTATCAGCCCCTGATTGGCATATTGATAGCCATCATGTAGTGTGGTGCTGCAGGAAGGAAATTATGCCTGCCTTGCTGCTCAGCAACATTGTCATTTAGAAGTTGGACCTTGATCAATTTGGGTTCCATATTGCTACATTTTGTTGTATTGAATTATGCTTCCTAATGGGAATAGTCTCCTGTAACCCAGTGCTGTGCAGCACTCATGAAGAAAGTGCATTTATGGGATGTGGTGTTTTAAAAACAGTTTGTGTATTTTCTTTAATTACTTGGAAAGAGCTCTGACCTGATTTTTTATGCAAGTCAGAGGTTACTTCTTCAGATTGAAAGGTATTGTGGTAGTTTTGCTGTGGTACCACCATGCAAAGAAGCTGTGTCACTGGAACTCATTGTATCTAGGGGAGAGATTACTTTTGATTTGCCGCACTTTTCCATCTGCTATGGAGGCAAAACACAGAGGCTTTTATAGTTATTCATCTTTGAGCAGGAAACAGACTTTTAACCGTGGCATGCATAAACCCATGGATGCCAAACACCTAAAACATTAATCCTTTGTCAGCATGAACTAGTGTGCAGAATTCCCTAAGTATCTGGTCAGTCATTATGTCACATGATGGTGTTCAGTACCTATGAGACTGATCTTCCTGACCCCCTCTCTGCTGCCCCTATGTGGGTTGGCCTGACACTGCTCTGCATTGTCTGCGGAAGTCAGGTAGCATATTTGACAGGTTAATAAGATACTGGAGGGCATCTTTTAAAAACAGCAAAGTGCCAAACATTGTCATGCAGGAGTTTCTTTTGTTCAATGTGTCATGTCTGGGAGATTTTCTTCCCAGTGGGCAAAGGCTGTGCAGGAATAGACTGCAATATTGGTGATAGGAAAGGTTTGAATTCTGATGCATATTCCTAAGCTGAATGTGTTGGGAGCAGTCATCCAGTACTCTGCAATCTTTCCTAAGTCAAAGCACTCCAGTTCTTACAGACATATCCTGAGTAGGAGTGCATTTCTGACCTTTTTGATTTTTGGAAAATGCAAATGGATTTGTCACACTAAAGAGGCCATGGGACAGAATTGGTAAACTGGCAAGAAGCTTTAAAAAGAAATAATATCTAGATAAAGGAATTTATTTTATGTAATCTAATTCTAGGTGTGCATCTTTGAAGTGAAGTTGGCTCATGGATCTCTGGGGATTGACTTGTAACCATGCCATTTTACTGTATCCTCTTATTTTCATGTTTTGATAATACAGTGGTTCCTCAGAGCATGTGAAATAGTTTCTTTCATGCCAAAGAGTCCACTTGCAACTTGTGCAATCACTTGTTCTTTGACATTTATTCCAAGATGAAATTAATACCTATTCATATTTATATGAATATATATGTATGGGTGCTCTTCAGCCTTAATAGTCCTATAAATTCTGAAAAGGGCATGAACACCTCTTTGAAATGGACCTCTTTCTCAGGAAAAGAGCTGAAAGATGCACTGTGTTTTTCTGGATACTTGATGACCACTGAAAAATTACTGTAAACTGTCTGAAAAATGAAGGAATGTATGGGAAGTGGGAGGTGCAGATAAGATGAGAAAATCAAAATGATGAAGAGAGATGCAATGAGCAGAAGTGGGGAGACTTTTGTGAGGGAGTTCAGGACTAATAGGAGTGTATGGTGAGATGAGCTACAGCTAAACTGGAGCTGGCAAGGTTTTTCATGCAAGGGTTCTCAGTTGTTTAATTCTGGTGCTGACTGGTGACCCCAATCCATGATGCAGCTCCTGGGTGGGATTGACCAAGCAGCTCCCTTAGCAAGTTGCAGACAGCTTGAGCTGAGGCTGGGCTCAGATCTTGCCTGGGCTTGTGGCCAATGGCACTTGGATGCTGGTCAGCAGCTCTTCAGAAGGGCAGATGGAGCACAACTCGCAGGCCTCTGCATTTTCATCGCGGCTTGTAGCGCACAGTCAGAGCACGGTGTACCTGGCTCCAGTTTCCCATGTGTGGAGGGGCAGTCCCCTCATTTCTCATTTTGTCTTCACCTGAAGGCATGACCTGGCTCTGTGCCTGGCTCCAGCAGGCTGGGAGTGATGGGCTTTCTGTGATGTGCATCAGCCAAGGGCTCGGAGGACAGCGATGCCAAGTCAGCACGCTGGCTGCTGGAGTTGAAAGTTGCTGACCTGTGCACTGTGCTGCAGTGGTGCCTTCCTCCCCTCCTCTCCTTTGAGGGCATTTCTCCTGGTCTCAGTGCCATAGTGCTGGGACTTGACACTGGGCAGTGAGTCTCTGCAGCCACAAACTGAGCAGCTGGAACTTAATCACTCCAGCTATCCTTAATTAAGCCTCTGAATGCCCCTATCTGCTAGCCAAGGTAGTGTTAGCCCAGTCCTACAGATGGTGAAACTGAGACTCGAGGAGGTTAAGTAACTTGCCCAGGGCTGTGCAGTGAATGGTGACAGATCTTGGATTAGAGTTTGTGAGTTTCTGGCTCGCAGTAGCTCTTGCAGTCTGCTGGACCGTGCTGCCCAGCCGACCAGTTAGGTCATGCATGCTGCTTGGATCAGAGCTCTTCCAGCCAGAAAATCCTATCTCCCATCTCCAGGGGAAATTCTGTCATTCTCTCAGCACCATCGTATTGTTGGATGTTTTGTTTTGGTTGTTTTTCCACCTTCTGATTTAATTTTAATGGTTACTTCAGTTTCTCAGATTATTCTCCCCATCCTCTCATACTTTATCATTATTGCACTACCTGGAAAGTCCATAGCTGTGGAATATCTTTCATTGTTCATGTGTTATTTGAAAGCCTTCTCTGTATCGTGGCATTAATGTGAAATCACAGGCTAGCTGAGGAATGGTTCTTTTTATATACCTTGTGGTCAATAAACAGGTGCTTTGCAAATGGTGGGTGGTGCATCAGTATCATCACAGGAGATACTTACAAAAATACCAGTCTTACACAAGAAGCTGTTATTTTTCAGAAATACTTAGTGCTGAAAAGGTCACCTCTCTCTATATGGCAACAGGCAGTTGCATTTTTCACCAGTTAAATTCCTGGCTCACTCTGGAAATGTGTTCTTCCTCTGCTATTCCAGGGGAGGCTCCCATCAGCGGGTGCATGATGCTTTCCCCAGCCCCATCATACCACAACTCTCCATAGCATGGCGAGACCCCAGAGTATAGCAGATCCATTCACTCCTCTGCTTTGCATAGAGATTCTGGTGAATCTTCTAAGGCAGGACCTGCACCTCATGTCACTACATAGTTGATGTGGATGACTAGGGAACCAGGACCCCCAGGTACAGCCTCTGCCATTCTGCTCCAGCAGCGTTTTCTGCAAGCTCTCAGCTAGCCAAGTACCATAGCTCTGGGATAGATTAGGGTCTGTTTGTCCCATGCTCCCATCAGATGCCTCAGGCAGTGCTGTTTGAGGATTCACCCCTCAAACACGGGAGTCAGAGAGGCACCACTTGGCCCCCAGGTTTCATGTTGTGAAGCAACTTGTTCATGTGATGGATTAAAAGGATTAAAAGGGCTAAAAAACTTACATTTGGTTACATGATTGTAATGCTATGGATGGATGACAAAGAGCAGAACACAGCTTCTGGCTACCAGGCTTTCACTGAAAACTCAGCTTCAGATTGTTTCAATGTTTGTCTCTTTCATTCTGCATGTTGTGCATCTCTACACTTCCAGCTCCCTGCCACTACAACAATATGAAATGTCAAAAGAGAAGGATTATTTCTGCAGTATCTTCAGCCCAACTGGAAGCAGTAAGTGCCAGGAATGTTAGGCAAATGCCTGTTCTGACTAGATTGCCAGCTTCGTTTTGCCGGCTCAAAAGGTTCAGGTAGGTTGAGAAAGCTTTGGACAAGAACCTGCACTTCTGGGCGCCTCTCTGAACTGAACAGCCAAACAGATCCAGGTCTGCCCGTTGCTTCTTGAGACCAGATGCAAACCCATATTGTGCTTGCAGGGATGGAGGGAGAGCTGGCATGCTTGCTTATGCATACTGAACAGTTATGAGGATATTAATTACTATTATTTAACAATATCTTTACTGTTAAAATGCTGCTTTAAAAGAAGTGTTTCTGATTACTTATTTTCATCTACTTTGTTCTCTATTCACTTGATGAGGCTGAGTAAATAATTCAAATGTTTTCCTTTGAGGAATTCTTTATTAAAGATTTGATCATGAAGTCCTTAGAATGGTTCCATATTTTAAATTATTTGTAAAAGTCTTTGATCCATCATTCTGGGGTTTTGCTTTCTTCTTGGCATGCAGTTATTCCTCAGTTATCCCAGGCTTTAGCTTCCTTTCCTGGGTTTGACTGTTACACAATTACCCAGCATAGAATAAACTGAAATTTAGAATTGAATACACAGTTGGAAATTATTTACAAGCTCAAAATCTGTTGCTGTCTTATTCCCCAGTGTTATCTACCAAGCCTGAATGCTTTAATGTTTTAGAAAGTGGTAACAAAAGATTGGTAAATATTGTTCAGCTGAATCTTGGCTTTCAAATTCAAGAAATCTTCCCCTTACCCCAATCTTACTCTGATTTCTACTCTAGTTTGGATTTACGGAGGCCTTGAGTTTATCTAAATCTGATGGCACTTACCCTATTGTAGTTTTCTGTTCACGATCCATAAATCTCTTCTCATGCTGACAGTATATGGATACCCATCAGTCTCTTGATGAGGAGCACAACAGCAGTTCAGAGCACAGGGGGGAAGGAGAAGGTCCTGCCCTTCAGCAGGCAGAAGCACAGCTCTCTTTCCCACTTTCAGTCCATGAAGGCTCCTTTGTCGTGTAATCTCAGTGTATAATAACACAACCATAGCAAGAGAACCAATAACATTTCCTATCCCAAAAATAAATACATTAACAAATAAAAATCTCCATTTAGGAGCTTAAGATGGGAGGAAATACCGTCTTAAGAGAATTAAATTCAAACCTCAGGTTTGCTTCAGGCGTTTCAGGACAAATAATTGCTTTGTTCCAGGTGGGACTTGAGGGGAAGAGCAGCCATCATGTGTTGTCATCAACACTTGGATTGAAGTTTAGAGGGCCTAAAAATGTTTTCAGAAGGGAAGTGGTGCCATTGCTGGTTTGGCAGAGCAGTTAAAGGAATACTCAAATGTACTAATTAAAAGGTGTGAATGGCATTTTTATGGCTTGGTTCTCATGCAGACTTTCAGCAACAAATGCATCTTGTATTGTAAGCCTGCTTTGGTCTGAAATGATTCACTCTGATTTATATTTTTTAATTAAAGGCTTTTAACATTATGTTGGGAAAACAGCATTGATGCTTAGGTCAGTTAATGGCACAGGAAATAATCTTATTTTTATTTTCTAGGCTGTGATTGCAAAACAGAACTTTAGAATCTCCCTGAGTGGGCGAACCTCCCAAAATATTAGGTGTGCAGAGTTGTGCATGCACTTGCACAGCTTGCGTAGCAACCTAATTATTGCACTTACCTTCTTTGCATGCATAATCACATTAATTACTTGGGCAAGTGAGATATGCATTATGCATACTTTTACAATCACTGGTTGCACTGTATACTTGTAAATATAACTGAGCTTTTTCTAACTGTAGTATGTAATGTAATGAGAAAATTATCTTTGAAGTGGTAAAGTGGTAGCTTCTATATTGCCAGGAAGGATTTCTAGCATGCAGCAATTCTAGCTGTGAACATATCTGATTAAATTACATGAGTTTAGAATGAAAGTTGAATCAGTAAAAAGTGTTTTCATCTTCTTACTGAAGGCCAAAATTCTTAAGCTGAGTATTCAGCTTTCTATACCAAATTTTCTGCTTGTCATCATAATCCCCCCCCCAATAATACAAATAAAAGACTGCATAAATTGATGCATGCTTAACAGTAATAATAAAAAAAAATAAAATCCAATTGATGACCTCAAAATACAGTACATATTTTGCTTCTAGGAGATGGGTGTATTCTGCAAGTCCACTCATCCTTTAATCTCAAATTCTTGGATACAAGCCTACCCTCCCAAAACTCTCAACACAAAACTATCTCGCAGGTTGTCTGTCTCAGCCTGCCAAAAACTGTTGAAGCTGAAAGGGAAGAAGATGAGGACTGCAAAGAATCCACACTTCTGTCACTCAGATACCAGGGTGACTATATTTTCTCTTCCTGGCACTGTTATCTTTCTTCTCTTTGGTACTATTGTTCCTTGCTGGTCTCCAATTTTTGTCTTGATTAAATATGCAATTTGAATATCTGTGCAAGACTTTTTCATTCATGAGATGATGTCATGATTTCTGGGCACTGTTCGTGTTGCATTGGTAGGTAGCACTTAGCAATGCTTGGATCCCCATCTGTTACCTCAGTTTGGTACATCATGCCTGCACTTTAAACTCTAAAATGTTATGACACTGTTTCCTACATTTCTGGCTGCCAGGTGGATTGGAGCCATTCCTTGGAGGATGTGTGTGTGTGTAAAGAAGTAAATAGCTTGGAATGGGCATTTATCCTTGCTGTGAAGGACTGAGGGTGGTGTTCAGTACCCAGCACAACTCATGTGCCAGTTACTGCCCAGAGTAAGACTCCAGCTTTATGTTAATTATTTACTGAAAAGATGACAGCTGTTTGGATGTAGTTGGCTGTGTGTGGTTGTGTAAATTTTGGTAAACTGCAAACTACTGGTCCCTTATCATGGAGATGCTTTCCTATTGCTACATCTTAGCACGTTGCAGAAGTTGTATTAACCAGGTAGACTTCCCACCAGGTGTCTGTTTGATATTCCCTCCACATCTGGTTTATTTTATGTGTCTGTTCTCCATGTAAGGGCAGTGAGAATTACATCCCTCCTTGTCTTTGTGTTCTGTCTGTCAGCTGATTACTTACCTGGTAAAGCTTTTAAACAGTTTTTCTCTCTGTCTCTCAAACCATCTCCTTTTCTTGTTATGTCTTCGGAGATTTGTAAAAATTGCAAGCCATCTTCCTCCTTTTTTTTTTTTTTTTTTTTAATCCTTTTTTTCCCTGGTTTTGTTGGAGGGTTGGGCCAGATGACCTCCTGAGGTCCCTTCCAACCAATATTACTAGATAGTGATCTTTCAGTTGTTCTCTTCTTGCATTTTTCACATTGCAGGTATGTAGTGGGCACCTCAACTTGTACAGAACCATCAGCACAGGAGTGGTGAAGACAAAAGCAAGCATTTTAATGATTTTACACAAAAAATTATTAAAAGCCTTCAAAATAACTTCACTAGAAGTGACCTAAATGCTCAGTTCTGTTCGTATTTCTCCCAAAATGCATTAGAATTTAGCTCCCTGTTATGTTGGTATACTTGAGAATTCAGTTAAAAGAGCTTGTAACTGGAAGAAACAAACTGGTGTTTGTAGACAGTTTTTCAGTACTGACCCATTTCCAACACATTATTTTTGGTGTATCATGTTTTGCATCACTTTGCATTGAGATTTGACATGACACTATTAATAAACTTAGAAGAAGAAGAAAAGAAAAGCCATTTTTTCAGGACAAGTACTGCTAAAATCCTCTGATCTGAAAGAGCCAAGAGTAGGGACCAGGAGAGTGGTACCCTCAGGGGCTGGTGTTTCTCATATATGATACTTATAAAAAGAAATCGTGTAACAAGATAGTACATTTTATCAAACCTCTCAAAATCATTTTATGATTTAGCAGTCCCTGCCTGAGGAGCCCAAGGGATTTAAGCACAAAGAAAGTGGAATAAAGCAGAATCCCATTAATGGAAAGGGCAACAGGGCTGAAAAAATGGACCATTGTTTTTCATAAGCTGTTTGGGTGGTGACTCTGACCTGAAGGGCCTGGCAGTTCTAACACCAGGCCTGTCTGTATCAAGCAGGGAGAAGCAGTGAGAAAAAAGAAGAAAGCACCTGCCACTGGGCAACACGGGGTGAGAGTGAATAGAGTGTTTCTGCATAAGGCTTCAGTGCCAGGGCCTGGTCTAAAGATGGAAGGTTTACACTAGAAAATTCAGCTCTCGTGTTTGCTCTGCTGCTGTGCAATAATCTCATATGAGACAGATTCTGATCGTGATGTTTGGGGTTTTTTACATAATTTTTCTGAATTTTCTTGCTTTTGAATATCTGTGGTAAATGAACTGTTGAACAGGACTGATTGCAACCCAATGGTGTGGTTGGACTCAGTAGCTAGAAATTCATAGAAAAAGAGGAGGGGAATGAACAAGTGCTTAGAGCTATGCTGTTATGCAGGACTCAGTATGGCATCTGGCAAGGTTTGCCTCTTGGTCTGTATAGACCAGGCAAAGTGTATTTAATTTACTTTTTTTTAGCAGTCTTTCAGTTAATTGTGCTCTTTCTTTTTCTAAAGGAACTAGACTCTAAATGAAGTTTACTTCCTGTGTTCCTGATCGTGTTTGAAATGCAGCATTGTAAAATTGAAAGAATTTGTCTTCTTCAGTGTTTGGTTTTCTGCCTTTTTTTTTTTTTTTTTCCAGAGTTTGCACTGTGTAGATTTTCCCTCTGGTGAGGGAGTAACAGAGCCCAGAAGCTTGATTCTAAAAGAAATCTGCTTTTCATAAGAGTGTTTGGTTTGTCGTTGTTGCCCAATTAGCTACAGCTTTCTCCCCAGCAGTAGCTGTCACCAAAACCAGAGAATGAATGCTTGATTGAATTGGAAAACTTATGGTTTGGGCAACAATTGAGTTGTTGTCATCCTCCTCTGTATTATCCAAGTGGTAATTACTTTTTTCATGTAACTTTGAGAGTCAGCAGTGCTGTATATTTGTAAAACAGATCTAAAAAGTGCACAAGCACATCATGCTAAAAAATCTGTTACAGTTTTCAGGAAGCAATCATTTTTTAGACAGTTACAAAGGAGAAGGGACTTCAGTGCTGAGAAGAAACATATTATTAGCTAGAGAAGAGACCAGTATGTCCAGTGTTGTAACATCTTTTTAGTTTGACCATGAAATACAAATATGTTTAGAAACCACTGAGCTAAATTTAACCCCAAGTTTCTAAAAGTGAAGTTTCACCATATTAGTGAATTTTAAATTGTGACCTAGTGAGATAAAAAAATGCCTGTTTCTCAGTAGGAAGAATGAGATGCAGGGCTAGGATAAATTCACCCTATAGCCAGACATAGTGTGCAGCCATAGTCTTGTTTCTTTGAAGAAGCACTTGGAAGCACAGATGTGAAAGTTCTGCAATAGTTGGAAGTTTATATCCCATGTAGTGTCCTAGATGAAGGGCTATCAATGTTGCTGGGATTTTCTGTTCCTCCTCTGCCACCTCTCAATCCCCATCTTTATAAAGTTCCATAAAAATTGTCCAAGAAGCATCTGGGTAAAAGCAGATTCACAATCCAAGTGTCCTTATGTCTGCATTTCCAAGGATGTGCATGACCCGTTTCTAAATGTATTGCAATCCATGGCTTATTCCAAGAGTGTTTTTCTTGTGGATTGCCTTTCTGTAGCATGTAGGCAAATAAATTGTCAAATTCCCCGAAAAGCGCTGTGAGCACAAGCACATAATTAGTTTTAGAGGATTCATTAAAGCAAGTCATCGAGTTCCTCAAGAACTGTGGGCCTGACCCTCAGGATCCTAAGCTGCTGCAGCATCCTGCCATATCTGCCCCGTGTCTGGGACGGGGACAGTCTGCTAAAATGGTGTGTGGGCTTTCCTAAAGGTTGTGGGCGCTGAAAAGCACTACTTGAAAGGAAAAGGCTTGTCTAAAGTGACATAATATCTTAGGGACTGCAAGTAGTTTAAAGCCCTCTGTCCCTTACTTAGATCAGATTAAATTCATTTTCTACCTCTAAGTTAGTAGGAACTGAGTTTTAATTATGGCTGCCTACGGGTCAGCTGCAGCTTGGGCTTGTGATTGATTGGGTCCTCCAGAGCAAGCCAAAATGAACACAGGATAGTCAGCACGAGTAAACTCAGGCCAATTAGTTGCCAGTGCTGTCGGCAATGCTATGGGAAATCCATGTTTTTATCAGTAGGACTGCAGCTTGCATCAGCAGTCTCCATTCCTCATAAGCTGATCATTGACTTATAAATTCTTCTGGTATCTTTGGGATATTTTTATCCTCTAGCCTAGTTCTTGTACTAAATTTGAGGGGACATATCACTAGCTGTAGCAGTGGCAAGGCTAATATTTTCTTTTGGAATATTGTGTAATATGTCAGCTGAAACAGAAAATGCATTTTTATGGTGTGTTTTGCTGTCACAGAATTGCATAGAAGGAGCAGAACATGCTCCTGCTAGCAGCCTCTGTTTCTCCTTCTGATTTAATGGAGTAAATCATCAAGGTTTCCAAAACTGGGCTGAGTATTGTGTTATGTATTACTAGTCATTTGGAAAGGGGTAAGGCTTAGTAAATCAAGGCAATTGATTAAGTATCTACCCTAAATGATAACAGAGCAGATGTTCACAAGGTGTCACTGGCAGTGTGGTTATGGGATTCAGTGTGCCTTGCTGTGTCCTCCTATTTAAATACAGAGTGCTGTGTGAGAAGTATGTATGGGACTCACTACTAAAAATTGTACTTGCCAAGAATGAGGCAAGAGTTGAACTAGTAGCTGGAACAGTTATGAGCCAGAACTGACTGTTGAACTTCTGGCCCATCATCTCATGCAATTAATTGCATGTGTGAAGTCCCATCTCTATTGAGAAGTTAACTCCATTTTGCAGCTCTTTTCCAACAATCAGTCATGCAAGGAGCATGAGGTAACTCACCACCACTTACAGTGCCCATCTGAAGAACATCATGATTTCAGCAAAAGCTTCACTGGATTTTGTAATCCTTCTGATCTTCACTTGAAATGTATTTGTTTATTTGATACTTGAGGTATCCTTGATCTGTTGAAAATGCTTGTTTGCATTGTCTTTTTGAAAGTTGTGTCAAAAAAATAATTTAGAAAAGGGAGCAAGGAAGTATGAATTGATGGTTAACCTTGTAAACCATAAGAAATCTGTGGGGTTTAATGACACAGGAAAATGACACAGACCTCCTTGGTCTAGAGAAGTTCTACAGCAGAGCAAATAACAGTGTAAAAACCACTTTAACACATCACCACCACATCTCACAATAAATGCAGAGAGAGTGTAAATTGCATGCACACTGCTGTACACAGTGTTTTTGTGCTGTTGTGCTTTTTTGGTTATTCCTGCATAAATGGTTAATAAGTAAGTTAGTGATGAGAAGTATATCTAATGTTTGGTCACAGAGAAGTTGCTTAATGAGTGTCTGTTTTCCAAGGAAGCCAAGACTTGGGGGCCAACCCACTGACAAGATTATGAGCAAGCACCTTGTAAAAGCTGGTCAAATTATAGGAAAACATTTGATCCCTTTCCTCATCTCCATGTTTATGTGCATAGGTTATTTTTCTGACAGCTCCATCATTTATTATCTGTGCTGTATTTGTTTTGCTGCCAAATGGTACGATTTCCCTGGGCTCAGCCAGTTGTTTTGTAAGGTGAACACTGTCAAACAGAGTGGGCTTGAACCAAGTTGAGATGCAATCATACTGCTGCTAACAATAAGACAAACAGTAAGATTTATTCTTTTAATGAAAAGCAATTCATCCATCAACAGTTAAAGAGAAGTAAATGCACCTTCATGCATTGTCAAGGGACATTCATATTCTAAATAGTGATCTATGGGCATTTGAAGTAAAAAGGTATTTTAACCTTATTATCAATCACTGTCAATTTGAGCTAGTTGACATTTCCTGTGAGTTGGATTAAAGTAAGGACAAGCAGAAAGAGGTTGAGGTTTTCTCCCTGAGTGTGTAGATTAGACACGTTTGCATTCACAAAGCCTTTAAACAGAGGACTTGTTGCTCTAACATTTTCAAGGTGTTTTGCAATGTCACGATTTGCCTCAGGTTGCTCAAATGACAGTTTTAATGCAATGAAGCCATGGCAGGAGCAATAGTTTTTCTCTATCCCTGGTGGGATTTCACATTCAGAGGATACCTGGCCTGTTTGTTGTCAGGGTATGGAGTTTTGAATAAAGTCACTGAAGATGTCCCCTTTACCTTTTATCCCATTGTGACGAATCTAGGACTTCAGATTATAGGAAAGGACCCCGGGAATTAAATTCAAGTAGATTGTATTTTAAGTATGTGCTTGTTCTATGACAAATTTATGCTTTAATACTTTGCTTTATAACAAATGGTGGCATGAAAATTGAGTAAGATGTTAACAAGAGACTGTCTTGTTTTCCAAATCTCCTGGTAATGTCTCAAGTCAGGCATTTAATTTGGATGGTTTCCTTCATAATAAAAATGAGAAGCAGAGGGGAGAGGACATATTTTTTTTTCCACTGGCCCTGAAAAAAGTTGTTCTCCAAAGAGTGTGATGTGACACCAGCATGCATCTTAGGTCCTGCTTAAGTGCTTGTTGGGTCGAGTAGTGTTTAGGCCTGTGTCAGCTCTCCAAGCACAGGTAGATATTTTATCTCGGTGCTTTTTAGAAGTGGTTAGTTGACATTTGACTCCAGAGATTTTATGTTTTTGTTTATCTAGATATCTTGATATATTAATGTCCAGGATGTCTTCCCTGGGGTGTCTGTGCTGCTGAATAACTACAGATACAGGAAGCTAATTGCTGTGTTTTCTCTGGCAAAACCTACACCTTGGATAACCCCTTTAGCAAAGCTGATGCTTGGAAAGGAGTTGTAGCATAATCCACATTCTTGGGTAACCAGATAAAATCAGAGGCAAAGGAGCTACTACAGTAAAGGGCAGGTAGTGTGTGATAAGAAACTAGAGGGCTTTTAGGAGCAAGGTGGCTCTGTGATGCTGCTGCTCAGTTGCAGTGGAGCTGGGGGGTCAACAGTGCAGATAACCTGGAGGCATATGGGTGAACACATGGTGTTCTTCCTGCCTCTTGCTTTCTTAGCCCTTTCATTAAAATTGAATTAATACTTAGGTACTCCTGCTGGGCATTGTCACTGCTTTTTCTCAGCTAGATTTAAACAAATGTGTAGCGTGTAAAACCTTCAAATCAGTGAAGCAGTCTCCGTGCAAGTGTAGCTTAGCTCTCCTTCCCAGTCGTAACATCTCTGAAATGGAAGCATAATGCTTATTTTTCCATGCACTTGTCTGCCTCCCTCATAAGCAAACCCCTTGCATTTGAGTTGTTCCAAGTCCAACAGTGCCAAAATGTATTTTTGTGAAATAAAATGGCTAATTAGATCACATAAACTTTTAGAATATAAAAAATAAAACTATAAAACAAACAGCTGTGCACTCAAGGTTCATCCAACCCCTTCTGCACAAGTTGCATTTTGATAAGCATGAAGACTAGGGGTTCATGGCATTCACCCTTTCAGTGATCCAGCCTCAATGATGTTCTTGAGGAACTACCTTCTTTAGAAGAATTGAGCATTTAGCTTTGTTGGGAAGAAGCCCAGTTGTAGGAGCTTTTCTCTAGCACCTCCTTGTAAACATCAATACAAATTCACCTCTGTACTATGCAGAATGATGTCACTTTAAAAGACTTTATTGCAGTCATGTGTCTCTGTAGGACCTTACCACGTAAAAGGAGAATTTGGGGCTTCTTAACAAGGGGAAGAAAAATGCTGCCTCCTTTCTTTGTGCACATTTCCTATTGAGAACTGATTAGCAAGGAAGAAAAGGAATGTCTTCTGTTGACTGAGGAAGTAAGGTATACAAGCAAGACTTCTCCATCCTGCCTATTGGCCTTGCAAGAACCTCAGGCCACAGCCAGTGTTACATGCTCTCTTGGCTCAGTCCTTTGAGCCAGGAGGGATCTTATAAATAGGTGTGCTGGCAAGAGGGCTTATAGCTGAGCAGCTACTAGATTCATCTGGCCCAGGATTGGACGCAGCTGTGCAGTAGCGTGGTGCTTGGCTGTCCTCAACAAACACTGGGATGGTCTTGGGACAACCCCCCCACCTCAAATGCATGGGAGGTTCCTTAAAATGCAGTGAGGTCTCAGTGTGTGCTTCCTGAGTCCAACATTTCTTTGCTCTTTTTCCTGATGTTTGTCGTTCGCTGAGAAATGGCTTCTGTTTTTAGGGTTCACATTGTCAATATCTCCATTTGTAAAACTATTTAAAAACAAATAAAAAAGGAATATTAACACACACATGCAGTTACTGTACTGAGAGGGGAAAGATAACTTGAAAGATCCAATTATTAGTGTCAGGATTTGACTTTATTTTTTTATACAACTTAGCTTCTGAAATTATGAGTAGATAGCAGCAATAATTAGGGAGTTCTTAGATTCACAGTGCAATCAACAAGTCACTTGTGTAGTCTTCCTTACCATTTTGAATGATTTTAGAAAGACAGAAAATTGTGTTTATAGAGATACTTGTATAATATTATGTATTTCTGCTTAATGTCTGCTAATCTAGATACTTCATAGACAAACTCAATTTTTTTTCTGAACCATTTTCTTCTTTTGAGGCTATGTATTGTTGCTTCTGACACAGAACATCCCCCTGTGTTTAGCAACTGTCATTTTTTTACCATGTATTTATTTCTATTCACTGATGATGTGCTACTCTGAGACCTATGCATGCAAACTGCTTCTGAAAACACTCTGTGCTCAGAAGTCTTGTTGAAATCAATATGAGAATAAAGAACAAATACTTGCCAATTTAAGCTCTGAGTGCTTACAAATACAGCTGTAGTGTGGAAAAGAGTATAAAAGCTCAAACATTTCTGCTTTTATAGTTCTATAGAAATGTGCTATACTGTGGGGATAAAATCTATACCTCAGCATGACTGTCTCAGTAGGTAATTAATATTATCATCCCCATTTTACAGATGGCAAAAAAATGGCAGCAGAAGAGCTGTAGTTTCCCCAAGGCAAAAAGGTGCATTTGGAACTGATACTGAAATTCGGGTTGGCTTGATCTTTGCTCCTCCACTGCGTTCTCTAGAACCAACACCAAAGCAGATGCTGTACTTAATTTTCATGTTGTCTTCCACTTGAGTGAGTGGCACAGTTGCTTCTCAGCTTTCTACCTCTTTAGTGAGAGATATTTTCACCAAGAAGTTCGATCTGCTCACAATCTGACCTTCCATTTTTAATCTTCCTTGACTTGAAAAGCAACGTATGCATCCTTCTGCTCTGCTCCAAGTGTTTGAGCCTGAAGTGCATGGAAATTTCAGACTTGGGGGGAAAAAAAATGCTTTTACTTACTGATGCAAAGGTTTTTTTTCTGAAATACAATATTTCTTTAACTTTTCATTTCAATTAAAGCAAGAGGAATGTGCAGTATTAGAGCAGTACTCACTGTGCTGGCTGCCCCACTGGCACAGGTTTGGCCCATTGATATGAGCATCCCAGAGCTGTGGGAAGTCTTTGCAGTTCATGATGGTTTGTCCCAGGAACATCTCTAGTAGGGGTCCCTGGGAATGCTGGCGTCGGTGCTCCTTGTGCTGCTGCTTGTTCTCTTGATGTGCACCCCAGCCCAGTAGAGCCTGAAGAACAGAATCTTTCTGAGTGCTAGTAGACACATGCTGTTAAAATAAATGTAAGGGCTGGATAGTCTGATCATAAAATAGAAAATTGTCCCAGTAGGAGAATGGTTCTTCCCTGTTCTTGATACCTGGAAGGGTTCTGCTGTTGGAACAGCAGGTGAGAAAAAAGTAGAGGCAAATATCAAACTCCTCTTAGAAAAATAAGGGCAGGAGGCAGAAGTTGATTTTCCATAGATTTCATACTGAGACAGTCTCAAATAGGATGTATTTCTCAGTATGTTAGGACTAATAAGAGCATTTAGTTATTCATACAGAAGAGCTTGGAATGATTTACGAAGAAGAATAAGCATCAAATTACCATAATTCTTCCTTCTTTTTTTACAATAAAATGTGTAAAGGAGACCAGGAGAAATGATCAAGAAAAATTTTGGCTCAAATGAGAGCAAAGGATTTTTTCCCAAGCAAAGATTTCTGAAAAAATGCTATTTAAGCTTTAGGCCTTGGAAAGCAAACATATTCCTTTGTCATGCTCGGTTCAGCTTACAAATGGTGCTCAGCTTTTACTGTGAAAATGCCCACTCTAAGTTACATTAGGGCTTCTGGTTTTGGGTACAGTGTTGTAGACCAGAGTTTACTTGGAATTTTGTCTAAGGCAAAGAACTGTAATAACAGAATTTATCTTCAGTCCAAGAGCTGATTGTGTTCCATGCTGACAGTATTCAAACATTTACTTCAATCTTTGCCTCAATTTCTGTTACTGATCCAGTGGGAGGGAGTCTGCAGGCACTGAGCACTTCAGCCTGCCCAGTGTCACCCTTGTTCATGTGTCCAGTTGATCCAGGTCAATAAAAAGGCTTTCCTGAATGCTGCAGAGAGCAGGTGGAACTTTAGGTTGTGTTCAGCAAAAGAAGAGGGCATGGAACAGAGATTATTGGTGATGGGTCAGAGAGTTGATAATAAATGCTTTGGTGGAAGGGATGCTTTGAAGGCAGAACTACAGAAGTACAGTCCACATTAACTTATGCAACCTGTTGCTGTTTAAGAGAACACAAATAGACAAATGAGCCTACTTTGAAATGTGCCCAAGATTTTCTTTTCTCTTTTTGAATATTCCCTGGATGTGTTGGAGAAAAGGAAACAAGGGAATAATGTGTTCTTATTCAGTGAATGTCGTGCAGGAAGAGCAGGCTATGACCTGATTCAACTCAAAGAAATAGGCACAAGTATCCACCATTTCCCTGCTAAGCATTAGCCCAACCCTTAGACAGTATTTAGAGCTGAGGGTGGGGGACTATATTGTGTGGCTGCAGGTTAAATAACCCCCATGGGCTGTCATTGTGTTTTGCTGTCTGTACAGCTCCTAGCACAATGAGTAAATGAGTAGTAGTAAAGACCTCAGTAGTAGTATTGCATTGGAAATAATAACCCATGTTCATAGAAGAATTCTACAGTAAAAGGAATGAAGAAAGAACAAACTTGCCGAATGCTAAATTATTCTTTGTTTTTGTTATATTTTTAAATGCATGATAAGCTGAAGGTATTTGAGTCTTTTAATCATAAAGCATTGTCAAGACAACCAAGGTAATATGTATCCTTGATGACTGCCTTTAATTGTGGAAGGGAGGGCAAATCAAGAAACAGCCTCTCCTTCAGGAGCACAGACAATAGGACTAGCAGAATAGTTAAAAATATTTTAAATTGATTTTTTTTTTCACTGTTTAAGAGACATTAGACAGGCTTCTTCAGCACTGTGCAGGCTTCAAGAGAATGAGAATAACAGGAACTCATTTAAATTCCAAATGCATCTCTGTCTGTGTAACCAGCTTGTTGTTGTACTCTGCAGAATTGTTCGATGAGGATTAATATTGTTGACTAAATTTACAGAGTGCAGGGAGGGAAAGACTGAACTTTTCTGGGGTCTGGATTTCCTCTTGATTCTTGAAAGGAGGGCAATATTTGTGCATAGAAGGAAGAATAAAAAAAACCAAACCACCTCTATTTGCTGAGGGTAGAGAGAGGGCACAATTTGCTTTACATGCTATCTCCACATTTAGTTACTGGAGGAGCAAGTGCTTGGGAAAAACCACATGGTGCTCAAAGCTCTCTATTATTAAAAAAAAATAAATCTGTCCATGCTCAGCAGTCAAGATGGAACATTAATTAATGCAATACTGAAATCACTAGGAACAAAAATGAAATTAATCCCTTAAATATGCTATTTTTATTCCAAGACTTAAGCTTCTCTTCCCGACTTGCTTGTATGTGTATCTCTGTCTCCAATGAAAGTGGAGCAAATGTATAAATGTTGGCAGAATGAAGAGCTTCCTACAGTCTTCTGTCTCTCCAGGGGACAGCAGAGCAGTGAGCTTCATGTTTTCTCCAAATTACCTTGAGAAAGGCATGTTTTACAAGGGCTGCAGTGCTGATGATTATTTGCTGATTACAACAGCTACAGGTGGGCTTCATTCATCAGTTGGGAAACTTCTTCAGGTTTGGCTGGTCAGACAGCTCAGTGAGCCAGAATGGTGCAGTGTTACCATCACAGTGTTGGAGCCAGCTGATTCTAGAGTAAATAGACTACAAAGTGTAGGTGGGACTTCAGGAACACTAGGCATATCTGCTAAATTTTTTAATTTCTTATTGCTCACTGGAGCCAGATCAATTAAGAGGAGAAAGTGATAGTAATTACTGTCTGAGATGCAGACTATGTAATTCCTTCTGGGTTGAAAGGAAGGGGGGATAGTCAGTGAAACTGAAGACACCCCAAAGGAAAAGCTTTTCTGCAGTGTCTAATTAGTCTACAGAGCTCACTGACACACAATAGCATTGGGAAGTTTCCAAAACCTTTTGGCAGGAGCAGTTGTGATAGGAAAGATTAGCACAGTTAGAAGCAGGTGAATTGCTGAAACCTGGTGTCCAACTGGGGTATCTCTTGGAGCTGCCTTGCCCATGCTCTGACAGCAGTGCTGTCTGTGGCTGAGCATCTGAGGAACTCTATCCCAGGGAGGTTGCTGGGAATATGGTAGGAGCTGATCCCATTCTGCAGCTTTCCTCAGTAGAGTTACTGATACAATTTCTCCCTAGCTGCCTGTGTTTTCTGGAACTTGCTGGAAAACAAAGTTCTTGAGATCTCTGGCTTTCTGGTAAATGCATCTGAAAAGGCCTAAAAGCTTCTGAAGTTCCCTGGATGGTGAGCGGAATGAGTAAGGGTAGCACAGAAACATAGAGATTCTTAAATATTGTTTCTTTGAGAAATGAGTCTAAAGGTACCAAATAGTCATATCTCCAGGGAAGGACAATCCCCTGGTCTGGCAAATCTGTGATTTGTAATTAGTGGTCATGAGGACAGTTGCTAGATTACTCCATGACTGTCAGGAGGTGACTATTGTAGTGTCCCAATCCTGTATGGCAATTTCTGTTGCTTGTAACTAATAAATATTCCTGGTTAATAGAAAACAAAAGTGGGTGAAAGAGCAACAGGGAGAAGACATAAGGCAATGATATTTACACAAGCCGTAAACAGTGCCCTGATGCATTCTCTCCACTGGAAAAACCTTCCATAAAATACAAATCTCCAAATGCAATTTTTCACTCTCTACTTGTTTTATTTACTTTTGGTGTGCAAGGTTCTTCCCATCTTTTCATTTCTTCAGTTGCAATACTACTTGTGTGACTGTTAACTCCAGCTCTTATATTGTGAGATCTGCTGGTAGGAGTGAGAAGTAATTTGTTTTGAAAAGAAAAGCAATGTAAATGTGACATTGCTAGGTTGTCTGAGAGCTGATTTGTAGTGTGGTAACCACAAGCACATGAGAATTGCTTTGGGTTTTAGTGCTTCCAATGTAAAATCTGATTCTTTCTCATTCTCTCCTTAACTGTTCCCACACCTTCCTCTTCTCCTGTGGTGGACTGCAGGCTTTGCACCTCAGTTGCACAGCCACTTCCAGGTTGCTGCAGATGTGGTTCTGGTTACAGAAGTACCCGGGCAAACTCTGGAGCTATGCAGTGTTTCTTCAAGCACCCTGCTCTAAGGGCCATCTCAACAGTGTAAGTTATCTTTTGACTTGTTGATGGACCAGATCTCCAAGAATGTGAGGCAAGTCTGTATAGATCAGTGGCCAAGGTTGTCCCTGTTTTTTCTGTCATTCCTCAATGACTATGGCAGTACTTCTTTCTAAGCTTGCTATTCAGCAATGTTTTTTCCTACACTTTCTTCCTTCTAGTTCACAGTTGCTTCCAATAAAAAACTTTGTCATCTTTCTTGCCAAACTGAAATTCTGTCTGGTTGCCATTTACATGTGTGGTGCCAGGAAGGAAGGACAGACTTTCAGCTTCTGTCTTGGAAGGAAAGGAGACCAGACTAATGGTCATTTAATGAGCTCTTCCCAGCAGATGCTAATATGCCCAGAAATAACGTGGCACAGACACGGTTTTAATGAATGAAGAATGTGGAACAGGTTTTATTATAATTTTCAATTTGCTTTTGAGTTGAGCAAGCTGCATGAATATCCAAAGACATTTCTCTCTATTTGTCAACAGATGAATGCCCTCTGAATTGTTAAGGGCAACATTTTTTGAGCAGAGAGATGTTATCCTCAGGCGTCATGGCTAAAATGAAATTTGGGTAATTCTATTTCACCTGCCTAAATTCCCCCTGTAGTTTCTGTTGGATGCAGAGCTCTTTGCTTCTGCCCTGCACTGCTGTGCAGTCATACTATCCACTATTAAACAGCTGCTGCCCATAAGTAGCTGAAACATTTTGGGATCCTCTGGGATGAATTGCACTGTATAAATACAAAATTATACCATTATCATGTTTGAAGTAAGATTTAATATAAACAAACGATTGTTTCAGTAGATGGTGCTCATCTGAGTTATAGCAGCTCAGGAGCTCTGGGGAAGCAGTGGAGTACCAGCAATGCTTCCCACATATCACTGTGTGTATGAGTTTTTCCAAAGAAGAGAGCAAGAGAAAGCTTTTCCCCCTTCCAGCTGAGGAAGGGAATGATGCCTCTGAGGCACTGGAAGGGAGCGAGCCAGCTGCTGCAGAGCCCACAGAATTCGGCAGTCTCGGGCTAGTACAAACCCACCTCTTCCCCATCCTCATGAGGTGCGTTGTTAAAGGGAGGTATTTTTCCTACCTCTACATAGCAGTGCATTACTGCCTTCTCTGTTTTCAGTGGGATAGAAAAGTATGTCTATGAGAGAGCGTATCTGATTTGCAGTTTCTGTCCACCAAGTTACCTGGCACGTTTTTCAAGCTGCGGTGTAACTAGCAGGAAGGAAACGTTTCCCCGGCTGCTCTCATAGGTCAGGTTTCATGGCTGCTGTGGAGTTACCACACAGCACCTTCAGAGTCATGACCCAGTGGTTAGCTGCCAGGCACCAGCTCCTCTTATTTCCTGAAATATGCCTTCCCACCGAAGTTCAAAATGTCACTCACTTTACACCAAGGAGGAGAAATTGTGTTGTAATCTATGGAGAGGACTTTGTTTAGTGTATGCAGCCAGTCATGCTGGGCAACACCCAAGCTTTGCAAACTAAACATACTTGTCAATGAAGATCCATTTTGCTCACAGCATACCTGGTTTAATACAGTAGATAGCATTAAAAATATACCATTTATGGACAGAATCTTTAATATTTTAAGTAGTATATTTGGTAATTCCCTATTGCAAGCATTAGTAAGGATGCAAATTCCATCAGTAATGGCAAAAGGAAAGTTACTAAGGCACTGAATTGCACATCCAACAAACGGGTCATTTCTAAGTATTTCAGGAGAAAGAGAAAGTGCTAAATATATGCAATAGCCAGGACAGTAGAAATGGAGGTAGCTGATTTGTGGTGGCACATAAGCCTTCTGCCCCAGAGATGAGAACTGTTGAAGTCGAACTTCTGGACCTTCTGTCTGTGGAACAGATGCAGCAGGATCCTGGAGTTCCCAGCTGTAACTGTGACTGTGGACTCATTACCCAAGGGATTTGAGAGGATCACTTGCAAGAAAAAAAAGGTTGAGGTATCTTCAAAAGCCTAACAAAAATTAAAGAATGCTTACTAGCCTGTTTGTCATAGATTTGCATACAACATAAGTTTGACTTGCAGTTCACTCCCTTGCCTAAACAACACTTTTCATTCTCACATCAGGATGTACATTTTATTAATAATCTAGGAACAGGTTGGCAAGGCATTCCTTAATCTTGCTTTGGAAGAGTTGTTGATAAATTTACCAAGTGTGTTGAATTGCGTCAGCATTTTATAGGAGTTACAACTGTCAATTTTATAGTGAACAAACAACCAGGAGAATGTGGAAAAAATACCAGTTAATTAGCTGTTGAAATAACCAAAGTATTTTGCAGACTCAAGGCAGTGTAGTGATTTATGGAAGCATACAGCTATAAATATTTTGATGTATATATGTTTGTGTGTATATACATATCTGTAGATATGTTCCTCATTCAAATAATGCTGCTTTCTTCTCTTTCCATCAGTTCAAAGCATCATAAAATACATTCAGGATTTGCCCTCTCACAAGGTTAGTTCCTTTACTTACTAGAGATGGAGCTGTGATTCTCCACCATTGCTCTTGTTTTGTTGGCAGTACCTGACCAGTCCTCCCAGCTTTATTTTCCTCCTGTGTTATGGAGCTCATTTCTCTACACTCTGATGCACCTGTGCTGCAGGAGACACCAGGCATGTGACAGTCACCAAGTCTTTCATCCTTCTATGTGATAGGAATAAAATGGATGGAGAAGTAGGAAGGCTTTTCAAACAGAAAAAGCAGCCACGGACTCACTGTCTTCTTAGGGCATGAGTGGGGCCTTCCTGAGAATTTCTGTGGACTTCAGGAAATCCAGTGCTGCCTTTAATCTGGCTGTTTGATTACAGTTACTCAGGCGAGCCTTTTAACTCCACTTTTCTGCAAACAGGACTTTTCTTGGCCTTTCACTACAGTGTTGCTTTCAGCAGTGTCTTTCCATTACCTGCTATCAGAGCAGGCTGTTTTAAAGAGCTGGAAACCTCATCCTCAAGTTAAAAGGGAATTTCAGATTATTTTAGTGGTGCTAAAATTTGGCAGAGTTTCATGGGCCAGGATAACAAAAGGAATTGATCTGTGTAGTCAATAGGTCGTCTGCCTATTTCTCTCTGTTTGACAATGAAGCCTTCACAGGCAAAGCAGTTCTGGTGAGCTTCAGTGTAACATCATGCTCCCAGCCCTGAGTGGTAGAGAGTATAAAACAAGTACATTGAGACAGAAATACTGCACTGATGCATTGCTATGCCAGAGGTCCTGTTTCAGTGCTCCTCAGAGCTTTTTGCTCTAATACCACCTTTAAACAAAGAGATCCATGTTATTTTTTTGTCTACTCACAAGGCTACCAGTTGACCTCCAGCCTGTCACTAACAAGACTGTTGTTCCTCTCAAGGGACTCAACCTACCTTGACTGTTCTGGCTGGAGTAATTCTTCACACAGTTTCTTTCTCAAACCTTATTTGCTTTGAATTGTCCCCCTTAGCTCTGACCTGTGGTGTTCATCATTTGATCCGGTGGCACCAGGGCAAACGTTTTAGGGAGGAATGTGCTGGTGAATGTCAGGTATAGCTGCCTAGAGATGCTTCAATATATGTTTGCCTTCTGGCTGCCTTGAGGTTTGTATGACATCTCAAGAGGTTAAGAAATGTCTCTTAAGTTGCTATTGGGAAATTGTGTGAAACAGGAAATGTTGGGAGGAACCTGCTGTAAGGTGGTGGGTAGAAAATACTACTGTAACATTTTGCTCAACAAAAATAGCCTGTTTTCTGTGATTCTGTTCTTAAGAATAGAGCACTGGAAATATGTGTTCCTATTTGTCATGGCTAAACAGCTTGCTCTGATGGTTAAATGCAAGAAATAGGTATGCTGTGTGTAACAACAGCCTGCATAATTAATTATGCTACCTATGGCTGTAAGCATCATTTCAAGACGAAGAGGAGTAATTTGAGAAAGCAGTTTGAGAAAGGAATCAAGATAGATGTTTTATCCAATGGTTTCTATTGACAAGGGTTGGGCTTTGCTCTGTCCTCGCAGGGCTGGAGTGCATGATAGCAGGAGTCCAAACCTTGTCCTTGGTACATAACTGAGAAGGGGAAGGAGAGACACAGGTCAGGACTGTTTACCCATCTTACCTGGTTTATTAATTTGTCAGCCCAGAGAACTGCTGTGGTATGGCCTTTGTCCCAGTGACAAGATAGTATTTGGAATTACTTTGAAACCAGTAGGAATATTGCAGTTAGTTTAACTAGGAGAAGCCACTTGCTTGTTGTAGGGTTAAATATAGAGGCAGTGCAGTATTTTCATATTATTTTGTTTATTGACTAGTTCTTAAAAAGCTCGCTTTAAATTTTAATGGCCATTTTAGAGCTGTTTAGTCATCAAGTAGTTAGCAGTTTAAAGACTTTGAAAAGCTGTTCAAAGGTCTAAATAGTACAATGTATCAGTTAACAAGTTGCCTTGCTTAAAAAATGTAGAATTTCCAATGAAAGTTTGACATGCTTGGGGGCTACTCCAAGTTTTGATACTTAGAAGTAACCAACTACGGTATTAGGCATTGACATTTTTAAATGAGAATCAAGCTGTTTACAGGGTACGTAGGAAGAGTGGGTTGTATTTTGTCACAGTGCAGGGTTTCACTCATGGTTAGGTACACGACTATAACAGGACAGGTTTAGCTCCAAAACAAAAGCAATACAATGTGATGGTAAAAAATTAAATAATATATTGGCAGGAGAACAGGCAGATTTTCAGTTCTGATCTAGCAAAATGCTGCTTTCTGGCCCTCTTCGCTGGTCCCCAGTCCTGGTGATGGGCATAAACCTGGAGTTGGGGCCAAGGCTGCTGCTCAGGAGTAGGCTGAGTTTGTGCACCACGGAGAAGCTTTTGCATGGCTGGAGAATCCATGGCCATTTTGTGCAGCTTTAGGTGGCAAAATAATAGCAACTTCACTAGAATATGTTTCTTAGGGTGGTTGGAAAAGGCCAGTAAGGATGGGATTTGTCCAGTATTACTGTATGAAGGCTTCTGGATACACAATTTAAGTCAAATCCCAGAAATGTCAATTCAGTTTATCAAATGCTTGGTTTTAAGTTCTGTGTGTTTTCTTTAGGCTACCCTAGAGCCTTACATTCATTTCTCTCCAAACAAATTTGTCTTTTTAATATATATCTACATTTACTAGTAATGCATAGTTCTCTTTTTTTGCCACACTATTTCAGATGACTTAATTCTCCTGTAACAGTTTTTTAGATTTGGATAAGTTTTTAGTTGGATGTTAATATTTTCATGAGATAGAAGAATGATGGCTTGATTTTTCCTTTCCCCTTTCTAATAAAGGGTGACCTGAACAGCCATAGTGACTGCAGAACTGTTATTATAGAGGGTGTGAATTACAGCAAAATGACTGTAAAATGCAATAGAATTTCAGACTTCGATAATAAAGATTCATCTCAGATCTCCTGAGATTACAAAGGTGTTAAATGACTTTCTGTGCCTTTCTAATATTTCAGGTTGCATTGTAACATCACTGTCGAGATCTATTTGACATAGTATAACACTTTCTCAAACAACAGCCTGGCTCTTCTCCTGACGGAGAGCATGCTTTGAATGAAAGTTCATTAGTCTATTGAAACATCTCAGTTAATTGCTAAGCTAGTACCCGGAATTGTCAAGTTCATATTTCCATCTGTGCCACAAGCATAGCAATAAAGAATTTTTTGGACAGGTTAATTTGCCTAAAATACCATGTAGTCAATCAGAGTAACAAAGTTGTTGATGGGAGCATCTGTCAAACTGGAGCTTTCATCAGAGCTGTCCCTCTTTGCTAGATGAACATCTCTGACTTCCACGAGTTGGCAGAAATACAGCAAACAATAACAGCAGCTGCACTAGAATAATGTTATTCCGATGCTAAACACCAAACAGCTGGGTGTTGCATTGGTAAGAATGGTTTATAGTTTAGCTTCTTGTGAAAATAAAATTCAGACATTCAGATATAGCATTGTTTTAATATTTAATTTAGATTGTTTATATGATTTGCATTTTGTTAATTTTACATTTCATATAATTTGCTGGAAAACAGCACTTTCTTTGAAATTGTGAATGTACAAATGCATGCATAAAGATTCCTAATATGTGGTGCTTTTCTTTAAAAAACAAAACAAAACCAAATTAAATGTCTGCACTAGAAGCAAATTAAATGTATAAACTGAAATTATTTAAATGAGTTGGGAACTTGCATAGAGATTTCCAAGGCATGCACTACATGGCCCACAGTGTGCCATTAATTTTCTGACAATCAGAAAGATCATTTAACAATTAGGTTCCATCTTCTACTGCATTTTGCTCATCACTGGTAGTGCATACAGTGACTACATCCAGTATTTGTTATATGAAACACATCAATGTTAATGGAGGGGAAAATACAATAACTTCATTTTCCTTCAAATAACACTTTTCATGCTCTAGGAAACAAGATCAAAACTCAAGTAATTCCAGATAAATCAGTGGATTTACCTTAGATCTACTGTAGTGTGAAAGAGGGTGAAATTTAACCAGTATCATCCAGAAGTCAAAAAAGGATGAGATGTGATGAGCATTACAGTATCCAAAAATAGCTTTTCATCTGTACCTTTTCACTGGTTTTAAGAACAGACCTTCCTTCAACTGTTTCCCTGAAAATGTCTCTGTTATTGAGGACTGTAAATACACGTGTACCCATACAAACTGTGTAACTGCTGAATAGAATATAGTCTTCTTATGGGCATGGCTGCATTCTGTCACAAAACTTAAGATCTCTGAAGACTGAATTATGGCTGTAAAGTGGTAAAATTCCTAAATCAAGTACTGATGATTTGAGTTTATGTGTGATATGCAACTGCCATGTGTGCAATGAGACATTTAAGTGGACTTCAATCTCTGTCATTTGGTAGGGGGCTCTGATTTCATGCAGTCCTAGTGTAGGTACTTGCTTTTTTAGGAGGTACATGGTATGTTCTGTGCAGAAGGAATGTGGTAGAGCTGATAAAATTTATAACCTGTCTTAAAAGCCTGTGTGTTTGTGGGGTAAATGTAAGCAAGGACAAGATAAGTAAGGAGTCAGTGAAACAGGAATAACGTCTTCATTTAGAGCAGAAGAATTTTAATTTGAACATAACCAAGATTTCACTCAGTGTCTATCTATGTTGTTATGTGATGTAACCCCTTTGGAAGGACGCAAGAGACTGTCAGGTCTTCATTGCAGGGTGGTGCATAGTGAGGCCAGGTTGCAGTGATGGTAAATATGTGGAGTATGTGAGTAGAGGATAGACAGGGTTTGAGGAGGAGGGAAGACTGCCTTCTTCTTCGGTTTGAGGTGTTGTTTTTTCTTGAAAATAAAAGGTAGCATTTCTCCTTGCTCTCCTGCTCCTCCTCCTCCTCACCAGCCGAGGAGGCAGCTCTTCCTGCAGCTGCACAGCCGACTTGCCAAGCTCCCTGCCCTGTGTCCGTCTATTTTAGCTGAGCGGTGGGATGGCAGCCAGCTGGCATGCAGGTTGGAGACTGCTGTCTGATGGAGGGTTTGTTGCACTGTACCAGATAATGAATACTGAAACTTTCTGTAGGATTAAATAACTTTTTAAGAAGTTTTTGTGTGTAAAAGTGTGAAATGTGTTTTGTTGGGTTTTTTTCTGTTGAAAAGCCACATGCCTACACAGGCAGCACCAGTAGCTAGATGTCCACCAGGCATGTGAGAGACCAGCAGAGAGGAGCCATGAGTCCCTGTGTCCCATCCCTCACATGGACTACCAGACTTTTGGAATCACAATGCATCTGTTAAAGTCTGTGAAATGTCTGAGGTTTACCCTGAGGCAGGACCAGAAAAAGAAGTGGGGAAAAAAAGTAAATATCATAATCCTCTACATGGGAGAGAGTTTCTTGACTCTTATCTCTGTGTTACAGTGTGAGGCTTGACCTTGCAAATTAACACCACTTAGCCAACTAAGAGAAATGTTGCAGCCTGTTTATCTTCAAAGAACTTTAAGATCCTCTTCTAAAAGACAGTGGAAGTGTACCCAGCATTAATACTATTTTGGTCTTTCCTTGAAAAAGCGTCATTCCTCCTTCTGTATACTTTTCTATCATGGCTGGGTTCCCTGGCAACTTCCTCAGTGAAGTCAAACATATGTGTGTTAGAGAGCGAGTCTGCTGAAGGGGAGAGTGTTACAAAGCTCTTCCATAGAATACGGAGTCCCTTGTCACTGCCTCATCCTGATGTTTGGCAGTGGGTGGAAGAGAAGAGAGAACAGAGTGGTAAAGATAAATTTGTGGAATATTTTATTCCATCCCCCATCCACACTGTTGTGCTGCTCACCAGGCCTCTTAGATGAGGAGGGAGAGCAATTGGCCGGGGCAAGACGGGCAATAAATAAAATCCATCAATTTTGGAGTAAAAGAAGCCCATCAGCCACTCTGTATTCTGTCAGGCTGTGGCAGAGAGCTTAGCTTGTTTTATTAATGTCATATCAACATGTCTTATTAATAATGATAGAACCACTCAATACCATACAAAAGGAATATAATAAGATCAGCCATGATAAGAGGTCAGGGCATGGAGAATCTTTTTCTGAATACAGACATCCATACAAATGTATAGGTAGCATTCTCTCCTTTTTTTCAGAGTTTGTGTTCTTGGGAAAGTTAACAGAGGCTTGCAGAAAGGCTCTGCTATTTTAATTGTCCTGAAATTGAGGTTTTTGCCCTTGGAACTGACCTATGTATCTGAACCCTCAGATGTTTTCAGGCAGGTAGTCAATGCAGTGTAATTCTGGAAGTTTACCCTTGTTTACCTCAATCATCATATCTTGTAATTGGAATCAGTCTTGTCCTAAGAACTATTTCCTTATTGAAATTCGTACCAATACAACATATTACTTCATTTACTAGCAGATGCCTTTTTTCTTTTGGATTTACAAGTTCAAACTTGAGCTTTGTAGATGTGGTGGGTTTCTGCAAAGCTTTCCAGGTGTGATTCCAGAGCCAGGCTGGAAATACAGGTGCTGGAAATCTGGATGCTAGGTATGAGGACATGCCCCAACTAAAAAGAATTAATGTTGAAGTCCTGCTATGGCCAGAGAAGACCTCAGCCCAGTTCTCTTGTTATTATAGCACCCATCTTCATAAATCCACTAAGTTGGAGATGGTTACTTCCAGTTTACTGTGTGAAAGGGTGGATCCAGATCATATAGGTTTTTTCTTGTTTAGATTAATTCGACTTTTTGTATTAAATGAAGGATGAATTGGAGGCTTATAGGCAATTTTCTATGTGGCTTGTATAAATTGAGTTCAGTTATGATCACTCGTTTTATTTAAAAGTAGAATAATTGACCAGCTGTTAACGGCTAAATTTTAAAAGAGGTCTTGATCCTGTGTTAACTTTACATTCCTGGAGGACAATTTTTCATGAAACCAACATAATGTATTGCTAATGATTACTTTATTGAGTCCATTGGCTCCCTGGGAACCATTATGCTAGAAGACCATCTGCTGCTATTAGTCCATGCATGCCATTCCTGTGGTTTGACCTGTGCAGGGAGTTTGGGCAGTGTGTGCAAAGCAAGTGTCAAAAGCTGGAGGTTTGGGCAGGTGTGGGATTACACTCTCAGCCACAACTGTTAAAGCAATGCTGAAGATCATGAAGGCAGACCAGTTCTGAATTTGTGAGAAATTCAGAAACAGCCACTGATGGAGTCTTAGTAAGATTGTTAAATTAATGATCAGAGCCAGGAACTAGAGAAAGCCTAAGAGAAAACAATTTCCCAGAAAACAGGAGTAACAGGAGATGTATTAGAAAATGTTAGAGTAGCCTCTTTGAACCAACTGTACTGTCTTAATTAGCTCCTTTTAGCAGATGAACTGCAGCACAGAGTTGACTTGCAAAGCCCTGGGTGGGTCACAGGGCACACATGGGTTAATGCAGACAGAGGCCCTGAGGGACTGGCAGGGCAGTGAGTGACTTTCTGTAGATCACAAGCTGTCGGGTTTTACCCAGTGAATCTGTTGCTCCTGTAACTTTAAGCAGTTAAAATGCACTTTCCAGACAGGCATCTAGTCATGGTTTAAAAGCAGTGAGTTGTGGAACATGCCCCTCCTTTTGACCCTTTGTTCCATCTCTTAAGTGCCTTTGCTTTAAAGAAAGTTGCACCCTACAGCTTATTTTCTGCCTTCAGTCTGTGACCATTAATTCCTGCTATTTCTTTGTTGGGTGGAGTTCCTTTGTATCTTTATCTTTGCCTTTTGGTTGTACAGAAATCTCAAAATGTGATTGTTGCAGGTCCAAAGATACCACAAATACATGCCAGACAGCTTGCCTGCTTTTATTCTGTCTGTCAGTTGGTCTAATAAAACACATTACCTCGTCCTATAAACTGTGATGGCCTAACCTAAAAACCATTAGGGCTCTGACAACACACCACCGTGTTGGCTTCTTACATTGCATCTTATATCTACACTAACATTTTGGGTGTGCATATTGTTTTACTTATTTCTGTCTGTGAGCTTCTGCACTTCATGGCACTATAGATTATGTCATATAAAAATGACAGTTTTATTTGCTTTTATTGTCCACTGTGGAAGCATTGCAGGTTTGATTCTAAATTAATCTTTATTGTGTTTTTAAATTTCTTCTTATTCCTTGACATAACATGCTATCTCTGAGGCTTAGATTTGCTGGCTACAATCAATTTATTATTCATAAATTCTCTGTTTTGACAGCAGTAGACTGGATTCAATTACTGCCAAAAGGCCCAGTCATACCACGCTGCAGTGCTGGAAAATGAATCGTTCAGTGACACGATCTGTCTTAGTGAACATTAAGTGATGCTTTGATAATTATATAGACATACGTATGTGGGGGCGGGAGGAGGGAAGAAAGCTCTGGGAACATTTTTTGTTACCCCCTGTGGAAAGTGGTAGGGAACAGGGGAGGAAGATGAACTCACAGATTGTTATTAGCTGAGGCATCGTGTACAGTCAGCTCAGGCCTTACTGCTGCAGCTGCACTGTTGGTGCCGCTGGAGGGGGGACCACAGCAAAAGATGGAAGACTGCAGCAATACATGGAGGAGCAGACAAAATTAACACCATCATTTAGTTTTATTTGTAACAGTTTTAAGTGAGCTGGAAGATAGAAGTGTTTAAAATAAGCCCCCAGAGAGAGACTGTGCCAGAGAAATCGCAGAATCTTCATATTTCCAAATGACAGAAGTGTAGCTCTTCTATTATTTTCATGGAGAAAAAGCAAGAAGGGAAGATGAGTCTGGGTTATCTTTCAGGCTGACAGGTGAGAGGATTGACTGTAGGAGTTTTGAAGGCTGCACAGGGTGTCTGTCAGAAGACAGCAAGTCTGCTGACAGCATCAGATTTACACACTTGCACGGGGGTGCACGCATCCTGCACAGCCAGACAGTGACGAAACGCCGGTTTCCTTCCTCAGACTGCATTCCCCTTCCAGGATAAAAAGACATTCTTGCTGAAATAAGACTCTGCAGACACTGTGGGTAAAAAAAAAAAAAAAAAAAAAAAAAGTATTTTGCCTTAAGGTCTTTGCTGAGTCTTGTGAGAATTAATTACTGTTGTTACTGCTTTTCCTAATCAGAGTTGCCTGTGATATTAAAACAGGAGCAGGACAGAGGAAATGTCCATGCTCATTTGTCATGTGGTCAGGCTTCTTTCTAGTGTGGGAGAGGAGAAATTTGGCATATGCTGTCTTTGTTCCATGTGAAAATACACAGGTTCAAATGCTGAAATTTGCCCTGTGGTGATAACAGGGGATGGAGGGATTCTCAGGAGAAGCCAAGTCCCTGTTCCCAGCAACTAAGCAGGCTTGTGGGGGGTTTAGAAGAACCTTTCTGCAGGCAACAGGATCCACTGTGGGAGAGGTTCCTGGAAATGCAGTCATTTCTGGATGTCTGAAAATGCATTGGAATTTGGAATTCTAGGGACACGAATTATTTTGAAGGTCAAGTCCTAGGTCTTTCAGGTAACAATTTCATGTAACAGCCTGAGGAGGAAAACTGACTTTCCATTACTGAGTAGGCTGAAATGCTTCACCAGCTAACTCAGATGGCTTCAGCAACTGGTAATAATTATGCTCAGCTCTTCTAATGGTATTTTTCATGAGTAGATCATGAGGCAGTGAGGCATTTGAGGAAGTCAGTATCATTGCATTCATGTTACACTCAGAGAAACTGAGGCAGAAAAGTGTGTGAAGGGCATTCCGTAACCCACTGGCAGAACTGTGGACTTTTTTCTGTCACTTCCATCCATTGCTGCTTGCAATATCATTGGGGCATTTTACAAGGACCAAGAAGCTATAGAGTGTGTAGGCTTCTAGCATGACCATGTATTTTGTGAGTTGCTCTTTAGTTTGGGTTTTGGGACTAATTGAATCAGTTAAGAATTTTTCTGATACCTTCTGTTACCTGTGCTACAGCTTGCCAAATTATTAAATGACTGATAAGTTGTTTTTATTTCAGTAATGCATTCTGCCCACTATAGTATTACTTATGGAAAAAAAAAAACAAACGAAAAAAACCCTATTGTATTAGTATAAATTGCCAGGTCTTACAATCATGTCATAAAATTTTGCTATCACTATCTTACCTAGGGGCAAAAAGCAGATGTTTCCCTTGCAAATGTTTCTTGCAATGTAAAAGAAAATGGTGGGAAGTAGTGAAGGAGAAAAGCAGAAACAAATCACCCTGCTGTATATTTCCTGTATTGACTAGCATTCTGTTAGACAGCAGTGAGTGTTTAGGAAACCATTTT
>NW_009953486.1:2831802-2833202 GCF_000747805.2 Chaetura pelagica | reverse complement strand
TCTTCCTTCTTTTCCCCCCATTATTATGGTAGCTTGACTCCAGTATAAATAGGACGTTTCAGGATTTTCATTTTTTAGTTACCAGGTCTAATAGATACTTCAAATTCTCCAGGCATAGTATAGCATCTGTCTGCATCCCTTCCTTCTAAACTGATTATCTTCTACTTAAAACAATGAGCTCTCCAACTAATAAAATGTTTCCTGGAGAAGCTCTAACAGAATGTGATATTTAGAATATTCCTTAAGTCACACCATCATTGGTAAAATTCTAGGCAAGGAAGGGCATTCAGTGCTAAATAATCATGCTGAAACAATGAGACATGGACAATAGATCTTGTTTCCCCAGAAAATGCTCTGAAAAGATATGAACAGATTAGTTCTTGCTCCCTTTCCTTGCTTTTCTTCTCCTCTCCATCAGAATAAAATCTTCCACTGGAAAGAACAAAAACCTAAATGTCCTCTTGATTTTGTTTTTAAAAAATGAAGGTAATGTTTTATTAACTATTTCTTAAAATAGAAAACATATATCAACTACCTTTGAACTCATGGGATAACCCAATCTACAGAGCTCCACATAGCTCTGTCCAGACTCTTACTACTGGTAGGTAAGTGGTTAAAAGCAACACCTTGACTTGTGAGGTTTCTGCTGTGATGCCAGTGTGCAGCTACGTGTGCGTATTTAGTAGCAGCAATGTCAAAAGGTATGACTTTGGTGATTTGTTATCTGCTTCATTGATCCTTAGAAGCCTCAGCTCAACACAACAGAACATGGAGTAATAGCTGAAGAGAAGCTGCATTGCTCTGGGAAGGGGTCAAGTGTCAGAAAGAGCACTCAGAGAAGAATAGTATGGATTCAGGGAACAGTGAGTGTTGGAGGGCTGCAGATGAGCTTTGGATGCTCAGTAATGATACTGACTTCTTGGTGCCACAGCTCACTAGGTACCTCTGCAATTATTGATGGTTTTTCTGTTTCTGAATGGCTTTTGTGCTTGGACCTTACAGATAGAGGATTTTCATCTTCTTTCTATTCAAACAATACATTACCTCCTGAAACTGGGGAGAAAACAGCATCCCAAAGCTCTGTTCTGTAAGAGTTGAATATTTCAGGAGGTCTTAATGTTGCCAGTAGATGTGTCTTTAGCATCCCAGTAGGAGAACCACTTTTCCAAGCTCAACTTGCTCTCTTCAGCCAAACCTTACAGATAGAGGATTTTCATCTTCTTTCTATTCAAACAATACATTACCTCCTGAAACTGGGGAGAAAACAGCATCCCAAAGCTCTGTTCTGTAAGAGTTGAATATTTCAGGAGGTCTTAATGTTGCCAGTAGATGTGTCTTTAGCATCCCAGTAGGAGAACCACTTTTCCAAGCTCAACTTGCTCTCTTCAGCCAACTCTCTT
>NW_009953486.1:2785485-2831769 GCF_000747805.2 Chaetura pelagica | reverse complement strand
CTCCCCCTGCCACTTCCTTTTGTATATCCAGTTGTAATCTGAATTTCATGCTGTCTTTGGTCATCCACTTTAGTACCTACCAAAGCTCTTTCTCAGACTTTATGATAAGGAAATCATCATCAGTGTAAGCTGATTGCAGCATCTGCACTCCCCCCTTCTTCCTCCTCCCCATGCATGACACCATCAAGTCTGGCTTCACTGATAGTGAAGTGAAAAAAAAAAAAAAAGTAGTAACCAGCAAGAATGGATTTTGCTGTCAGAAAAAAAATATGTACTTGCAACACATACCCGAGTAAAAATACAGCAGTCTGTGATATTTGGGAACGGGTCATGGAGTTCATCAAAAGCCATGACCTAAATAAGCTGGATCAACAATGATTTCTTATCTGTCTCCCTGACCCTTAGCTGGCATTATGATCCAGACAGTAAAGTGTCTAATTTCTATAACGTGCATTCTGTGACATCCTACTCTAGCAGCAGTAAAGGCAATTACTCCACAGGCTACTGATAATAACCACTGGCTACATCAACTCACATGGTAATTTAACAACTCAAGTCTCATTGAATTAATTGATTTCCTTCATTGGCTGTATATATAATTTGTTGTGGTGTTTTGGTTGTTCTTTTTTCCTCTCAGTGAATACTTTATGCCTTTCTGGTGTGTGATAGTGAAAGAAAAGTATGTTCATTTAAGTGATCAGGTCTTGAAGGGCAGGGAATGGGATATTATTTCACAACATGTCATGATACATTTCCTAAGAAATATTATCTCACATGTGAAGCAGTTAATGACATCTCAGACAAACCCAGATACTCTGTTTTCTATCTTACCTGTGCTGCAAGTTAAGAACCTGCAAAATACCTGCATGACAAAGGGATTCTGTGCCTTTCCTGCAGTGGAGAAAGTGTGGGTGTAGCATTTGTCTCCATGAGGTAGATATGGGACTTTGCCAGCTAATGAGATGGTGGAGCATGTGCATCAGGCTGTATATGCTAATTGCCCTAATCTTCAGGCAGACTTTTGCCAACCTGCCGTGGGTAAGGAGCAGTTCTTGCCAATTGTTGTTTGCCAGCTCTACCTTGTGTCCTTCATCATTTACACCTCCATTCCCAGAGCCCCAGTAATGCCACTGTGCCAGGCTTTAAAAAAAAATAAAATATTTAATTTGAGAAAATAATGGTTTTAAAAGATATATTTTAAATTGTGTTCAAAACCACCCAAACCTGGTTTGGTGGGCTTTTCATCTTCAAAGCGATTTATAGCTCTAGCTTATAAATATTATGTTACAGTTAATATATCAAAGCATAATGTGGTCTGAAACAAAATAGGTAGATCATCCATCTGTGTCACATGAAAGGAACTGTTTTCCTAGTTTGGTCTGCTATTTACCTCTTTACCAAACTTAAAGGAAATAACTTTGTAGTGAATCTTCAAAGAGATGTTAGACTGCTTTCTCCTTCATTTGGGATTTAATTTGGAATAGTTTTAAAGCATCAGAATGCTGTTGTGTTTGGAAAAAACTTCACATTCTGACCATAATCCTTATAGTGTTTCAGCTGGTAGGTCAGCTGTTTCACCAAAGATAACAGTCAGTTTCTTCAGAAGCAAGTGCCTTTCTGGAAAAAAATGAGTGATATGTTATTGAGTTAACAAGTTTAGGTTCTAGTGCTGGCTGCAGAAGCCTCTATTTAATTTCACATAAACTTAGTTCTGTCCCTTCAGACATTTGCTGAATATTGTTAAAAGAATATTACCTCAGGTATGAAAATTAGGGAATAGCAAGGTCATAAAGTAATCAGAGGGAGCAGTGCATCTGAAAGACCAGCATTTCACATTCCTGGCTTTGCAGCCCATTAGATGTGTGTCTCTAATCAGTCACATGAGAAATCTCTAAAGGCACCTGGTGATTAAAGCCACCTTTTCAAAGATAGCCTCTAAAAAAATATACACAGCAATTAGCTTAGTAAATTGGCTTGCTTTCTGAAACATATTCATTCTTTCTGAATTATTTAAAGTGACTTCTTTTTAGTTTATAAATGTAAAGATTTATTGGTGATCTTATACTCCATGTCCTCAGACTCTGAATTAAGGATAAAATTAAGGACATAAAGCCCATGATGAAATGTGAACAACTGGCAGCTATGGCTGACATTTTTTACAAATGGAGGTAATCTAGCTCCCCCACCCACGCTGTCAGCCTGGAGGAGTTCACAGTGACCCAAACTCAAATCTCTATTTAAATCCATAATCTGATACTCTTGAAATGTGATAAGGAGTTTTGAAAGAAAGTACTTACCATCTTTAATTACTATCCTTAAGAAAGCCTCCAAATTTCAACTACCATAGTCTTGTATTAAACTATTCTACTGTTAAAGATCATTATGAAAAATGTTGTAATCCATCTTTAAGCCTTTAGTTTGACAAATTAAAAAAAAAAAAAAAGAAAGCAATAAAGAGTATAAACATGGAGGCTTGGTTATAAGCATAAAGCAGATATGAGAAGTGAGAACTTGCGAGCAAATCCCTAGGAAGCAGATGGAGCCTGTACTATTTCTCTTTCTTCTAAAACCTCAGTTCTCAGCAGATCATCGTATGGTCTGTTAGCTCCCAAAAACTCGAAGGGCAGATGCTTCTTGGCTCTTTAGAAAACACAAGCACTGCTAGTGAAGGAGGTGCTGTTATAATAGATACTACCTTATCTCTAGCCAAGTATTTTGTATTACTTAGCATCACATTTTTGCTGTGCTAGAGGAACAAGAAAAAAGGTTTTGATAGCTGAGTATCTTGTCTTGGACTCATTCTTGCTCTTGCTGTTGCTTTACACGTGTTTGACTTGTATCTGATGAAAAGTCTTGTACTCATTTTTATTTCGTTATTATATGAAGAATTAAAGTTTGAGAACGGCAGCTGGTTGCATTCACTAGGAACTGTATTCTATAACTATAAAATTATGTTCTACTTATTCATGAAAATGGATCAATTAAAGTCAAGGGGACTACTCACAGGAGTAAATGCTAATTAACAAAACTAATGCTCTAATGAAGAGGACATGATAACTTTGCAGATAGATCCTGAATATTAAACATACTTTGCTCAGCAGCAGCAGTAGTGTTTACTCTATGGTATATAAGCAGTTTATTAGATTTCTCGATGTAAGTAAATGCTTTGGCTTGGCTTTCTAATTGGTAAATGTTCTGTACTTTCAGTCTCAAGTGCTGTCTTGAGAAGTTAGGATGTGTACATCTTATGTGTGCTGTTAAGTCAGTGCTGACACACACCTTAGTAACACGTAAGTTGCTGGTACCATCTAACAAAACCAACCTGTGATGTTGCCATTACAAGCAGGTGGGTTTTCTGCAATAAGAGTTTAAGATAATTTTTATTTTGCCCAGCTGGAAAAAAAAAAGGCCTTTTCTTTCCCTCTGGAAAAAAAAAAAAAATTGGAAAAAGCTCAAAAAACCTAATCATACAAGGAAGGGATATCCATTATCACATGTTAGTCAGTGGAAGAGAGTCTTTAGAACAGACTGGCAGATGGATTTTCACATTATTTTCCTCTGTGTGGAAATTCTACTTTCATCACCAAGTGAACTAGGTGCTAATTAATTAAATATGAACTATTGATTAATGTATGAAGAACAGTGAATGCTGTGGCTTCAGGACTGGTCTATTTTCAGTGACTTTTCTGTATTTAAACTAATATCCTCTTAGTATTTCATAGTTCAGGTCTGAATTAGCAGAAACAACCATTTTATGGGAGATGAGAGGTGGTCCCAGAAGTGTGTGTTTGCACTATGTTTGGGCTGTGTTCAAATCAGGACTTAAATGGGGACAAGGGCTGGGAGCCCCAAGGTATGGGACCCTGGCTGTAATTCCTGCCTTGACTTGCAGGTGGACAAAGTTCTTCATTGATGGCTGTGATGTGGTTTTCCTCAACTCAACAGGCAAGGGTTTTCAGGTAGCACCAAGAAAAGCAGGACAGCCACGAATAACAGCTTTGACTTAAGTGATAGTTGGATCAGATGTGTCAGATCTTCTGTGAGGTCATTCTGTTAGGTCTGGGGCAGAACCGAGATAGGCGAGAGCTCTAAGACGCAGCAGAAACGAGAGGCACTCAGGAAAGGAGACGATAAAGACCAATAAAGGCTGTTTCACCAATTGCTCAGTGTCTCCTCTAGTCTTTGTGCTTTCTGGTCCTCTGTTCATCTTATATCTTTTACTTTTCATTTCCACACTTTTTCTCAAATGAGGTGGGTGAGAGACACCCAGTAATTGTGTCTTTCTGTGTGCTGCTGATGTCACCTAAACCCAGGCTTGTCCTTCTGAGTCGAAGCTGAGTTGAAAATGCTAGCATGAAACCAAGCTGATGGAAGTGGCTGGGCACACCTCTGGCACAGAAGCCTTTCACATGCATCTAGGAGGAGAGATGAGGAATGTTAGCTGAAGGTATTCAGACCCTGAAAACTGGGATCCTGGAAAGAAATCCCCTCCATTTCTACTTTAAACAGTGAACTTGTTTGGAAAGACTGCTAACTTTGGGGTATTATGGGTGTGTGTTACTTGGTCATCACATCCATAGAAAATTGGACAGGTACTATTGCTGAGGAACCAGCAACAAACTGTTTCATGTTGCTTCTCATACAGGAGGTGGTTATTTCTGCTTTCTAAAATAACCTTTCTATATTAATCAAGGTTCTGTATAGCCTTAGCACTGAGGAGCAAGACAGAAGGGACCATAAAAAAAGAGGGAAAAGATTTTTTTAGAATGCAAGAGTCAAAAAATACCCTTCCTTCAAACACTAGTTTTTCAGAAAGTGTTGTGTTCATGGAAATTTTGTCTTAGCATTCTCACAAGAAAATAAGTAGTGTAGTAACATAGTACAATATGAAGCAAACACAAATTATCTTGTGGAATGCATGGTTAACAGTATATCCAGAGATCTAGATTTTTGCAAGCTTTTAAACAGTAAGCAGATACGATTCCATTAATGTCTAATGCAGTTCACCACAAAAAGCCTGTTCCTTAAGAAAGTCTTGAAGACTAAAGTGACAAATGTCAAGGTGATTTGCTAAGTGTGTAATGAAAAATTGATAGCAAACAAGTTATTAAGTCATTTGTGATTTGGCCCAACCATGAAGAAACCGTATCTTTTATGGGTGGTTTGGAGTGTTATCAATCACCCATGATGTGTTATTTGTGCATAATTATATGGCATTGACCCAATAGTCAGTAATAAGGTTCTGTATGTGCTTATCACATTGCTTGATACCAGCCTCATCTGTCATTAAGACATAATGTACCAAATGTAGCATATTTCCACTCTCCACCTAGATACAGCTTGCTAATATCTCCATTGTAATCTCTAATTACCCTAATAGTGATCCACAGAAAGCTAAACCTCTGTCTCCAAGACAGTCCTATTCTAGCACTCTCAGGAAACATCATCTTTCAGTCAAAGAAGAGATAACCTGATGTAAGCAGCAACTTCCAAGGTTATGATGTTTTGTTGGTGTAGCTTTGCATGGCAGAGTGTCCTGCCTGGTCTGTCATGGCATAGCTTCCTACGTTCAGGCTTTCAGATCTTCATGTGCCTGAGAGATGAGTGGGTAATTTCAGGGAGTTGATGAACAGCAGATTTGTTCATTAGCTTGGAGGGCCCTGCAGTGCTAATTAAGATCTCAAATGTGTCTTGGGAACTTTGGCTCTGCTTGTGTGTGTTGCGTGAAGGCACACAGGTGGGGTCAGAACTGATAGGTTGTACTCTGACATACTAAATGCCAGTTCATTAACACAAACTGGCATTGGAAGAACTTGGAGAAAAAAAAGGCATTTGTAAGTTAAGTTACTGAATGATCTCAGGATGAAGGATCTAAGCCATGATCTACTGAAGTCAAGGTAATCTGGAGATTTTTATTATGCTTAAAGAAAAAGAAACAATAATTACTAATCACCACAGACAGTCATTGGGTGCCAGATTGTCCAATATGGTGTTCTTTGTCTTTTACAGTGAAGCATCTATGACCTTGCTCAAGGAAATCTCAATAGTAGTTAAAGTTTTTATGTATTTTTCAGTATTTGGATGGATTAAAACATGAGCCTTTTTCACTTTCTGGTGATGCAGTGTCTAACAAGTATCCTTTTCCATTTTTCAATATTTTTGCAGTAACATTTATTTTAAAAGTTAAATTAAAATATTTAAACACAACATACTGAAAACATTTGTTCATGCCTGCTGGCCAGATTCCAGCTTGTGTAATTAAATCCTGCAGTCTGTTACTTAAGTAGTTCCTGCAGTTTCCACTGGGTGCAGTCTCCTTCCCTAGTTTCTGGTCTCAACTAGTTGTACTGTTGCTTTGCATTGCAGCACAGCTGCCACTTTGCATCACAGGGATGACTGTATTTCTTTGGGAAAAATGACATTCATATATAAATGATTGTTTAAGTGCTTTGGAAGCCTCCCTGGGGGGAAAAGCACCATTGAAAAAATAATAAGCTTTACAAATACATTATTAATATTGATCTTATTGTTGATCACCTTCAAAACTAGGGGCAGGGAGAAGGCTAATCCTACTGCCTGTTACTGCCCAGGACTTGGGAAACTTGAGTGTGATTCAAGCTCTACCACAACATCTTCTGTGAGATTGGACAAGTAATTTATCGTGTTGTGTCTTGCCTACCCCTCTGACTTCCTTGCTCTGTGGCTTATTTGATATGTATTTTTAATGCTCTTCAAAACAAGAGTCTTCTGTTAGTGTGACCCATTCTCTATTTGTGCTGATGAGGTGGGAACCATGAAGACAGGCTGGAATGGGCAACCACAAAATCCTTGATCTGTGAATTTAAGCTGTCCTTCTTGACACTGCCCTTTTTGTCACTTCCTGTTACAAGTAAATGTAGATATTTTTCTAAATTAGAAATGATGAAGTATTTCTCACTTTTGCATGCAAGGGATCACCTAGCAGACTTATTTGTTCTGTGTTGATTTGCTGTGGCACAGTGTAGGCATTTAAGCTCCATCCAATGTCAGCTTTTTTATCCTCCTTCACCCCTTATCTACTCTTTTGTAACCTTGGGAAAGCAATTTGTAATGCATGTGAATGTGCAGAAAATACTCAGTGCTGATTCCTATACAGTAGAGCAGTTACTTATAGCTGTCCTTTAGTTTGAGTGAAGTCCTTCACTTTATGTTCAGATTAACCAATGTTCCAACTGAATTTGATGTTATCTCTCTTTTATTGAAGTGAATTATTTATAGCAGAAGTGTTTAATCATCAAAATGCAATTCTTGAGACTATTATTTATGCTAAGATATTAATCCCATGTTCCTATTAAGATTTATCCCTCTTTTCCTCATTCTGGATTCTTGAGTTAAATTTAATTATTCCATCTTTCTCTTTTGCAGTCAAAGTACAGCAAGGTTTGCCTTGTTAAAAAGTATTACATTTTGGGTGACCGTTTTGAGGTCAACCACAGAGTCTGCCTTTCCTGCTTTCTTGGAGGTACAGGTTGGAATTTGTATCACAACCAGAGGTACCTCGTGGTTAGGATGAAGGTTATAGATAAACCTCTTGAATACACGGGACGCAGCATTTTAATTGGTCCAGATACTGTTACCTTCATTCTATCTAAAGGTGACTTTTTGGCTGCTGTTGTTACCTGTGTGAGTGAGTTTACCTTCGGGGGGGAAAGCAAGTGTTGTCCTGTTAAGGAAATGCGGAGAAACTGCCCAGCAGAGAAAGTCCTTAGCCTGAGTAGTAGAAACTGTGCTTACCTTCTCTACTCCTTCCCCAATCAACCAGTAATTAAGAGAAGTCACCCTCCATCAAGTCAGCATTCTTTTTTTTTGTTCACTATGGTGTGAGGTTTTCCATCTGAGTCTTGTAGAACAACTTTTGCTGATGGGCACAGGTCAGCAGGCATGAAACCGCTCCCCAAAGGGTGAGAGAGCCCAAGTGATAACAGATGTGGAGTCCAGCAGACTTGCCGCTCACCAGTATGCTTCTTCCTGAACTGGCTACATGTGCCTCTTCTCTTCTTGTCCTCCTTCCACAGGATAAAGCTTCAGGAGATGAGGGCAGGTGGCAGTTTTTTCTTTCCAGCACACAATTCCATTGTTATTTTATAAGTAGCTTGGAACAGGTGTTTCCTTTCTCCCTTCTGTTTTTCTCTGCTCAGCACCAAGGAAAAATGTGGCATTTAGTCTGGTGTGCAGAAATCCACGGGGAGCCTGGAGATAGCATCCACAGCCTACATTGTATCAGCTGAGGGAAAGGGTATTTGAAGATGTGCCTGAGGCAGAAACATGGGCTGAGCATGTTTCAGGAAATGCCAGCAGCCAGGAGGAGCTATGTTGGATGAATGAGTTTAAACATTATGGGACCATTGCAAAGTCAGGTGCCAAACTGGTTCTCTGTCTGGTAGCCTGGAGGATTTTGCAACTTCAGGGTGAAATGTGGCTGCTTTTGTTTTCCTGTTTTGTCTTCCCATGAGCAGAGGCCAGCAGGAGTGAGGACATAAGTCTGTGATTTCTCTCCCTTGCTTTGAGAAGGAAGAGCAATGAAGCACAAATAAAAGTTACTAACATAACCAGATAAATCAGAAATGTTTGAGGAGGTAATTTCTCTTCCAAGGCTCCACAGGCTGGACTGGGTGGCTCAGCAGTGGTGAGCACTGCCCCCAGCTCGGGGTCCAGGCTGTCCCCTCCCTCACATCTGCACCATCCTCCTGCACTTGCCCTGTTCCTCTCAAGTCAGCCTGGCTCTTGCACTTGGTGGGTCTGTGGGTTATGGCAGTTCACTTGGGTTTGTGCAGCTAAGCCCTTCCCCACAAGCACTCTTGCAGATGATTTTGGGACCTTTTCTAATAATTGCTGTTTTCTTCTAGTCATTTCTACATCTTTGTATTCTAGTCAAAACCCCCATCTCTTCCACTGCTGGTAATGCTGTTATGGCAGAGAGATCCCCCTGGCTTTATTAGACTCAGATTTATACACCGCTTCAGTCTTGAATAATTCAAGACAAGACCCAAATCAGGGCTCTGGGTAAAAGCCACCCATAAATGTAGGGCAGCCCAGGTGTAGAAGTTTGCAGCCATGGTTCTTGTTCATCTCTGGCCTTTATCTGCCTATCTGATAAAAAAAGAAACATTTTTAAAAGAATCCTGATTTAAAAATGAAACAACTCTCTCCACAATTTTTCCTTCAGAGTGCACGTATATTCACATGGTTGGAGGTGCATACTGGTGGTTCCTCAGGAAGCACATCTCCAAAGCAGGGGTGGGGCCTTTTGTTTGTATAGGAATGTCATCGTTGATGCTTGATTGCCTTTCATTTGTGCTGAGAACAGAACTTTCCTCAGCTTCTTCCAGGGTGGCAGGGTTAAACAGCTTCTGATACCATTCCATGGAATAGCAATAGGGCCAGCCAACAAAGTGCAGCCCATTTTAAATCATTCCTAATGATTTAAAGAAGGAAGAATGTCACCCAGAAGAACTATTTCTGTGTTTTAAAAGATTTTCTGCTATATTTTTCTGTGAGTGATGTGCTAGGTGCAAGCCCTTGATCTTCAAATTACTCTTGTCTCTTCAGTGATAAATGCAGAATTCTGCTCTATTTGTGTAAGCACAAGTATTCAGGTGTGGTATTTGGCTTTGCTGGGGTGACAGATTCCCTGCATTTTCAGAAAATGCTTACGTGTTCATTTAAATAATTGTGTAGAATATGCAAGTCATCAAATCTATCAATTTTTAAGACATTACTTTTGCAGCATGTTGCAGCACTGAGGTTAGGTTCGCATTACTATTGTCAGTGGGGCTTACTTCATTTACTATCATGGTGGTTAGGCTTCAGTTTTCATTTGCCCTTTTTTTTTTGACTGAGATCCAGAATACAGCTTGTCTGCACTGTCATATGCAAACAAGAAAAATATTTAAAACATATAGTACTTTACATATGGAAAACACTATGGAAACATTTGCAGTCATTCTCACAACACCCTTGTGAAGTAAGCAAATATTGTTATTACTTCAGTGCAGTTTTGCATGGGAGATAACATATTGCAGTATTGCTAATGCAAAACAAGCATCAGACCTCCAAAACCCAGAGAGATGTGAAGGGATCTGACACGTTTAGTGTTGTTTATATTTGTATCCTAGTTTCAGAGCTTTCAGAGGTGACTTTTTCAAGTTTTCTTGACAGGGAGGAATACGAATAAAGTATTTGCCTTTAATGAGTGATGAAATGATGTCACACGTTTCCTGAGGCTGGAGCCCTTCAAAAAGCCAACAAAATCTTGCAAGACTGGAGAGGCAGGGGCTGGATCCTGTGCCCTTGCAGTTGGTAGAGATCTAGTCATTGAATTTGGTAGGATTTGTATAGCACCCATGTCTCCTGACAAAATTTCTGGGGCTGGTCCTGGTAAAAATACCGGGTTTCATGATTGGCCATATATTAATAAAAGAATCCTATAAAAACCATATGTGGAGATTAAAATGTAGGGGGAAATTAAACCAGTGAGCAGTTTTCATTCCCCATGCTGCAGTGGTGTCTGGGAGCCTGTCACTGGCCCTGGGCTGTGAGCCTGCTTGTCTCTTCTGTCCATGTGGGTCTCTGGGCACATTCAGTGAGGAGCTTGCACCTGAATCATAGAATGCCAGGTTGGAAGGGACCTCAAGGGTCATCTGGTCCAAACTTTCTAGGTAATACTGTAGTTTATATGAGATGGCTCAGCACCCTGTCGAGCTGAATCTTAAAACTTGTCCAATGTGGGGAAATCTACCACTTCATGTGGGAGACTATTCCAAAGTCTGAATGTTATGGTGAAAAATTTTCCTCAGGAGTCCTGCCAGGATGTCCCCAGGAGTAACTGCATCTCCAGTGGTTCTTGATGTTTCTGCAGCTGATAAACTTGTGGATGTGAACCTGTTTTCAGACAGAGAGGATGAATCTTAGGGAATTAACATGCTAATTGAGTGGGGATTACCTTTACAAATGTGCAGTATTTGCTGTGGTGTCTGTGTCCCTATGAAAAGGCATCTGGTGACTTTTGAACTCTCTGCAACTACTTCTCATCTTCAGTTATTCTGTGCCAGGTTTCCTCGTTTTTATTGAAGGAAGGATAGCCTCATTGTAGAAAATGACACTGATATTCCATCCAAAAGATGGAAGTTTTGACAGTGTTACCCTTCCATTCCTCTATCTGAATTTCTGTTTCTATGAGGAAAGAATAAATGAAACAACAATTGGTGCAAATGCGGTTAGGAAGTGAGGAACCACAGAAGGAAACCAGGCATCCTGTAATCTGTGGCACGTAGGAGCTCTTTATTTAAAAGAAAAACAAAGATATTTGTCCATTATTATACCTTCTTCTTTTTTTTTTTTTTTTTTTTTTTTTAAGGGATCCAAATGCATATATCTATTTGTTGGTACTGATGGACTTGTCAGAATCTTTCCAGTGTTTTCCAGAGCAACTAGACAGAGCTCACCCAGGCTGTCCTTGAGACAGCTGTCTTTCTTTCTCTCTCTCTTTTTTTTTTTTTGGTTAAAAAGAGATGAATTTACTTCTCTCTCAAAGGTATTTACCTGATCTCTAGTACTGATCTTCAGTGCATCTCCAGGAATATAGGTGGCACTGGGAGGAAATGACTGATTGGAAGAGTGGGGAATTGAGACCTGCTTTGGTATCCTGAATCCTTAAGCAAGTCTCCATCCTACTGCAGTTATTGCTGTCTCATAATATTCAGGTGGCTGTATTCAGAGGCAGATGGGCAACATTCTATAAGTAATTCAAGCTTATGAATCAAGTATTTCACAATTATTAAGAGTTCATCATTTACTTGTCATAATTCTGCCCATCACAGGGAAGGATTTCAGTAGCTCTGTAGAGCTGCAGCAATTTGAAAGATGCTATAATCTTACTATCAGTTTTAGCAGACTTAATCTTTTCTTTCTCTAACACCCATCTGATTCTGTAAATATGAGTACATATTTCTACAGTTTTTGTTCATTACTAAGATAAATAAAGGAAAAATTGTCTTATACCACAAGATCTTTCAGCTCCATCTACAGTATAGAATATAATTATGCCCATATCATTGATCAGGGGACTCCTCCCATTGCTGCAGTCTGTGTAGCATCAGGATTTAGCTTTTAAGCTATATTTAAGTAACTGATGTATTAGATAAAGGAAATCAGGCAGTAACTGAATTGCCATTCTACTTTTAGCCCAGCATGCTTGTTGAATAAGGGCCAAACTTACTCGTTTCCTGGCGTTTCCTTTATTGTAGACTGAGGAGCAGCAAATATCTGTGTGCAGTTGGAGGTTTCTAGCATTTCACTTCACCGAATTCTCTGTTCCCTGTTGCCTCGTACAGACTGTCAACCATTTGTATTTCTGGGTTGGAACTAATCAGACCCATCTGGTCTTGCTGACAGTGTGAGCCAGGAGAATAGCTCTGTATCCTGATGCAAGATCCTGGAACTTGGGACACAGGGAAATTTACTGCCTCACCTAGTCCTGTTTTTTTAGTAATAGTTCCACAGTGCAACTCATTTTTGTCTTTGATTTTTTTTGTTTGTTGGTTGGTTTTTCTTTTGGTTTGGTTTGGTTGTTGTTTTTTTTTCAAAGAAAGCAATTATCTGCCACAGCACAAATACATAAATTCTAAGCAATTCATAGATGAAAATATTTCCTTCTTGCTTCACATGTAAGCAGTTCTTTGTATTCATCCTGGATGGAGAATTTTGTGCTGGAATGAATCTTTTAGCCAAAGAATAAATTAGAAACCAGACAAAGAATAACGATTGTCTTTCCAATGTTTCTTAATATCAGCTCATAAATGAAGCTTGTGGTGTAAGAGCTCCTGTTGTCTGGCCTGTGTTGGAAAGAGCATCCAGGCAGCTCCTACCTCACTAAAAGAATGCCAGATCAAAGGCAATGTATCATTTGTACAAGGTATCATATATAGAAAATACATCTGGGAAGGGTGGAAGATCTCTAGTTTTGAATGAGGTTGCTTTTTTAAAGAATGTTTGGCTTATGGTAGAGACTAATAAACCAGCAAGATTTTGCTTAGAAACATGAATTTATTTATTTATTTATTTTTGTTACATAAGGATGACTTTGTCTCTTAAACATTTTAAATCAATTTTCTTTGCACTTTTAGAATTCAAAAACCACAAAATGGATTTCTTTCAAGTTTCTTGTATGGCAAGGTTCAGCCCAGAGGGTTTTTTTTTTTTATTTAATTTTTGTGTGTGTGTGACTTAGAGTAGGGTTTTGTAATGAAAAGCCTGAGAGATCCTTTACCATACTGTCACTAGGTACAATACTATAATATATAGTATGAAATTAACTTGTATTTTAATAAAATATCTTGAACAGAATAGAGGAAGCATTTTGAAAGTATTTGTTGAATCTCTGTTAGTTTGGTTTGACCCAGTGTTATGAAAACACACCTTTAGTTTCTGTGGTTCGGTCAAGCGAGAGCATAAGTAGCAAAAATGTGATATAGGGAGCTTTGACCTTTCAACTAGTTACATATTTCACTGTTCCTTACAGAAATTGATTCCTTTTGTTAACATAGCTCCTCTGTCACCTTCTCTGAATAATATAAATGTGTTGAATTTCTTTGTAACGTATCCCTTCTCAATTTCATCCTGAAAGGAAATATAAAATAGAGCATTGACTTGCCTTCTGTCTGTTTGAAACCCTGGCTGCCTTTTGCTCACTGCTGCTCAGCAGACCTGGCCATTCAGAAGCAGAGTGGAGTGGCCTGTGCATCTCGCTGAGGCCAGAGCTGGGCTGGCACAGAGCGTGGAGCCCCGCTTCCCTGGGAGTTTCTCACAGCCTGCAGGGCTCTCCTGCTCCTTTGCTCAGCTTCTGCTTTCACCTGTGCCTGTGGCTTTGTTGTGCACGTGGGATTACTGAAGGGTTTTAAATTGTTCACTCTTAAAAAGTTTGTCCATGATGTGCATTCAGTGTTACAGCAGTTGGGCAGCAAAGGGATGAAATGTGCGCTGAACTGATCTGTGAATTTTTATGAGTGCTGTAAAAAGCAGAATCTTTTCTCCATACTTCTGCCAGGATAGTTTTGTGCCATGGATGTCTGATCCATGTTGCACATCCACAGTGACTTTGAACGTGGAAGCTGTAGTATTACGTCATCTTGTCTTGAAGGCAAATATTAGCTAATTTAACCAGATATAATCTACCCTCAAATGTCTGTGCTACTGACCATTGAAGCAGTACTTTAAAAAGGTTTCTTAAAATAAGCACAAATTTTAAATTGTATATTTAGCTCACAGTGAAATAACTATTATTTAACTTGAGCATTCGTTTCCCTGTGCCATGCACTGCTGATTTACTCAAGTTGGACAAAGTAATTCCCATCAGCATTGATTGAGAATGTCCAGGTTTTGCCTTTCCATTAATTATGAAACAATCTGTTGTCAGCATTCCCAACAGATAGTGAGGCTTTGCCATTCAGAGTTAACGTGCTTGAATGTGGATGTACTGAGACACTGGGAAAAAGGCTGTAATGAAATTCAGACTGAACGGAACTGGAGAAAATGAGCAGAGAGGAGAAGAAAAGAATGAGCACATTGAGATCCTGGACAAATAGAGGGGGGCTCCTGAATCATTCAATTCAAGCAGGCAGCTGAGCTCAGGGGGGCTTGGCATGAGAAGCCAATAACGAGCATCTCTCAGTGAGCAAAGTCCATCTGGGCCCCTTAGATGAGTTGGGCTGGGCAGGACAGGAGCAGTGGAAGTGGAAAACTGAGAGCTGCTTTCCTGAGCTGTCACCAAGATACTGGTATGTTCACACAGCCACCGACCCCAGGTGCTCATTTGTGATAAGGACATAGTAGCAGCAGCAAAAACTTTCAAACCATATAGTGTTCACGGAGCTCCATCATCACATCATCCTTCATTACTGTTTGTTTCTAACTGCTCCTCCCTCAGAGTGCATTGAGGAACGTTGCACGAATACAGATCAGTGAAAGGATCCATGGGTGTTGATTGCTGATGTGCTTAAGTGTGTAAGACCCAGAAAGATGCTGTTTCAAGGGGCCACACCTGTCCCCAGTCTGCACAAGTGTATGTTCCTCCCTGTCTGCAGCTACACAGATGTGTGGGCACGTTTAGTGTTCATCAGCTGCCTGAAGGGATTCAGTTCCCCAAGGATGAGGCAGGTGCCTGGTGGGATTTGCAAAATGTCCAAACCAGGTGGCTTCTGAACACCTGGTGAAAAGATTTTGATCAGGTACATAATTCACTCATTACAAGGCACTGGGCTGAATCTTGGGACCAGCTAAATGCTCTTGGAAAATCTGACCCCCCAAAATAATCTAAAATATGACTTAACTGCACTTAGGAAATCTTGAAGAATTAGCCTGTGCTGTATGCACTGCCTGGCACAGATACAGCATGGGTTTGCTTTTTGGTAATATTTTTCCTTCAGTAACTTTAGAAGTAATTTCATTCTATATTTTTAATGCCACAGGGTTTGTGCCTGCTGAGAAATTAGCAGAAAGCCTTGCAGCCCATTCGTCATTGTTGGTGTTTTTGTTGGTTTTTTTTCTCTCCACATTGTATATTGAAACCTATAATTAAGACTAATCATTTAAATGCCTTTGTAAAAGAGGAACACAGCAGGCACAGAATGGACTTTTTATTAAAATTAACAAAGGAAATGAAATTTCTACATAACATATAATTGCTGAACTTAGACTTAATAATTAAAATTACTTTTGTAAGCCTGTTTTTATGGATATTGAGTAAATAAAATTGCTATTTGATGGTAGTTCGATATTTCTATTCACAACAACAAAAAAATATAATTTAGGATAAACAGTTCTTCCATTATAGGCTGTGAAATACAGTGGAATATGTCCAGCATGTTAACAGCAACAAAAATAATTAAGAATCACTAACAGTTGTTAAGAACTGTGTATTTATAGTTATATCTAGTCATAAGACCTTATCAAGTAGACGATACTATTCAAATACTAAGGTGTGGTAGCACTGTTAATTTTTACAGTGACCACCTTTTGGGACTCAGATACACTCTTTTTTAAAGCATATGCTTATCTGCTGCCCTGCATCTAACTAGTGACCTCTGCTCAGTGACTCAGAGCACATGCCAATGCATTTTATAACTGAAAATGCTGCTATTTACCACTGTCAAGGAAACCACGCTATGAATAAGCACTGATTTTGTTTTTCTTTTAGCCTCTCCAATTTAGCATTTAACAGTCCACGTTTTCACAACCAATAAAAGTGATTTGGGTTCTTATTGATATTGATCATTCCAGATTGTTTTTTTTAATATTCTGGAAGAATTAAATACATTTTTATCCCTCTTTTGTCTGTAGCTTTACTTAAAAATCAACTGCAGATGTTAATCTCCTTAAGAAGACATGAATGTTCAAAAGAGGGATTGGGTGATTTCTCTCTTGGGTGGTACAAGTTGATTATCTTGCTGATTGCCATTTCTCCCTGTTAAATGGTTTTAGTGACTACCTAGGAGCTGGAATGTCCCAGATGTAGCTTCTTAGCAGATGATGAATGCCTTTTATAACATGCCCTTCGTAGGGGCTTAGACAGTCTGGAAGGATTGACAATAATACCTCAAGATTACTCTGAGCACACATACGTGGCAGCAGAACAGCTTATGTTTATTCATCTTCTACGAAGCATGTGTAGCCAAGGAGAGCAAGGTTGCTTTAAGATTCACTGGGGTCACTTAACATCAAACATGTCCAAGACCTTCGAGTGTATAATATTGAGGCCGTGCTCCTCCAGTGTGCAAAGATTACATTTTTAACTGACAGAGTCAGTTGTCATGTGTCATTTTTTTTTCTTTTCCCCTGTACCATCTCTTATTTTTCCTTCTTTTTCCCCCTCTGAATCCTCCAAGATTGTACAAGTTTACACTGAGCTTTATTTTTTAATGGAAAAGCTAACATTGACAGAGGGGCAACTTAATGAGGAGCGATTGCTCTAAGCAATCCTATTAACTTTGTGGTCATTACAGGAACATGGGTTTAACCCCCCAAATAGGTGTGACGGAGTTGCCACCTTGAAAATTGCTTTCTTGAGGTGTGTTACTGTGGTTTCAAAATGGAGCTTTAGTTCATGTTGTGTTGTTCTTTTTGCTCAATGGCGTGGCTTTGGGAAAGGCAGGAATCTGCAGGAAACTCTACATGACTTTTGACATAGGGATTTTCACTCAGAAAAGTTGGGAATGTTTGTCAGACCTTTATGATATAATCAAGTCCTATTGACAGCCTGATCGTGCAGTTAAGGGCTGGCACAAATGTTGTGTATAAGGATGACTCTGCTCATGTTTCAGAATTTTCCTGAAAGGCTGAGAAGAAAGGACAATGAACAGTAATTGCAGTTTTATTACCTAAATTACTAAAATTAAACACATTGGTAACATCCTATCTGGATTGGGCCACTGTTGTACAGTGATTTGGAAATCAAGCCTTGAAAATTATATTGGATCTCTTTGGAGACCCTAAAGGGCTAATTGCTGCAGTCTGGCTATAGACTAGGAAAAGGTGCAGTTGGGAGGATATGTCATCACCTTTTTCTGCAGCATTTACAGTAGGGTAACCTTGTTTTTGCTAGGATAAAGCAAAGGCATTAGTGAAGTTACAATTATTACTTTACAACACTTGTCATCTCTTGAATAAATACGTGAAATAGAACTTTTTGCTTGAGAGTCTCTTTTATCTTCCTGGAGTGAGTATCTGCCACGGTGTTTGCTTGTTCTGTGTTGTTGTCTGGGAAGCTCTTCCTTTCTTCTTTATTCTTGATATTTTCTCTCCTGCTCTAAAAAATCGAGCAAAAACTCAAGCAAACAAAAAAGAAGGCATCTCAGCCCTGACCTCCTTCCCCTACCAACACATTGAAAGGCTTTAATGAAAATAACTTTTGGCAGCTGTGTTTGAGTGACCATTGTGGAATGGGATGTGACACTGGAGCATAAACAAAATGTATAAATATATGCAGGATGGAATGCTACGGCTGGAATAAAAGATTCAGATGCCTCTTCTTTTTTGACACATTGCATTGTAAGGTCACAAACTGAGCTGAAGATGCAACTTGAGGAATGAAAATGTCTAGGTTGATGTAAACTGATTTTAACCCCCTCAATATTTCAAGATAAATAGTGTTAACTTGGAGGAAGCACATTCTCACTTTATATTCGGCTTCTCTGCTGCCTGTAGAGCAGTGTAAGTCTCAGGGGCCTGAGCCAGCCACAAATTAGGGAATAACAATGATATCAGCAAGGTTGTTCCATGGTGTTAATCTCTTAAAATTAGGGGAACTCTTGGTGAGTAACCAGCAGCTTGCTTTTTTTGTGTGGTTTTTTTTCTTGCGAGCTTGTTAGTGGATTCACTTTAAAATTATTCAATGAAAATTGGCATGGCAAGATCAAAATCAGGGCTTTGAAAAAAGCAAGTTTTCACAGTTCAATCCTTTTTTTCCTTGTACCTGGTAAGAAAAGACGTCATTAGGAGGACTGGCAATTTTCACCTCAAATGAAATGTCAGATCTAATACTTTATATGCGTATCTATGTCTTTGTTAAGGTCTCATTATCTTGTGAACATGTGGACCAAGTCCAAAAGAATTATATCTTTAATATTTGTCTATCAGTCTTATGTCCTTTCTGCTTCTAACAGAGTTGAGACAGGGAGGGTTTGTTAGTGCAGGGGTTACTTCATTAGTTTGATTCGACATGTCTTGGATTCGCAGTGCTTTCAAGAGACATCATGAAATAAATTCAGAATGTGTTATGAGGATGCCCACAGAGCAAATAACATGGGCAAATTACCTCACTGCTAAAGGGAAGATAAAAATCACATATCTACGGCAGACAATATGACAAAATAAAGCAGAGTGCAGGGGGAAATCTCCTGTAAATACTGCACATTCATATTCATGCGTTTTACATTAAAGCATTAGAAACCATACAAAACTGCACTTATTAAAAGAAAACATTTCAAAGAAACAAATAGCTAAGTGCTGTGGAAGCAAACGGAAGCCTTGAGAGTACTGCTTGCTGAAGTAATCATCTTCTTATGTAACTTAGATTGACTTTTAATTATCTGCACAACTCCAGTAAGGTGGGTGGTGGTGTGGTTGGTAAATTCTTGCACCATTTAAGTGTTACACATTTGGCAACATCAGTGTTTAAGGAAGATGGCACCTTTAGGAGTTTTGCTACATGTAATTAATTTTGAAATTCTCTTATGCACTGTTAGCTTTTTTTGAAAATGTATCTGTATGGATTAATGTTGTATGCAGTGGGGAATAGATTGGATAGAGCAGCTCCCAAAATCAGTTGGTTTGAGTAACATGTATATGTGTGTATTTTGAAAGGAATTAATGAAATCGTCATTTCTGGAAGGGTGGATTTGGGAATCCATAGCTTAGAGAAACTGACTGCAAGTTTGAAGTCTGAGAAATGCTATCCTGTAGTGATAAGACTGTCATATTTTATTATGGGTCTGGCTAATTCAAAGCATAATGAGGTTTATAGAGATGCTACTGTTGACTTCAGCAGCAGTAAGATTGGGTCTTCAGAAGTTTATGTGGGAATAATCTCTGGATAGCTCATTTAGAAACATGAGTGGATCATTTAGATTCATGGGGCATACTTATTATTCACATATAAGTGATTCATATTCAAGCATAAGGGAATTTATTCCCCTTACTTGTTTACAGTACAGGAACTGACATTTTTTCTGTCCAAAAGACCCCTTTCCCACGTGTCCTGGCAAAAGTTACACCTGTGGTGCAGAAGACTGGAGTCGCTTCATCTGACAAAGGGAAGGTTTTGTCACAGGATGCAACTTGTCCATTTAAACCAATTACACATTATTTCCTGCCTAAACATATTCATTTGAGGAGTTTGGAATGCAAATTAGATATGGCCTTATTAATTATATATGAGTAAACATGCAGTTCTAGCTGAAATTGTGTTCCAGTTCCTTTGGTGCTTTTTTGATTGAAACAAACTTCAGACCAAAGTAGGACGTAATTATCTATTAAATTATATATTTTAATATACCTATTGTCTCTTATATATTATCTATAATTATCTATACCAAGGTTGCTTCTTCCTATTGCAAACACTAAGCATTCCTATATTAGAAAGCATGTATTTAAATATTCAATTAAAACTGGGCATCATTGTACTGTAAATAATACTAAAATTGACAGAAAACAAAGTGTTTAACTACGTGCGAACTATGAAGGATTGAATTTGGGGTCTTCCTTTGGAAAGGAGCATTTTTCTGTATATCTTCTAAGTGCCAAAATCTCAGGAGGAAGCACATCAGGCACCCCAAGTGCTTGGTGTTTTTAAAAAGCTCTCCAAAGACCTGACTCCTTAGAATTCAAATGTTAAAATCCAGCACTCATTAGTACAGGGCTTAGTTATATGTGAGCTAGCATGTATACACGTACTGTGATTAGGGGTTTTATTTGATCTTTTATATATTTGATGAAAGTAGTGTGAGGAGAAAAGTCATCTTAAAAAACTATTCCACTTTTTGGGTGATTGCTCCTCTGATGCTGCTTTCAGGGCTCTCTGCTGAGATTCCAGCTGCAGCCAGGGGCAGCAATGGCTGCTGGGGACATCTCAGACATGTGGACCCACTTCTGCTAGTGCCTGCAGTGGGAATGTCTTGCATTCCCAGTGGGATTCTTGTTCCCTCCTCCTTCTCACTAAGGAGAAAGGAAGAACCAGTAATTCCTGCAGCATCATTTTTAATGGGCAGAGGCTGCCTAGCTGGGGGTGAATGTCTCAATTTGGTTTTGTAGGCTGAATATTCCTAGGAGGGAATTTGCTGAAAGGTTTATGGGTTTGCCAGGAGCACTAAATGCAAGAGACTGCTCTGGATTCTTCCTTCTGTAATGCTTTGGGTTTCTTCAAAATCCCTCTGATAAGCTGCCATTCTGCTTTTGTCTCCTTTATACATGGAGTGGGAAGAAAAAAGTCAATGTTGACCCAGGCTCAGAATGTTTACCCATGCCTCAACACTGCCTCCACATGTGCTAAGAACTATGTATTTTCAAACCTTCACTTTACAGGTGAAAAAAAACAAACCAAATCTGCTAACATTTTGACATTTTTGGAAATTCCTTAAATAGCCTCACATGAACATGCCTCAGAATTTTCTCCTGGATTTGTATGAAACACAGTTTCTGCAACTGTTTGTGTTTTATTTGGGTTCCTCCATAGGTCAGTATTAGTGCGTGTGCAAACACAGGTACAGGGGTGTGCACACTGGTGCTGAAGAGTTAAAATCCAGCCCTTCTCCAGGATAAACTCTTCCTGCAAACCATATTTGAATTTATTAGAAAAGGTAATGGGGCTTCACGCTTCTAGAAGCCAGTACATACCGCCTACCTGGCTTTTTGTTACAGTGTGAGGGAAACAATAGCAAAATCATATTTCATGAGTGGAAGAAGAACCTGTGACATCCTGACACCCACATACCGGGAGAAGAAAACACATTAGACTAGATCCTTAATTTTACCCTCCTGAAAGAATAAAACATCTCCACCACCCTTCTTTCCAGTGTATTTTATGGTTTTATAGTCAGTGTAATTGGGATAGAAGTGTATCTTTTGTCCTATATGGTTGCAAAGTCCCATTGACATAAGTGGTATTAAAATGTGGCCCTTGATTTAGAGCATCCACATTTCCAGAAGTTGTATGTGGCAAGAATGTGCCTTATTGTATAATAATCACATACTCTCTATGCAGATGTAACATTGTCATTCTTGCAGGCATCTCTTTTGTTCTGTAATACATAGTGGAATAGGAGATATAATTTAATGTGATTTACCTACAAATTGTATACTGTGCCAGTAAGTAGCTCTTTGCAGTACCTAGGATGAATTTTCTCTCACTGACAAACTTAACAATGTGTCTTCTCTAATTATTTTATGAAAAATCAAATCTCATACAGTAGAATACAGTTAAATTGTGATGTGACAAAATGGATGAGGCAGTTTATCTATCTGACTATCTTATCTGTCTCCCTTCCTCCCTGCATATATTTATATATGGTTCTAATGTAAATTTGATGTAATTAGTAAATAGATGCCTGAATACCTTTTAAAAATTGGGTAGAACTGTCCCTAAATGGAGAAGACCCATTTGCAAACATTATTTAACTGGTTTCTGTGAGATACCAAGTATATAGCACAGGATCTTGACAAAAGGACTGTTTACCCATGAATATACAGAAGCTGACTCTCTGTATACATGGCAATGCATGCATGAAAGGATAGAATCTATTAAAACTGAAACAATAGTTACATAAAAAGAGGCAGGTTTTTCTTCCATTAAAGCATATGGTGAGCTTGTAAATTTTGGAAAGCTGGGTGAAAGAGTGGACTTGAACGTAATCAGATTTGTCATCTTATCCCTACTGCAGTGTAAAAGAATTACTGGAGCTGAAAGTGTGCTTGTCATAGGTACACACTGGCTGCAAAACAGCTTTCTGTGCTGCTGCTTCCCCTGGGCTGCCTCCTGCAAGTGGCTGGTGCTCTCATAGCTCCTGCTTGTTCTTGATGTGATCTTGGATCCACAAAGAGCAAGAGCTGGGTCTGCTATCCTGGTGGTAGGACATGGGTTTGAGGACCTGTGAGCAAATACAGTTAAATTGCTGTGAGTGCTCTGCCCGTTCTTCTGCTACACAAGTGGGTGAAAGGCTCAGTGCTGCTCTCCCAGGATCTCTGTGATGTATGATATGGGAAGTCATATCTTATGCCCAGACATAGCACTGGAGAGTTGGGAATTCAGAGAGGTGTATCTAAAGACAGAGCTCAACAGTCAGAAAGCATCGTGTACCCATGGCACCATTGGCTGTGTAAAACACGTTTTGGATGGGCTGAAACCAATGTCACAGTGTGCAGGTTCACTAACCCTGTCCCTGGCCAGGCCAGGAGTTCAAAACTCAGCTCTAGCTGAGTTAAATATGCTGCTGCCTTGGGTGCAGCAGTTCATGTGTCCAGCTGTTATCTGGAGACTACCAAATGTTGCTCACAAAGGGACAGAACAAAATGGAGATTTTCAAATCATTACCTGTCAAATCCAAAATGAATTTCATGGACCAAGGAAAAGCCTTGGGGCATTTTGTGAATTGCTAAGGCTAGCTGCAAACAATCACAAGTTTAAGAAATCAAAAAAGGTTACAATAATATTTTATAATAGCAAGTGTTGGTAGCCTACATGTAGAGAATTGGAGTCAGCTCTCCCCATAAATATTATATACAAACAGAAAACTGGGGGAGACAAGAGTTCCCTGTTATTCCTGCTAACATGCAGCAGTATCATTTTAATGGAGAAAATACCTATAGAAAGTACAGAAAAAGTTGCATATTTTTCAAGCTGCTCTTGAGAAACTCAATGTCTTTATATAAAAATGAGAATGACTGCTCATAGTGCATTAAGGTGAATAGTTCCCACATCATTCAGCAGTGGCAGAAATTCGCTTAATCTCAGTTTGATATAAGGCAGTTATTTTTATTTCTTCACACTGGAATGATTCTCTGGGTGTGTATGTGTGTGTGCTCTTGCTCTCTGCTCCCCTCCCCTGCTCGGGTGGGGTGTTGGTGTGAGGACACACACCATTTCAGACATTCAGGATGCTACAGAACATCATCGTTGATTTTACTTCTACTATAATAGCCTGTTGTGAAAGGTTCACATTTATCATTACCCAAACCGAAAAAAAGGATGAAGACACAGTCTCAGTTCCTTTAATTTTATTTTATGCATTCCCTGACAGAATCATAGGTTGGTTTGGGTTAGAAAAGACTTCTAAAGATCATCTAGTTCAACCCCCTGTCATGGGCAGGGGCATCTTTGACTGGATCAAAACCCCATCCAACCAGCCTTTGAACCCTTTGTGCTGATAAAAGTAGTTCATAGAAACGTAGCATGGTTAGTGGTTGAAGTGTTCAGAATTATTGTAAAGCCTGTCAAGTAGAGTGAGCCCTCAAATTTTTTTACTTCTAGCCACAGGACTGGGAGAGCTACTGAGAAGAATGTACGTTTTGTAGCATCTTCATAATTTTTTCAACTGCACTAAGAGATGTGGAACCTCATGAGATACTGTTGCATGCAGACATGCTTCCTGCCTTTACAATTTTGCCTAATCTTGAATGTAAAATCTTTGGCTGTCCTATTTGCATTTGCAGAAAGCCAGCTGGAATAAGTTCAGCTCTGCTACAATAAAAATTTGTAGGCAAGGCTTCTCTCCAGTACTGTTCTTGCTGCACTTCTCTGAATCAAACCTTGGCAGTCCATTAAATTGGAGAGAGGCAAAAACTGTATCTAAGATGTAGCTGTAGAGCAAGGGAGCTTGGGGCCTGATATTCTAAATGGCTTTGGATGGTGGGCTGACCTCTGTAATTGTACCTGCACCAGACTGTACACTGTGGTTTATATATGTTGGGTATCCAGGTGTGTGGTTTTGCCTGCTGGATCCATACTGGCAAATGGCAGGTTATAGATACTGAAAAACAGGTGCAAGTACAAAGCACTCAATGACTAATTTGTAGGATGCCCCTATAATTTCATGCATATTAAGCCAGTTATGCAAAGCAGTTTCAGTGCAGCCTTTACATTTGGAAGCACACATTTTGCACATTCAAGTTGATCAGTGAAAATAAAGCTCGTAGCTGCTTGTGCAGATTAGCATTTGAATATCAACCTCCCCAGTTTTGGGGCAGAAAGGGAAATGTCCCATGTGATTAGCTATAAACATAATTCTAGGTGATTATTTTTAAAACCCCAGTGTCAGTAAGTTATTTTTGAAACAAAGTATTTCTATTTTAGTGATTAACTAAACTGCTTTCACGTTCTGTTGCACAATATTCACTATCCTGCAGAATTAATTTGCCAATTACTTTTAAACATCAGCAACTCCGTTATCCATTCCAACATCAGAGGAATTTGAAAGTGAGCTCTACGCAGAAATGATCTGATCAGCAACATCAGGGTTGCTTTGTGTGGTTTGTTTTTTTTTTGCTAGGTTGAAGTAGACCAGTATGTTCTGAAATTGTAATTTTGTATACTTTTTTTGCCAAGATGTAGAAGACCCTGCCAATTTTTACTGAAAGAATAAGAATTTTCACAAAACTCCTGTAGATCTACAAACTGTTCATAAATTTATTGACAGTTGGCAGCCCTGCAGTGAGTGCTGTACTCTTAGATATCTGCCTTCTTCACATCTGCTTTGTTGGGGTATGAGACAGTGAGTCAAAAGTAGCTTAAGGAGGCTTAGCAGTGTCTGTAAATAAAATGGGGAAAAAGCTTTATATTTCCCTTCAAGATTTATTTTTTTTTTAACGTGAAAGGATTTTAATGAAATTCTTGAGTCAAAGAACAGCAAGTGCAAAACAAAGGGGTCTGGCTCCTGTATTTCCTGTGAATAATTCCCTCAGCTGTGATGTGAAGAAATGGAAAAGAGCATCCTCCAAATGCAGAAAGCAAAGTCTCCATTGCCAGGAGAGTCATTGTCCTGCTGCCATTTTGATTGTTGATTAAAATAGGTAATATTAGTGCTAGGATCACTCTGCTAACAGGTGGTATTTAGATTATAAAAGCATCCTGGCTGTATTTTGTCTTCTTCTATAAAAAGACTACCAGTCACTTACAGCATAACAGCTCAGAATATCAGTATCTTTCCAAATCTTTCATTTTATAAGAAGAACAGGCTGCTTTAGTTTTTCTCCTGGGGAGTTCCCTTGCACAGAGCCAAGCCCGGGCAGGCTCCTGCAGGTGCTGCGCTGGGATGCATTGCACGGTGTCTGGGTTCTGCTGACCACTCTTTATAAATCACACCCCTCCCTCCCAGTCCTGCAAAGTCAGATTTAACTGGTAAAATTGAAGTACAGTGTCTGGGGCTTAGTGGAGCAAGGCAAATTCTTTCTAAAGCTATAGAGGTGACCTTTGAAACCACCTCCCACACCAAGCCTCCTACTTTTATTTTTGACACTAAATATAAACTATAGGAAGGGCTAGTAAAAGGGCTGTAATACTTGTGCTCTGCTTCTGACTTCTGAAATAATTTTCAGCAAAACTAGGAATCTCTCCTGTTTGTGATTTGACACAGTTAGAGGGACTTTGGTGCCATGACAAATGACAGTATTAACTCAATACCCTAATTCAGGTGAACAGAGCCATTGGCCATATTTCATCCTTCCATAGGCAGTGGATAAGCACAATGACAGAGCTGCTGAATCAGACCATAGTTTAAACATCTACTTCATTTTAATTTTACAAAATGAGCATAAGAAGTATTTTTAGGGAATGTTTAAAGTACAAAGGAAAATTTTGTTTAAAAATAGATTTTTGACAATGTAAAATAGGTTAGTGCTTCCTTTGAGGCAAACAAACAACCCACTTAAGAATTAAAAATTTCCAAGCAAATTATTTGGAAATCCTTCCTTCTTGAAGCATGATCAAAGTAAAGTCTTGACAGGTAGCATTTATCACAGGTAGTACCTTCTGCTCAGTAAGTGCTTGATGAGGCAAAAAGAAAAAAGAAAATGGTGGCTCATAGTTACATGAGCATCTATTGTGCTTTGAGGATAAAGACTTCCTCCTTCAGGAAAAGCTTCAGTTTGTACAGAAGCTGCAGATCTGTGTTGGAATCAGGGCTGTACCATTGCATAACTGGATGGCTGAAATGGAGAAGAGATATTGGATTGCTTTTCCCAGGCAACCTTTCAGAGCAAGGTTGGTTGACGACTCTTGTGCATTTATCAGGATGTTGGTCCTTTGGAATGTTCCACATGGTGGGACTTCAGCCTTGCTTCTGCACCAGCATCCCGTAATCTTATGCAGAGCACTTGAGTGCTTAATTTTCAGCCTGGAAATGGACCAAGTGATATGAATAATTATTAGTTAGGGTCTGAGGAGAAAACTTCCAAAGGCATAGAGGACACTTAGGGCATCTAATCCTTTTCAGAAACTGTAGGAAGTCAGGCACCTAGCACACACCTTCAGAGACTGTAAATCATTCCATAAGGCAAGAGCCTGCATTGAAGAGCTGTGCTGCATTAAGAGAAAAAAAGCCTCTCTATCACCAATTTCTCCCCTGTCTTAATATTCAGCCTTAATTTCTCTTCATTAATTTAATTCCTTCTCTCCTAGGTATAGTAGCTGAGACCATTCTCAATATTCACTTTCTTCTTTCTTGCTTTCCTTCAGGTCAGGCTTTGAACCAGTGTTTTGTGCTGTAGGTGATGAAATTCTTCCCTACACTCCCCCCAAAATAAAAGAAAATTAAAAGAGAAAATTTTGTTTTCCTCCTCTTTGACTTGATTTAGGTGTCAGGACATTCCCTATTCACAGAACAATGCTTCCTCATTTGAATTGTTTAGAAGCAGAAAATTTAACAGTGAACAGGGAGATAACTTGGTAGCTGAGCTCCTGACAAGAGTGCAAAGAAGGGTTCTTGGTTATAGTTTAAATATTTCTGAATTATCATCCTGCTTAGAACTCTAAACACCTTTTCAGTAAGCGTTACAGTGCAGTAGCAACAGATTTCAGATCTTGCTTCTAATGTAGTTAGTCTGATACTTCTTGAGTGGGTAGAAGGTGCACAGTTAATTATCCTCCCCCATGAAAAGTGTGTGTTTTCAAGATCAACCATCTCAAACTTTAGTGAGCACTGCAAGTGGTTATGAAATATAGCTGCAATATGTGGAAGGCATCCAAATAAATCCTATTTCAGCTTTCCAGATCCAACATTCTAGATTTATGGGCACTCTTGCCATGAAGGACAAGATCTCAGAGCAAGGAATGCTGATTCTGTTTTCCTGGTGAGAAATGATCCTTCTCAGTATTTTACTGAGCAGCTGATTCTTAAAATAAATGGACTAAATGGGGGAAAAGATTTATTAAGCATATCTGACAGGTCACAGCCCCACCCTAAATACAGCAAGAATATACAGCCTAAGTGAGCTCCAGTCTAATGGATCCAACTTAAAAGAGTTTATTTAATGAAATGTGTAGTTTCTTGTCCATCCTCCACCACAAATGGGCTTCAGTCAGCAGCATTCCCCTCAGTGTAAGAACTGAGTTGTGTGGTGCCAGGATCCCATGGGAACCTGCAGTGCAGAAGGCACAGGTTCCTTGGGTACCTATGCCTACAGCTGATGTCAAACTTTTAAAATATTTAGGAAGATATAACTGCAAATAGTGAATAGGAGCACTACCCATGTGATGCTTTTAGTATTTTTTGCTGGAGGTTGCAAGACTTTGCAAGGAAGGCATTCAGACTGTTGGCTGCACTCAAATACCCCTGCTTGCCTTGCAGTAAAAAGAAGCCTTTGAACCAGCTTTTTTCTTTTGCAGATGTAGACACTTAACTACAAGGCACCTGATTGTCAGCAGTGGTGAGCAATCACAGCTTCCATTCATCTTTCTGAGAGCCTCAGTGCTTGCTGCTCTTGGAAATAGAGCCACTTGTGCTTAGGTGTCTAACTTTCAGAAAATGAGTTTGAAATTGTTTTGCCTTGAGAGAGATTTACACTGATTTGACTTCTTGAAGACAACTGAGCCAGTCCAACACACTTGCATTGACTGTGGGGTCTGAGTTGTTCCTAGAGAGCTTCACAGGTGACTTCACAGGATGCAGCAATCTTCAGGAGATGACAGTGCTTTTCTCTTCATCACCTGTGCCTTTTTTTTGTCATTGATGTTGATACACTGATCATTTCTTGACTATCGCCTGTGAGCAAATGAAATACCATCTTTGCTATGTCCATCTTGGTCAAAATGAGTAGGAAAAGAAGAGTTGACACCTTCACAGCATGGTTCCAGCAGCCAGGCCAGTGTATGCACAGGTTCCTTGCTTGAGCACATTCCTGAAGTTTCTCTGGTTCATGCTGTTTGCAGACAACCTAATTTCTTGCTTATGTTCTGTCCATGCTGATGGTATAAAATGCATTCCCAAAGGCCACAGATGTCAACAGCCCATCTTGTTTTAATTTGTGCATATATGGAGGGCTGTCACCCAGCTGTGGAGGCATGTGGCTCTTACAATTGGTGTCGTATTATTAAAGAATGGCCACATGCAAAACAGAATCAAGCATGGAAACAAACACAGCTCTTAGCAACAAACATCTACAGGCTTTCTGAAGGCATGGGTCTCCCAGATTTCTGTTAGCAACATTTAATCTTCAGTGTGTGGTGAATTAGGAACCTTTCAGGAGGTAGATTTCATTCCTTCATGTTTGCTGGTAAGTACAGATGAGAAACTTCCCTCTGTACAGAAACCCTTCCTTGTCTATTTGTGATAGCTAAACCTCATAGGAAAAGTTTCATTTGAGTTTTCCTCAACAAGCTTCTTATTAAAGCCATATTTTAAACCTGTTTAGTGTAGGCTTCCTTGAGTCAGAGGACTGAGCAGTATACGAATACCACATGGTTGTCCTGGATCAGGTTGTGAATAGCTATGTATATTTCTTAAAAGTTGCTACCTCTGTTTATGACATAAATAATAACCTCTCTTTAATTCCAGTCAACAAATTAGCCTTGACAGAAACTGTGTGTGGAAGCAATGTCCCAGCTCAGAAACCCTGCTGCTGGTTCCAGCTCTCACAGACCAGGGTGTGTTTTTGCAACAAGGTGCTTGCATGGAGGCCCAGGATCAGATGGCTGCAGGCTTTTCAGCTCCTGCCTCCTGGTTGCTGGGTCTGCAGAGACACTTCCCTAACTGGGAATATTAGTTGCAGGAACTCAAGTGGAATTGAGACCATGTAAAACCAGGCTCAAGTGCTTTTTTGTTTTGCATTGTTTCACATATACAGTGGAAAAGCAGATTGATGGTAACACATGTAAAATGGCACAATTATTTTTTAATTACTCGTCTAAATGGGAAACAATTATCAGGAGAGTAGGCAGGAGTCTGAACAAATGTTTAAATAGGAGTTGACAAAAAATTGGGGGTTTTCCAGTGTTTTTTCCAGAAAATTCCCTCTTTTCTTGGAGATATGACTGCAGTGAGAAATTAACATCTTTATATGTCTTGCTGTAGCATATAGTAGTGGGATTTCCAGGGCCTGAAATCTGTTTTAGACACTGAGCAGACCATTCAGACAGTTTTCCAAATGAAAAACTGAGAGATACTTAAAATTATTTAATGCCATTTGCCTATTAAAATTTCTGCCTTTCCTACATGATTTCTTCTCAGGCCGTAAAAGGCAGGTTGTTGCCTGTCTTCGGTATTTTACAAGGCAAGACTCTGCATCCAGTAAGATGAAAATGCCTGTATATTTCAGATCATTTGGTCTGACCTTTCAGCAGCCTGAACATACCTAATTGCCCCGTTCCAGTTTGCTGTGCTTCCTTAGCTTCTCTCCTTCCTGAATCCTTCTTTCCCCTAACTTTTAAAATCCCATATAAATAACCTGTAGGAAGTTAGCTTAAGAACAATACTGAGCTACAGAATTCCCACTGTCAGCAAGTGCTGATATGTGCAGAGATGTGTAAATAAGCTGAACATTGTGTTTAAAGAAACGACCATGATATAAAAATACCCTTCTGTTTAAGGCTATTAAGGGCTTGACCTCAGGTTTCCTGACAGTAAAGAAGATTCCCACTTGCTTAAGCAGACTGTGTATTGAGCCATAGATTTTTCAGTGCTTTTTTAATACTCACTAGACCAGCACCACAAAGTGACAGAAGAAAGTCTAAAAAAGAACAGAAGGAAATGAAATACAGCTAAAGAAAATTGATTTTGCTTCATCAAATACTTTCTGAAGTTATGAAGTTGCAGTATTTATCTTAGAAATACTTATTTTCTGCATGGATTTCAGAGCTATAAAAATATACATTCTCCTTTGTCAACATTTTTCCCTAAAAGGGCTCAATTTAGATAGCTGGACATCCACTAATCCCTTTTTATTCTACAAAAGAAAGAATGAAAAAAAAGAGAAAACAAAATTATTTGAGTCCTTATGAACTCTGTTTTTTTAAATGTATTTTATGCCAAATTTGCATACAGAGCTGGGAGGCTCATGAGATGATTCATATGGCTTTCAGAAGCCCAAGCATTCAAGTGGTACAAAGGACAAGGAATTTGAAAAAAAATCATTTCTAGTTTCTGGATTTGCTATAACTCAAGATGTTTTCACTAGGATCACCTTTTATATAAAGGGTTGTAGCCTGGAAGGGTTTACAAACACTGACTGTTCAGGGCCTTGCTTTGCACTGGGCCAGACAGGTACCTGCAGGGCCAACAGTCAGGATTTCTGCCTGTCCCTGAGCTTTCTGCCTGTCCCTCTGGTACTGTGTTTGCCATATGCTGTAGCAAAGAGTTCATTGCCACAAGATGTCACTGACACAGAATTTACAAAGGATCTTCAACGAGGAATAGGGCATGTAAATGGCTGAGAAGTATTCTTAGCTGCAAAATACTGTTCTTGGTGAATAAAAGACAGCTTGAAACTGCTTAGAACTAAGCTGATCTGCAGTTCTTGGGTCAGGACGAACTACCCAGTTTTCCCACTGTCTTCCCCCTTGTTCCTCTGGCCTGAGTGGGGTGCAGTGCGTTGGGAGAGGCAGCTCCCAGGTTTGATCCTGTGCAGCAACTCCTAACATCCCATTCCCAGTTCATGTTTTAGTCAGCAACTGTTGCTTGCCAGATCCTCAGTCTGTTAGATGGAAGTGACAATAACTCCATGTTTCCCAGGGATAGTGAAATGCTTAATTGCCTGATATTGTAGTCTTGAGATGAAAATAATTGGAAGCAAAAGCGTTATTGGGATACTCTGTTGCTGTTCCACCACATACTAGAAAAAATGTAATATGAAAGAAAACAGAAATGACAAATAGTGCCAAACATTCTAAACAGTGGGTCTGCACTGTATTCATTGCTAGATTTATGGTTAGTCATACTGAAAAACAAGGTAGTAGCTGGTCTAGCTGGAGCACAACAGGGTTTAGAGGGATAAATACCCAAGCCTTCTGTGCTGGATGTTCACACTACCTCTGGCTAAACTCTTACAGCTGCTGGGATGGGCTAGTGGGGATGTTATGAACTGTCTCTCAACCACAGGAACATCTTGGGGTGTGGGTAGGAGCACCTCTCAATCCCAGATCTCTTAACATTTGGTAATGAAAGTACTGTATCCTTAGAGTGGGAGGCTGAGAGGGATGTGGTTCACCTGGTGCCATGGAGCCTGTCTCTGGCAGAGCTGGGAAGATGGTCCATGCTTGGTGCCTGATGTGCCAGGTCCAGCTGCCATTGGGCATGCTGACTTTGGCATGGGGAGGGTGCAAACAGAAAATAACTCGGGAGTTTTTGCCTCCTCCAAGATGCTTAGAGACTGTTCCTTATTTCCTCACTGACTGTGAGATGAGTGATTGGAAAGAACTGGGAAAGTGTTGTCAGTAGGTGTGTGCTGAGATGGAAATTGCCATTGCTAATGAACTTTTTCTAACATATATGTAGAATTATTAATTTTAATGTACTGGATCTCAGTATTCCTACTGAATTGAGCCTCAGGCAGGAGCACAGTAAAATTGGAAATACACATTGTGGGAGAAATTTTGGAATTTCACCCCAAAAAAAGGAATTACATTTTCTCGTGTGATTGCATGTCTGAAAAATTTCAACTGGAAATATTTTAATATTCCTTCTTCTGTAAGGTTTTGTACCAATGAAGACAAAATGCTTCATGGCAGCTTTATCAGAGGACATTTGTACTTCTGGTTCTTTCAGAATTTTTCAAGCCAGCTTTACCTATTGTGGTAGTATGAATACTTCCTTGGGGAAATAAATGTAACTGAATCTCCTACATAACATACTGTGATGGTAGCCACTGGAAGGTTAATAGGAAACTGTATGTGGCACTTCCAGCAAGTTATAACTTTTTGATTGAAATTTGTAATGTGTCAGAAGAGAGCCTTCTCAGTGAGTTAAATTTCACAGAGGAAACTCTGACACTTCCAAATGTGTTTGCTAAGTAAAACAGTAGTGAATCAAAAACATAAGACAGTATCAAGTACAGGTTCATGAAACACTCCCCAGCATCCCAAGTTCATTCAGATGTCCCTGCCTGCAGGGCTCTCCCTTTCAAAGGCACTGCCAGAAGTCTCTTGCTGTCTTTCCATAGGAGAGTTTACCTCAGGAGGTAAACCCTCCACATGCTCTAGGTTTATCCCAATGTGTGGTGGGTCGGGGTGAGATGTGCCAAATCCGGTTCCAGAGGAAGCTGGGTCTCCCTGTGACTGCCAGCTGAGCCTCTGTTGAGAGATGTCCCTAATGCCTGTGGCAGTGTGCCTATTTCATGGTGCTTTACAGAGAGAACTCTCAAGTGGCTGGTCACATAAGCAGCTTTCACATAAACACTTTGGTTCTGCTTCACTGAAAATGGTTTAGGTGCTGATAAGTGAAGGTACACGCTTTGACATGGCAGAGAAAGCTGTTTATTCTGTGTGTTACAATTAAATTGTCTCAGGGAAGTTAGACCCACCAGGTATGCACGTACCATATAGGTGCCTTTCTAAAGAATTCCGTGAGGATCTCCTGCTGTTTTGTCCCCATCTCTCTTGTTACCCCCCCTAGAGAGGCTTACCCTGCTGTTTGGGTAGAACCAGAACTAGATGCTGTGGGCAAAGCATTATCTGCTCAGCACGTTTATTTAAGCTCTGCTTTTTGATAAGGTATGTGTGCAAATTTGCAAGTAGAAGGCCCTGCACAGCTGTCATCATTTCAAGGAATCCCTTTGTGTGTGTGGCAGTTTGATGAAGAGAACGATTGTTCTGGCACACCAACAGAGTGTAGGTGAGCATCTGTCATTAAAATTGAACATCAGTCAAGTTCTTGTTTGGATGCTTGACCTTTGTAAGATGAAGTGTTTGAAGACTTAATATGGAAGTCTAAAGTTTCAATAGGTTTCACTTGAAAGGGATTTTGTACAGGTCTCTTACTATTTTCTTATTTCTTCAAAACTCCAATTCCAGGCGTTCTATGGGCTGAATAAGTCAGGAGGCAGATGTATTGTCAGGCACATCCACAGGTATATCTGAGCCTCTTGCATCCTGGGACATGGCAGAAAATGCAAGCTGTCATCATTTGGGTGGTAATTAGACTTAGCAGATGTTTTTTATTGCTGAAAGTGTTATTTCTAAGTGGTGTGGTTCTGTCTGGTTGCTGTTCCTGAAATGCTGTGCCTCCTTCCCTTTGATCACAGCCAGTTGATAAGTATGGCAAAGCTCCATCCTGAGGAGTTTCACTGAGCAGGTGGTCGTCTTCAGCCCTTGTGTGCCTTCTTTCTCAACTAGTGGTGAGCAATAAATTCAGGGTCTCTGTGGCTCATTTCCAAACTTCCTGCAGGGGGATTCTCAAGGGAGGTGTGTTTCTGGCATGCAGGCTTCCTCGTTTACTAATGCACTTTCAACAGCATTAGGAGCCCACTGATTATTCTTGCCATATGGTCCTGGGACCCAGAAATTGTTAAGAAAAGACAGGAATGAAGACAAGTCAGCAAAGACTTGGAGACTGTTTTTCTCCTGGTGCAGCCAAAGCACAGCTACAAGGCTGGAGTGTTCAGTCAGCTTGCACAGGTGACAGGACACTTCTGTTGGAGATCCTGCTGTCCATGGTTTATTCCCTGTGCCATAGGGCATATAGCTTATAGGCACTGCCAGATTTTTCCAAAGCAGATGGTTGTGAAGGATATACATGCTCAGATATTGGCAGAGGGTAGTTTACACTGAGCTGTTAAGAGTTTGTGGCTGACTGTTATTCCCGAGAGGCCTCTAGTACAGTGTGCATGTTTTAGGATTTTACATACATTTGAAATCATGGTGTAGATATTCCTACATGGTAATAAATGTGGACAGTCAGATAGTAGACCAAAACTTGCTTTGCTGTGAGAAAATAAGGAGTTGGTGGGAGTAGGATGCTGAGCCTGTTCTTCCCTTTGACAAGCACAAATGGAATCTGAGGGACATTTTTGAGTAAGTTACTTGATTCATTCATACTTTTGTGTCAATGAATCAAAGAACATCTTTCTGCTGCTTTCTTGCAGGACCTCAGGTAGACATGGAGCTGATGCAGCCACTTTCCTACCAACTTAGTTTGAAATTAAGAGCTTTTGAGTCTTCAGCAGACTCTTCTGTAGCTGATTGCTGCAGGTTAATGTCATTGTCTAGTGTGGTGCTTGATAAGTCTGTACATCAGGATTTAACCAGCATGTCTAACTAGTGTAGGAGTATTGGCAGGCTACAAAGGTTAATAAAGCTAAAATAAGTGGCAACCAATGGTTGTATTATGTGTTTCACTTAGAGTATAAATCTGTCTTGAAAGAGAGTGGTTGGTCTCTTTGAGATTTTGTTTTCTTTGTTTTTTTATTCCTAGTAGAATTATGCTGGAAGACTCCACCCAAAACAAGGGTTTGATGCTGTGATGAAATGCAGCATTTCAGCTGTTAGTGAAGCATTCAGTGTGTTCTGCTATGAAGCCAGGTTCTAGTATATGAATGCTGATATAAAAATAAAATAGCTTAATAATAATCACAAATTGGAGAATCATCACTGCAGTGATTTATATAGTCCTATGTAAAAATGAATTTCATATCATGTATTTTCTGCCCAGGGAGTTTCAGGTGCAGAAGGGGGCTATAAAATATTATTCTGTTTCATTTTGTTGTTTTCTTGTTGCTGTTGGCAAATGCCTAACCTACTGTCTGTTTCTACTGTATTAGGTTGCAGAGGGAGAAAAATATATAGTGAATCTTTAAAAAAAACAATCTTTTATTAATAGGGTAGGGATTAAAAGCAAGCAGAAATCCATATTTTCATTAAATGTTTCATGAAGTGTCCTTGTTTTGTGAAAACATTTTGAAAATATTTGTCAGAGAACCAGGTTCTTGCAGGCTGAACTATTCCTGCTAAATACCAAAATGTTGCAGCATGGGGTGAAGAGCAGTTGTAAAAATCACCCCATGCATTTATTTCTTGAGGCTGTTCAAAAGCATTCTTTCAAAATCTACATGCACTGTGTTGGTGAGAGGATTAATTCTGTTTGTTGGGAGCCAGGGGTGTATCCTGAGGCCTGTGACCAGCCCTGGGTGTGCTGCAGAGGGTGCAGGGGTGGTAGAACCCATCCCCAGCTGGGCCAAGGCTGGGACTCTGGCTTTGCAGCATCACTCGTGTTGCTGTGCCCTGCTGCCAACACAAAACTGACTGGGAGGAAGGAGGTTTTCCGAAAGGCAAGCAATGTACCTAAAGCAAACAAACAGAGCTGAAATAACTTTGCAGACAGCTTTTTGAAGACTCCCTTTGTTGGCTGGGAAGTAGAGTGGGAACATCCGTTCCGTGCTGGAGCCAAGCACATTCACTTAAGAATTTTACCACCCAGCTTCTCAGTACTTTAAAGGCAAGATTAATGAGCACTTTATCCAGTGCATATGAGCTGCCTATCAAGAATATTTTCAACAGTGCACCAGTGATACACTGCAGATAGTGCTGACAGAAGCTAAAGTGAAATGTCATCCTTTCAGATCTGACGCTGTGTACAGTTGGAAGAGGGCCTGTACTGCCTTCAGAGACTGACAGCTAAATCCTTCATTCTTTCAGCTTCCAACATATGGCATCAAGTAGGGTGTGAAAGATAAATTTCTTTGGATAGGTGCAGAAGAAATGTGCAACATTTTTACTGGTTGGCTGCATAGAAAGATCAAAACAGACGTGTTTTTCTGAGAGCAAGAATTTAGGGCTTTGAAATCATACATCCAGATTGCCCGTATTAATGATGGCACCTACTTGGAGGAATTAATAGGATTCTCCATAAGCCTAGCAATGACCACTTGAGGCAAAACGAGTCTGTGAAGCTACAAGAGTTCCCCTGCCTGCTCTCAGTTGCCTTGTGACATAGGTATTGTTAGAGTTGGAGGAAAGTTCCAAATATGACTCAGCTTTTCTCTAAGCCACAGGAAGGTGTCCCACACTGCCTGCCTGATCTGTCTGCATCAACATACTACTGCATAGCTGTGTGTACATGTTTCATCTACTCCTGAGTGATTTTAGGGTGTTGAGATAGGATTGACTATGAACCAGTCAGGCTTAACCATATATCCTGATACAACCCTCTCAAAAATCTGGTATGTGCTTAATATTATGTTGCTGAAAGAATTCATCTTTAAAAATAAAGCAAGATGTTTCATGTAGGTGGGTGTTTTAGCCAGACAGAAGATAAAATATTAATCTTGATTAACTGAAAGTAAACAGATGTTCTCTGATGACAATATTGCTAAAAACTGTATTAATAAATGTATATATTAGGATCAATGAAATGTATTCTCTCAGGAGTTCTGAGCTGTTGTGAGTTTACAGGCAAAATAACCAGGCAGACATGGAAACCAGCACATAAATATGTGGCAATAATACAGAGAACATGAAAATGTGGAATTTAAGAATTAAGTAAGGCATTTTTATAAGAGATAATAAAAAGAAAATCATACTGATTAACTACGTCCTGTTTTTCAAGCCTCCTCCCTTACCCATCACCCCTGCCCATCTGCAGTCAGTTCTCTTAACTTTGTATCCTGTAGGGCAGGACTGACTTTTTGCTCTACCCCTGCACTGTCCCCAGATGACAGTTCTCCTTACGCAGTGGGATAGGGTGTGATAGTGCTACAGAGGATGTAATTTGTTTCTGGTGTGCAACCTAAGGAAAAATTTCTGATTCACATTTCCAAGTATTTATTTAACTGTCCAAAACGTTACCCAGAACAAGTTAAATATGTAACAGTCCCTTTTCTACTGCAAGTTGGTGACAGAAATCTCCAGTGGGAATAGTCTCAATAGAAAATGCAAATGTAAAAAGCCTCGTTTTGGTGGGTGTGGAAATCAGGTGCCTCTGGATGTAGGACTGCTATTTAAAATGTCATATTCTGAAAATATGGGTAGAAGATTTCACATTTCACAGAGTACTAGAAAATTATTATATTTATACCTTTGTCACAAAAACACTCTTCTGTGCTGTCACATGTTCTCATTGTGATATGTGATAACTATGATGTATTTGAATTTTAGTGTGAAATGTGGTCATCTAGGACACAATTGGACTTTCTCAATTTTTTCAATACTTTCTCAATTTCTCAATACTTTTCTCTATTTTGTATATTAACTGGCTGACTGTTCCACACTTCCATGAAGGTTACTGGGGCTGCAGAGAGGACTGTGTGGGCCAGCCAAACAAATAAGAGAACACTGATAAGCTCGGAGGAGTGCACCTCATTGCTGTGATTCAGAAAACATATAGAGCATTCAAAGTCTGGTGTTCTCAGGCAGTAACAGATATTGTAACGGAAAAAAAATCTAGCCCCCCCAACTGACAGTTGTGCCATGGATGGTAATAAGACTGGGAAGAGGTATGAAGTTAACTTGCTTTCATTACAGCCTTGTAATTGATTCTGCTTTTCTCCTGGACTCATACCTTTCCAGCAACTGGAGGAAGAGTTTGAATGCTGAATATTCCAACAAACTGTTTACATTTTAAAATCATCTTCAGATTTATCAAGGTAGCCTCTCTGCAAAACGAAACCTACCTTCGAGGCTAATAATGATAGCAATCATTTATATAGAGAGGTACTTTCTAACACAGATAATTCTAAGGCATTCCACAAACCCATTTCACCTTGGTCTTGTAGCACTGCTCGTACAAAAAGATAGATCTTCTATCAGCAGAGGGAGTGCTTCAAATTGCCAGCTTTAGGGACAGACACCTTCTTTCCTTTCCTCCCTTCTGTAAAAGTAGCTGTGCCCTGGGGCTGTGATATGTACGGATCATAGCCTGTGCTTTAGGTGAGCATCCATCTTCCCAGGTTTAGAGGCAGGACTGACAAAGACATGCAGCTTCTGTAGGCATTTCTGGAGCCCTGAACACATGGGGACAGTGATCCTGGAGGGAGGTAGGGAATGGAGATGGTACCATTTGCTGGAATGTAAATTTGGAGTAATGCCAGTGAAATCAGTGAATGTGCTACTATTTAAGACAAGACTGAAATTAGATTCCAGCTGAATTTACGGATATGTGCCCTGGCTGTTTGCTGTAATAACCCAGAGGAACAAACACCTTTGACTGTATTTTTCTTTTTATTTCTCCATTTTGGTTAAAAACCACCTCATTTATGTATAGTTGATTTATATTATTTCTCTGCTTAGCACTTTATGAGCAAATGAAACTGCCTTCAAAGTTGCCAGTCAGTTCCAGCCAGGCTTGGATGTGCACCTGTCAGAGCCAGCTGTAATTCTGTGCTGGCAGCCAGGGACTAACCCAGCACCAACTTTCAGTCTCTGCTGACCCAGGCTGACTGTCAGTACTGGGTGGATGAAGTAGGAAAATACTTCATGCCAGTATCAATTTTTGCAACCTGATCCATATCCTAAAGTTTCACTTAACAAATCAGGAATGCAGAGGAAGAAGGTGTAAGTCACCTAACATTCTATGTCCATTTCTCATCTACAATACAAACCTTCCTGTCTTTCTCCCCACATCCCATCTGTCTAGAAGTGGTCTAATATATACTTTTGCCCTGATTCGTTTGTGGAAAAACTGGAGGCAACCCTATAATGTTTCTTACAAAGCTTTTTATGATGTGCCTGTACCTTACCTATCACTGCTGGATCCAGTCTCATTTTGACTGATTTTGAAATTGCTGTCAGGAGAAGGAGCAGAAGAGCAATAATGGTTATACTGAATTCAGGCCCAGTCCTGGTGTCCTGCTAACAGTGATAAATAAGTGACTTGTGCTTGGCAGAAAGTGTGTGGTGCTGGGCAGATCTTGAAATAATGTGTGTTCCAAAGTTTGTAGATAGCAGGGTAGGTGGGAACTTCTTAAACTTCTTCAGATGTCTGTGGAATAGCACCTGATTGATCTTCATTATCCTAGTAATGGAAATTACTAGATCTAAGTGTAAATCCAGTGCAGATTTACAGTGAAGTTTTATTGAAAACATTTTAGCAGCAGTGGAAGAGAGACCTGGCTGGAAAGCTTTCTTTTCCATCCCCACTGACACTGGTAGGGACTGCAGATCTCTGAGAGACGTGCAGTGGTTACAGACTGCTCTTTCCTCCTCTCTGTTCCTCCAGGTATCTTAATGTGATGACCTTTAGGCAGGCTGGTTGCTGAGCTGTGATGGAAGCTGTGCAAGGTATAAAGGCACCAAAAGCAAAGAGAATCATGCAGCTCATTGATTTTTGCAGTTTGCACATCTGCCAGTGTACAGCAGCAAGAAGTCAGTGGCACGTACTGTTCTCATTCTTTTCAAAAATGCATCTTTTTCAATGTCAAAGGAACTACACAAACAGCAAAAAGACCATGAAGGAGGTTAATAACAAGTTCTGAGAAAAGACCAGGAAGTGGTAACTGGCCATAGTGTTCATAGTACTGTAGGCATTAATGTATATAATTCAGAAATAGCAGACCATTGATTCATGCAGGGATGGCAGCTGATTGCATTGTCCTGCTGCTTCTCCTCTGTAGGTACTGAGTCATGGCCTTTCTGCATGCACAGATCTGTAATCTGGATACCAGTTCTGCTGACAGGTGGCTCCAGCTCCATGCGAATCACATTTTGTACAAGATTCCTTAGAGGGCCACCCTGAGTCTAGGAAAATGGAATAATACATGGACCATAGGATTAAGTTACTTTACAAAGTGTAGAAGCATTCTGTGTCACAGGGCTAGGTAGGCTGTAAATAATAATGTACTTCTAGAGAAGTAGAGGGGGCTGTGGCTTATTACTATAGTCTGACTACATAATTAGTTTTGCTAACTGAGCAGGTTACTTACAAAATCATCTCCATGCTTCAGAGAGTAGTGGATGCCCCAGTTTAGTAGTTGTTCAAACTGAGCTTGTGTTTGACTTTACTGCTTCTGCTCTTTAGCTTGTTGGATTTCAGGGTGCTCCAAGCATTTGGATTCCTCGAACCTGGAGAGGCCTAAGTGCTTCTCTAAGGGGTTCAGCTGGTGTGCTTGCAGGGTTGTTACCCTGCCTAGAAAGGATGAAAAGCAGGTTTTTATTCACTTTTCTTACTCAGCTGTAACTTTAAGAACTAATGTAACAAATAATTAAAGCTAGAATTTTCAAAAGATGCTAAGCCAATTAGACTCAAAATACAATGGAAAGTCAAGGTGAGTTAGGCTTATAATTCCCTTAGGGTCTAATTTCCAACAAAGTCTAAGAGATTTTGTTAAGCCTATTAATGCAGTATGAAATTATAAATGTTTTATTAAAAATTATCTTGTGTAGCTATCAGTTTACTTCCACTTGGCAGTGCTGATTCTTTTGAATATGGGAAAAGACAAGCAAGAGAAAGCAGTAGAAATAGGCTGGCAGTTAAACCTGTTTGGGAGCAGAGAGGAGATTTTGTCATACTATACTGGAAGAGAGATCTCCTACACAAGAATTTTATCATAGCTTTAATGACTAAAAGTAGTTTGTAGGTTTTCACAGTTCTAGGCTGCTATGGGGGCTGGAGAGCCTCTCAGCCTATGTTATATGGCCCTGGGACTAGTCTGTAGTGTCAGAGGGCTGTTCATATCTCCAGCTGTCCATGTCCAATCTGATAGCCCTAACTGGTTCCAGTGCCAGTGCTCTCCCCGCAGAGCATGGCCTCTGGGTGGGAGGCCTCAGGAAGTTGTTTGGAAACTCTCTTCTCCAGTGCCCACACCAGGAATGTCCTGCTGATGCTAGAACTAGGATTTTAGAAACATACTGGCCTTGGGAGTCAATGCTGTGTCAGAGGACGGGGGGTGGAGGGGAGGGGAAGGCAGGCAAAAGCCTCATATTTGACCCCATTCCATTAGTGTAATCCATGTGTTGTCTTCTGAATCCCAGACAATGTCGTTGAGTAACCAGCCTTGGGGAGTGTCATGTGTGCAGCAGTCCCCAGAGAGCTAGGGCAAGGTGTTTAGTTGCCTGATTTTTTACTTGTTAACCTAATGAAAGCCTCACTGAAAGGCAGAATGCACAACAAGCTCCATGAGGATGATGCCCATAGATTTATTCCAGTGCATTTGCAGAAAAAGCATGTTTAATACAATATTCTATAGTATGCTTCTAAAATGCATGGGTTTCGTTTTAAATACAGAAATCTGAAATGATCCCTCCATATTTTCCCATAGCATGGAGAGCTGCATTTGAACATAATAACTTCTTATGTCAAATCTTTAATTATATGATTTGCAGTTCTAAAATTAAACATGCAAGTGCCAGTGATAATAAAAAGTGTTCTAGTTAATTCTAAAATTACTTCAGCCAGCAAACAGATTAGTTTATTCTTTCTTCAAGTTTGGGAAATATTTTGTTCAGGACAGTTAAGGCTGAAGAATGTTATCTATAATTTAGTTCCTAAAGTGTCTGGTGGGTGTGTGTGTATTTAAGCATCCTGTGCCTTTAGTCTTGAAATGATATGTAATTGTGCATTTACTAAAAATACTAACATGTTTATTCTGACACACGGATGCAGATGTGGACTGTGTATGAGAAACAGCAAGTCTTGCATCATTTTAGCTCTGAATTTCTGAGATAGATTCATCGTCTCTTTTGCAGGGAAAAATGCTGATAAGTTAATTTCCTCTCTGATAGGAGAGCACAGACATAGTCAAGCACAGGGTATGATTCACACCAAAATATCCCTGGTGCCTCCTTGTCATTCAGGCAACATGTATGTGTAATGTGGGTGCACATGTGAAAATGAATTTGCTTTCCAAAATCTTCTTTCAAACTCCCTCTAAAAAAAAGAGTTGGGGATTTGTGACTGGAAATGATCTGGTTTGGTTCTGCAGACTTCTGAGAGCTGTCCCAGGCACAGAGTCTCGTTAAACCTGGACAGGCTTTGTGCAACCTGGTTTCTTCACCTGGATAACATTGCAGGATAAATGGATTTTGTTGATATTTTTCTGTAATGAGAAAAGTAAAGATGAGAATTTAATGACTGGATATAAATTGTGTAAGAGGTGCAGACATCACCATCCCTAACCCTGCATTTGCTGGCAGACACCTTGAAGTGCTCAGACTATTTTCCATTGTTTTCATTTTACTTTTTAACTTTGTAGACATTTAGATTTTGCAGTTAATTATTCCAGTGCACATGAAACTCTTGTGCTGAGTGGATTTGTGCTGTTGAAATTACACAAGGAAACAAAACAACTGTTGGTAATTAGACACATTTCATGTATCTGTGTATGCATCTTAAAACAACAAAAAACTGTCTATGTTTGCAGTGGAGCCTCAGATTTGATAGCATTCAGTAAATCTAATTATAAGCTATGGGAATTTACAAAAGTCCCTGAATGTTTATGTACAGTTTAAAATTTTCCCCAAAGAACTTTGATGGATTTTGCAATTAATCTTCAGATTAATTTGGTTGGAATTTCGAATTCTTGGATTACGTCTGTTGCTGGTTGTGTGGAGCAGGTTTACCCTACAGCAGTTAGTGTGCTCTGTCCTTTGCCTATTTCTCATGTAAGTTTCAAATGCAAATGGAATCAAGGAAATGCAGCTTTCTTAAGTCCCAGAAGACTTCTGAGTACTGCAGGCATGGTTGAGGTGCTGAAGATAACAGGAGAACAAAGAAATCCAATTAAAATAACATTTCTTTTCAACTTCCTTTCTTACCTGTTTTTTTGTGAAATACACAGTCCTGTTAATTTTTTACTACATGGTCAGAGCTCATAAAATCTGAGGCAATTCAGTTAGTTCTGGAATGTCATTTTGTAGAGAGGAAGTTCTTTTCTAGAGGAAGCCCTAGAAAAGTCTTGTTTTTGTATTTGCTCCAAATACTCACTTTGTTGAGTTTTGTTGCTGACCCTCAGTTCTAAAACTGCCTCTTTTTTTCTGGAAAGAAGAAGTTGCAGAAGAATGTGCTCGGAGGTAAATCAGCCTAGGAAATGCTGTGGCTTCTGCCCTGCTAGTCTAGAAAGGCAGGATACAAGTGGGTAGAGGAGCTGCACTTTTCTCTGCCTTGATCTGTTATGCTCACAGCGCCTCTTTTGCTGGAATTTGGGTAGACAAAATTCTCCAGTAACTTTAAAAGCTTATTAAATCTGGCTGCTTGCACTTTACCTGCTCGCTTCATATCAGGACTTACAGCATCCTCCCAAAGGAACATTTGAAAACCCGGCAGCTCCCGCCTGCCCCGCAGCACATCCCGTGCCCGCGGCTGGGGCTGCAGCCACCTCTGCTGAGAAGAAGTTGCAGAAGAATGTGCTCGGAGGTAAATCAGCCTAGGAAATGCTGTGGCTTCTGCCCTGCTAGTCTAGAAAGGCAGGATACAAGTGGGTAGAGGAGCTGCACTTTTCTCTGCCTTGATCTGTTATGCTCACAGCGCCTCTTTTGCTGGAATTTGGGTAGACAAAATTCTCCAGTAACTTTAAAAGCTTATTAAATCTGGCTGCTTGCACTTTACCTGCTCGCTTCATATCAGGACTTACAGCATCCTCCCAAAGGAACATTTGAAAACCCGGCAGCTCCCGCCTGCCCCGCAGCACATCCCGTGCCCGCGGCTGGGGCTGCAGCCACCTCTGCTGAGCAAACTGTCTCCTCACACATGCAGATTTTCCCGTTCCAGATTGTTTCTGGATCTGGCAGCATCTCTTTACTGATTATTAATAAATAAATAAATAAAAGCCGTGACCCGTTGGCAGAGAAGGCTTTTCCCTTCTCCTTTGCCTGCCCTGCCCAGCCCCGGGGGCGCAGGGAGCAGGTGAGGGGTCCCTGCGGGCTCCCCTTGCAGGCTTCTGATGATCACACAACTTTACGACTACAGAGATCCGACAGGCTGGCACGGCGAGGGAAGGAAGGGGTGTGTTTCCAAGGATTACCTTTGCTACTTGCACCGGTAATTCCTGGAATGACCTTCTGCATTTGAACATATTGTAAAAAGGCACTTGCGAGCTGATCCCAGCAGTGTCTTTACAAATCTTAGCAGTACATGACAGACAGCAGTTAGCGGGAACAGCAGGCGGTGAGTGGCCTTTGAGACACTGCAAAAGGGATACTTTGACACCTTATCCGTGAATGAGGGGAAGTCACTTGGGAGTTGCTTTTGTATCCCAGCAGGGGAGTACAAGGAGCTGCTGAATAAAAAGTGGATTTAATCAGACTGACTCGGCGATCCTTCCACCTCACCCTCCTGATTGTATCTTCGCAGTGAGGAGCTAGTTAATTTTCGCGATAAAAACAGAGAATCTCCTTATTGAAATTTAAATTAGGTTAATGACTAGTGATATGGCTACAGGGTATAATTTACAAAACACAAATCCCTTATGCAAAAATGTGTGTGTTCGGTATCACGCATGGAAATCCCTTAGTTTTAATTTGACTCACTTAAAGCCAAAAATCAAACACAAAAATCTTGTTAGCATTTGCAAGACTGAAAAACATACCACTTGAGCACGTATTTTCCTCTTCTAAAGGAGAGTCTGCCTTTGAGCAGGCTGAACTCCTGCCTGAATGTTTCCTCCCTTGTCTCCTCCCCAGGATAATACCTGGGTGGTGAGAAGGGCTCAACCTCCATTTCTGAAGGAGGCTGGGGTGAGGTGCTCACATGTTCCATTTTCATAGCTGAAACCAGGTTTTCAGGGATGGAGCCTTCTTTGAATCACCTAATGAAGTTACCGGGTTTACAGTAAGGTTTGAGTCACTGGGGGATGACCATCTGTTGTAATGTATTGTAATGGGAATGGAGCATCTCCAGTACAATGCCCTGAGCTATTTGTTAGCTGTCTTGCAGCAGAAACTGCTGGGATGCTGGTCTCCCTGGCCTTGTGTGTTTGCACTGGGCTTTTACAGCATTGCTTGGTACTAGGAGATGCTGAAAAAACATGATAAAGGTGATACACATAGATTCCATGTTATGCTGGAAGTATCCAGCTTAAATGCAGGGTAATAGTATTCAGCCAAGCTCATTTGCATGCAGTTGGTACACCCCAAAATACTCATATGCCCCAAAATGTTAGGAATGAGTGGAAACGTGTGTAATGTAAGGTCACAGTAGCAAAGGAGTAATGAGCTGAATCACCAGTAATCAGCACCATTTTCTCCTCCCCCTGCAGTCACCCCCCTTTTTCGTATCACAGATATGCTAATCTTTGGGTATCCTCAAGCATAGGTCTTCTCATCTCTCCTTGTCTTCAGTCAGTTTGTGCATGCAAAGTTACACCTTTGTTGGGTTAGGGGGAAATGAAATGAAATAGGTAAGCAGCAAGGGAAAG
>NW_009953486.1:2772770-2784759 GCF_000747805.2 Chaetura pelagica | reverse complement strand
AAAGAGGGCGGGGGACTTAGAGCTGTGTGTGGTAATACAGTGAGTAGGGTTTTTCCTGACTGGTGGAGTGACGACATCAACCACTCTTGTGCCCAGTAGTGTGGGCAGAAAAGAGATCACAAAAAGTAATGAAGTGCAGGAGCACTCAGAGCATGTTTCCTTGAGTCTTCCATGCCTCCTGCCCAGCCTGTACAAACTTGTCACCTTTAATCAGTGCAAGCACACTCCAGAGGTGACCTGTTAAACACAGAAGGGTAGAGAAGGGGAACGGTGCAAAACTGTTGAGCTCCCAGGTAATTAAAACTTGTATTTCCTTGTGCTTGCCTGTGTTAAAGGACACAAGACTTCCCACATGGTGTTTTTGAGTAGTACATGAATTGCCCGTTTCTTTGGCACTTGAAACAACATAGAAACTAAACCATGTTTCTGTACAGCCCTGGTCGGCTGGTGTGTCTGGCTGCTCAGACTTGCAGGAGAACATTGCTCAGGCGGGTGCTAATGGGCAGCATGGTGCTGAAAAGAACATCAGTTTCCCATTAGAACCAAATGTTGCCTGGTGCCTCTACAAGCTGTGGTGTGCATGAAATAAAAACCTCTGACGTTTATGAGGTTCTTTACAATATAGAAGCAAACATTTACTTTTAGTATCTTAATTTCATATGGGCATTTTACTTGCCTGGTGCATTCAGCGACATCCTTGAAGAACAGGAATGACATTAAAGCACCACACTGAATTGCTGGTAATTTGTATAACAGAACTCATTCTTTTCTTATCATTTCCCATTTTATGAACATGACATTGTGAATTGATTTGACTTCAGAGTGCACTTAGGAGAAAGCAATGCATGCAGGCTTTTCAAAGTCATCTCAGAGTAAAGTTATGCTACTTTCTATCCAGTGGGAGTCTGGAAAAAAACATTTTAAAGTAAATTAATTAGGAGATGCTGCAGCTTAAATGAGCACCGCAGTAATAAGGAAAGCAGGTACTCTCAAACCTTCAACAAACAGGGCTGTACATTGGCAGCTCACAAATAAATGCAGTCAGGGGAGGCAAATAGGAAGTATTTCGGGAAAATACAAGAAAATGAGTCAGTTGAAGGAAACAAAGTTTATAAGATGAAACAATATCAAGTCCTTGGACTGATAGCAAAGGCTGACTAACCTCACCTGTGTCCCTAAGAAAGCTCTGGGTGTTCATGGTAGGATTACAAGGAGAGCACAAGACATGTTACTTGTTTTAATCTTCTCTAAGTGACAGGCTGTTTCAGGCATGGTGATTATGATCTGGATCTTGCGTTGTACACCAGGGATCTGCTACCAGCATATAAACCATGAAAAAAAATAAATAAAACATAATATTTGTTGACGTAGTGCTCAGAGCTGAAGGTCCATTTTGGAGCTCTGTGTAAAAATGTTGTTGAGAAAAATGCTGGGTTTCGATAGCAGTTGGAAGGCTGAAAGCTGTTTGCCTTTTTCTCTCTGTGAATAACATAAGAGCAGTTCATGAGCAGATGAGCACTGGGAATGGCAGAGGCAGCAGTGCCTGCTCTGCCTGGCTTTGAGGCAGCAGTGCTCCAGCTCTCAGCATTGCATGGAATTGGCATTTGCCTCCTGCACATTATTTGCTTTCCTGTCATATGAAATGAAAAGCATTGCTGTGGTAGTGCTTCAGTGCATGCTTCAGTGCATGCTTTGGAGAGAGGGGCTGAATGGCACATGTGCCTCCTGTGAGAGAGGGTGGGAGTCAACTGGGGGAGCAGCTTCTCTGAGCGCTTCTGGTGCTGGAATTCCATCTGTGTAATGTAGGCTCTGCTCTCAGCCCTCCTCACTGGGTTTCAACTTTCTTAGCAGGATCTGCAGCATGAGGGCAGCCAGCATGAGCTTGTTCAGTGCTATTTAAAAAGCTCTTCATTTTTTCACGCGAATGATCTGACTCCTTTTGCAGCCATAAGCTCTCTTTTCATGCTACAGAGGTGCTAGTGAGAACCAAGCTGGTACAGCCTACAAGACCAGTCTTCCAGGTCATTCCCTATTTTTTGGAGGCTGTGGAATGTGAGTAGTGTGTTTAAATATCTCCAGGGGATGTTACACAGGTTCAGGTAAAACTCAGTCTTCGATAATGACCATTTTTTCTGTTTTCCCTCTAAAGTACTCGTTGATACTGATTGTTCCTCATCAGATGCTAAGGGCATTGATTCCCAAACTGCTGCAGTGTTCTGCTCTTTCTGCCTGAAGCCCCTGGGCATGTAGCACTGTATGTGCAAGGACAGGATACAGCTCACCACTAAACTTGGATTGGAAAGACCTGGGAAGTGTTAACCTGTCATCAAGCCATGTAACATTTCAGGGTGCGATTTCTGCTATGCTTACATGTAGGTGAGCTGGAAGACTTGATTGTGCTCCAACACTTGTTAGCAATACTGGGAACTGGATAAAATTGATGTTTTAGCCAAGCATGTTCCAACGTGCTTTAAAATCTTCAGAATTAATCAGTGATTTGTCAGAGTGTTTCAGACTTAATATTTTTAATAGTATTTTTTATTACTTGCTAATTATAAGGTGAAAAAGGTGTGAGGCACAGCTAGTATTATAGTTCCTGAAGTAAATTGGAGCAGAAGGTCAAAATAAATTGAAAAGTTATTAAGTGCATACTTTGCTGGAAACATAATGCTTATCATTATAAAACATAGGAATACAGATACTCTGGGTTGTGTTTTTTTAATGTCCACAGATGGCACAAGCTAATTATTCTCATTTGTATAGCACCTTACACCTCTGTAGATTTTTTTCAGAATGTTGAAAAACAGATGATCACGTCTGTTTTTGTAGCTGTGTGTGAGTTTTTCATTAACAAGATCGGGCAGGACCATCTGTGTGTTCTAGTAAAAAGTTTACCACCAACAGAGAATTCAAAACTTTCAAACAATGGATGAATGCATAATTTGTCACGTGTAGATACAGTGCATTGGCTAACTGCCCGTGCAGCTTAGCCACAGGTTCCTGAATGCGTTATCTGTCTTGAGAGGAAAAAAAATGCTAGTCACATTCTGCATTGTATTATTGACCAAACAAGGTGTTGAGGCTTGTGCCTTTTGTGTAGGTCCACGCATTCAGCTGGCCTGCCTGCAGGTACCCCGTTCAGTATTGGCACTGGGAAGGGATGATCCCTAGGGATGCTGTCTCTGGAGGAGCAGCTTTCGCTCCCTTCCCCAAGGGGAAATGTAGGAAGGAACTTGGAAAGCGAAGGGAAGGTGCAAAGGTAATTATACATCATAGATTATGTGATTTCTCCTCTCCCAGGATAGGCCATGAAATGGTGCTGCACAGCACCACTTCAGCCTAAAGAAAAATGTGGCTGGAAGATGTTAGTGTTGAACACAGCTGATGATGGAATAAAATAGCATATGGAAGTTAATTGTCTGCTCACTGTGATTCTTTAAGAGTGTTGTCCTTTCACACTTTACATGAAATTTCATCCTCTCTTCCCCCAGTTGCCTCTCCCACTTTGCTTCTCTTGGCTTCAGCACAAAGCAGCAAAGTGCTTGGAGACACATAAACTTATAACTTCAACCTGTGCACTCCAGATCCCAGCTGCTCTCCATTCTGTGCCAGGGTACCTGTCCTCAAAATGTGGTAAATACCCCCCAAAATGAGCAGCCATTGAGGCAGCCTTCTTGTGTCGCTTGTCTAGAGTTGTTCTGCAGAAGGGATGGAAGGTGTGTGCACAGCCAGGCTGAGGAGATAGTGCTCAGCATGGGAACTTGTTTGGAAAGGATAATAACCAGTGAGGACAGATGGGGGCAGAGATAGCTGTGTATTTTAATTTTATTTTGTCACTTGTAATTTCAGCATGTTGGACACAGCCTGGAGTGTTGAATGAGCACTTGACAAATAGTCAGGAAATCAGTGATTTGTAACCCTGATCACTATCGGAGTTTCCAGTGTAATCTCTGCCTGGTGCGTCTCCCGTGTGAAGGTGTCAGTGTTCACTCACAGGGTCTGTGCCTTGTTAGCTACAGATGGATATTGCTCATTAGAGGTGGAAATGCGTCTTGTCTTTCTGAGGAAAGCATTAACAATTCTTGTCTGCAAATTAAGGGGTTCATTTAAGTCTTTTCCAGTGTTCCCATGAAAAATTGTCACTCATACACACGCGTCCGCAGCCGCTCTCGTTTGCACTGGAGTACAGCAATTTGAGAGAGGATTTCATCTCAGTGCGGTTCTTTAATGAGAAGATGCCTTTGTGTCCTACATAATCCACATAATTAGTGTATTTTGGAGTCAGCTCAGATGGGATTTTTGAAAGCTCAGTGCATGGGCTACTCTCAGGTTTAGTTTTATTCAGAAACTTAAAACTTACCCTGGGCTAAAATGGGGAGTTTTCAACATCCCCATAACCACTGTGAGGAAAAGTGTCTGATGTTGCTTGGAGTGTTTTGCAGTTTGGCAACTGTCAACTGGGTTTTCTTGGATCAACTATTTAACTTTTCTCTTTCTCAGGTGACTGATTTTGCAGAAGGGGGGTGGTGATGCTTTTGTATCACAAAGAGGCTTTTCTGAATTTTAATTAATGACTGGCATGTTTTGGTATTCGGGGAAGAAGTCTCACTTGAGTTATTGCTTTGTGAGATTATTGTTTTTAGAATAGCATGTGAAGAATTTCTTCACAAATATTTCATCTTCTCTTGGTATCCTTCATCTTCCTTGTTCATATGTCCAAAATGTAATTACAAAATGTTCCTTTAGGAAATAAAAATTCTAAGTGGAGTCTTGCAAGCCATGTCTGAAATTTGGGGAGAATGAGGTGGGGGGGTGACTTTTGTTGCTTCTTTTATGACTTTATTTGTACCACAGTGGTGTTTAGCAGCTGCAGTTGTAGACACCATTGTAGTAAGAGCTGTACAAAATAAACACAAAAAACTTGATCCTTGCCCCTGTGAGTTTGCTATTGCAGTGTAAGACAGGACACATTTGATGAATTGAGATGGACAGATGGGGTGAGACCTCAGAAACAGAGACAATTTCCACACAAGAGGCAGTCGTCCAGCATGCCAGCTGCCCAGCCACTGTCAAGATTTCTTTTATCTCTCTGGCAAAGGAGATGTTTTAAGGAGGGGAATGTGAAGGTATCATTGTTGCTAGCTGACCAGGAGCTCTTCCAAAGCGACAGAGCAGCAAGGGAGAAAGGGCAAAGCTACTTGGCTGAGAACAAGAGGCCAAGGTTCTGGTGGCATGGGAGAAGGAGAAGCTGCTGCTTGGTGCAGTGGAGGAGAGGAATCCAGGGATGTGCAACAAAACGATGTAGTGGAAAGGACAGGCAGGAGTTGGGCTCAAGCAGATCAAGATGGCATTTATGAAGATGAGAGGAGGGAAGTAAAGATGAAGCTCTACCAGCAGTGTTAGGTATTTGAATGAAGAAAACCCACTCTGTCACTGAATGTGACCCAACTCAGATGGGTGTAGAATTTCTTTATCTGATTATTGGTCTATTTTTGTTGTAAATATAGTTAGTTGGTTGTAGTCCATTTTGACCCCAAAAAACAAAAGATGAAAAGATTAATTTCTTAGTTGGCACATAATTTTGTTACCAAGATGCAACCTTCTAAAAATAGTTATCAGAACACTAAGCTACAATATTCTCTAGCTGTGGAGGATGCAAGAGTTCTTTTTCAGATTCTGACATATTTGAAAAAAAAAAAAAAAAAAAAAAAAAAAAAAAAAAAAAAAAAAAAAAAAAAAAGACAAGCTTTCAGGATACACTGATGCCTCCTAGTATTGAGGGATTTTAGATCCATATACAAATGTGGTTTGCTGCACTTTTTTGACTTGCCCTTTGTCTGCATTTTTAATGACAGATGTAGTGCTTCCATCTAGCTCTCAACTTCCTGCTTTCTCATTAAAAGCCAAGGGTAAGAACAGGTGAAATGTTATGGTGAGATGATGTGTCACTGGAAAAAAAAAGAGAGCAATCCAGAGAAACCCATCCCAGTTTGATACTTGTTCTCTCTGTTACAACCTGAAAGGTATTATTAGCTAAAGCGTGGTTCCTGTAGTTATCCAAAGGCATAATTGAGAATCGTTTTGAAGACTGTTCTTTTGTATTTTAAATTAATTAAATGAAAGGTATTTATCTGTGCCTTTAGTCTTGCTGGAAAAAAGACCTCTGGTTACTTTTAACTAAGGTTCCCAGTCTTAATAGTTGCACTGCAAGATGATCAATAGCCTGGTAATGAGCAAGCTCTCTGCCTCCATAAGAGCTGAGAATATTACTATGGGTGTGATCACTTTAACTCAGTATTGTGGGATGATAAACTACCTTTTAATAGAACATTAACATTAATCTAAACAAGATTAGTGGAGCAAAGCATTGTAAGAATAAGCTTGCTCAATTAAAACAGATGGTCTTCCATGCTGAATTCCATTATGTTAATAAAGCCTCCCCTCATGCCCACACACTTGCACGTGCTCGTGTGAGCTCTTTTTTTTCCCAGTTTCAAGGAGTGTGGTACATATAAATTTGCTTAGCTTGGTGCCACAGTACTCATTTTATCATCTTTTACTCTTAGAGCTCTTCAGAATTTCGTATTTATCAAATTATTTCTGAATGATTAACACAAGATCTTTACATTTTCTTCTAATTACATGTCTGTCATTAATCTTCACTTTCTTTTGCCCCAAGCATTTTAGAGAAGGTGGAGAGTGATACGACGCAGCAATTAGGATCGGCTGTAAGCATGATTAAGGCTGTCTAAAACCAGGGGAGAAGAAAAAAATCTAACTACTGCAGCAACATTAATGTGTAGTGTAAGCCAAAATTAATGATCAAGCCTTGCATCCTAGCATCTTAATATTGTCTCAAGCAAAATGGCTTTACATTTGGAAGAAATGCACAGTCACAATCTAATCACTATTTTTCCCCAAGACAAGCTTTTACTGTTCATTATTAGAAGAAACAGTATTGTTGCCTCAATAATTATTTTTTTTCCATGGATGAAATGTAGCAAAGTAGTCACATGTATTAAGAAGCCTTAAGCTTTTCAGATTTTTTTTTAAGTTCCTTGCTTTAAAGAAACCTTTTACTGAGTAATTAATCTCTAATGCAATCTTTTCAGCCCAAATCAGCTATATTAAAAGGTGGCATAAACAGACAGGATTTCACCTCATGCCCTCATATCCAGCCTTGCTGCTAAGATAGAAAATAGTGTTTTAGTATTCTATGTATCTGGAGCTTAGCAGAATAAATCACTAAATATTGTTTAGCTTAAGTTTTAGTGCTTGGAGCTTGCAGAATGTAAACACAGAATACAAGTTTCTCTTTCTTTATCATTTACTTAGCCTACTGTATTCTTTTCTGACTTGGTCATCTCTTGGCCCTCATTTGCCACTCAAAACACTGTCTGAAAGCTGCATAAGTTCACAACTAATGGAGGAAAACCCTGATCAGGAGGTTGCATTGTAGTTACCTACCAGTCCTTTGGATGCTCATTATTTAGAGTGGCCCTAAACTTGCTATGCCTTGGTTGGCTTGTCCTTGTTCCCTGGTAGACCAGGTAGAGTTTTAAAAGCTGAAGTGGTGGCATTTGTTTGTCAAGTAGTGTAATGTGCCAAAATTGAGCATGGTTTGGCTAAGCCAAGGACCTTCATCCTGCAGTCTTCCCTTCAGCTACCAGCTTGAACATCAGATGACAGCCTATAATGCCAAATGAAGCTGAGCTTTTCAAGACTGTCACCACCAAGCATTGGAGTGAGAAGTTGGAGAAGGCACTAATACCTTCTGTGGCTCTTCTGCAGGATGTTGAGTAGTAGGTAAACAAAATTTGTTAATCCCTTAGTTGATTTCCAGCCTTGCCTGAGATATTTGGCACTGCTCATCTTGAAGCTCCCTTGTGAAGGAAAATGGCCCAAGTCCTCTTCCTGTACCCAGAAATAAGAGAGGTGACTTTTGGAAAGGAAGTAAGACATCACTAGAAGAATGGCCGTGTGCCTGCTCTGTGTTTCAGGCGTGAATTAGTTTTTGGGGAAGTGCTATCTTGATAGTCAGCCTGCCTGGCAGATGTCAGTCTGGACTTGGAAAACAAGATTATAGGGTGAACAGAGTATTAATTACTGATGGTCACTGGAAACTGGATAATGGATATGTACACCACTGCTCAGTCCACTGTGACTTATATGTAAATGAAGTTTAATGTAAAATTATGTGTGATTGACAACTCATTAACTATGGTCTAAAAGCTGCTAATATGCTAGTGGGAGTGTTGGCTTTTCATTTTTCAGGTTTCCATGGCTGGCTTTTCCATGAACTGGAACTTGAGTTGTCTCTAGTTTTGTAACTCAGAAATACCAGCTTTTCTGTAAAGATAAAATGAACAGTAAATCACAGGAGAAAGGAGGAGGTGTTTTAGAAGAGAAAGTCTGTTCCAGAGGATAAGCTCTCTACCCTTAAAGCTCATACAGTTTGCAAGATATGGGTTAGCTCATGAAGAAATATCCTTTTGGTTCCCAGTAATAGTGAATGCAGAGGTTTGGTGTGAGTCGTCAATCATTGTCAAAAACAAGCAGTGCCACACAAGGACGAGGGGTGTGTGAAGTGAGCTGCAGAGCAATAACTCACTGATTTCTCCTGCACCAGCTGAGTGTAGCTGAACGGGATATTGGTCCTTTGCTGCTTAAGCAGCCACAAATAACAGAGTAGAGAGCTAACATATAATATCACCGTTCCACGGGGGCATTGTGTAGTGCAGGTACCCAGGGAGGAGGGCTGCAGAAACATACGACTGGTTTTAAACAAGACAGCCTGTATTTTTCCTTCTGAAACTACTAGTTGGGGGGGATCTTCCCCAGATGGTTACAATCTTTCCCACTACCTTTTCATTTTGCAGCTTCAATCCCTTTGGGGCTCAAGAAAATAAGCAGCTATCAAGCCAAGCATGCTGCAGATAGTTGCCATGCAGGCGTCCTGGCTGCACACACACAGAGAACACTTCAGCCTTGCTTGGCCCTTAACACATCCCACCTTGCCATCTGCATGCAGTGCTGGGGGCTCCTAGCACAGCTCCATGACCTAGTGTTCAACATATGAGGACAGAGGCCACTTTGTTTTGGGAAGTGCATTCTTGGGAGAAGGACTTGCCTGTGGCAGCCAGATTCAACACAAAAATTTGCTTGTTTTTGTTTGAGGCTTTGTAAACAATCAGAAAAACATTGAGGTTAACAGTATAGTTCTGTATCATCCTCATTCAGGGCTGGTGGTATGGCTGGTTGGGGTTCAGTGGAGCTCAATGTCTGCCCCATCCTCTGTGCAATGACCTGGTTGTGAAGCAGATTCACTATGCCAACCATATGCTTGAGTCAGAAAATAGCAATTGGCAAATGGCTAAGTAGAATAATTTGTAGCATAATTAACTGACTTGTGCATATAAGTGTAATGAGCAAGCATCAAACACCACCTATGCCGGAGCACAAAAATAATCAAGGCCACGTATTTTGGTAGTGAAATGTGGGATATCTTTATAAGCCTATGACCCTGATGTTTCCTACAAACGAGGAAGTTGTTAATATATCAATGAGCATGAATCAGAAGGGCTCACTGAAGTTCTTATCCACTTCTGGACAATTTTCAGGGACTAATTCAGATGACAGAGTGTGGGATCTTGCTAGTATTTACATACAAGAAAAAAAAAAATAATACTCAGTTTTGGCAGCCCATTTCAAGCAGTGATATGTTCTTAGTACAAAACTTCTTATCAGAAACTTCTGACATTAAAGTAATCAAAGGAACAACTGGGTGAATAATAGGAAGTCTTTTCAGACAAAGTGAGGACAATGGCTGGTGCTGTTTTGGAGGTGATTTATTTCTGCAGAGCAGAAATGCTGTCATATTGGAGCTGCAGAGGATTCTTCATGGTTAATTCCTCTTTCTTTGCTGGCTTTTCTTGTTACTTCTTCTATTTGCCCAATGGCCTGTGTGAGTTATTCATACTTTTTTATTTTAAAGGTCAGAAATGTCATTAAAACTATATGAATTATGGACTGAATAATGTTCTTGTTTCTTATTTCAACTTTTCCCAAGTTTTATATTTAGGAAGAGTAGATGGTTACTTTTAGTAGACATTTTGAGGGGCTGGAAGACATGAAATTGCTGGTTGATGCACCATTTATTGTCACTGTAGGTATGGAACAGGAGGGAAGTTTAGGACATTTCATATTTTCAGGCAAAGGTTTTCGTAAAACCTGTGCCCATCTCCATCATCTAATGTGTTATTAGGTCAGTTCACTCATTATGTTGTAGATATTAAACGCAAAAAAAGAAAAATTTCCCCTGTAGACTGAGTCAATAATATGAGCTGTCCATATACATAAATGTTTTAATCAGTTAAATGAAGTCTATTCATGCAAATAAATTGTGTAGAATATCCTACTCTTTTCTATAAGGGTGGTATTTTTTGTTGTTATTTGGAGGGTGACTAGCTTGTTTTCTTTCTTATCACATATTAGAAAAGTAATGTGATTACTGAAAAAGCTGCATTGATTAGAAAAAGCTGAGATAAACAGTTGCCCATGCTTCCTCATCTTTGCATATTAGTTTAAATTGAGATCTAATCCACAATGAATAATTCAATAGTAAAAATTAAAACTTGTGGTCATAGCAGTGCAGTGTAACTGCATGCATATGTGTTCTTTGAAAATACTTATTGGAGTAGTTAGAATAAACCTGAAGGTGTAATTTCATCACGTTCCTAACAAAGTGTTTGCATTGAGCTAGACATGACTGACAGTGGTAGCTGACAGTCAGGACTGAGGCCTGGTTTTGAAAAATCTGCAAACGTGTGACTTCAAAGTGTTAAAGTGCTGCTACTTGTGTTGGTGGCAGGATGTAAGAACCAAGGCAGCATCCTCCTGGGGTGGGTGCCAACTGCTCCCTGCACATCTGTGAGGCAAGGATGAGTCTCAAGCCCAAGGGTCTTCATCAGTCTGTAGTACCTATTAGTGCATTGAAATCATTGCATCTTCAGGCCATTGATTTGGTATCATTCATCATGCTTGTTTAACCTTTAAAATATATCAGCCAGTCAATGTTTCTTTCTCAACCAACCAACCAATAAATAAATAAATAAATGACATCGTAACTGACTTCAGTGGCCTGACTTTTGGATGTCAGCTCCCAGCTGAACTTACGTGAAAGGGGACCAGACAGAACGATGATGGGCAGTACTAAGAAAACTTCCATGGAATATGATGGTTTTTAATCGTTTCCTCTAGTGATCAGTTCAGAATGATAAGTAGTGAATGCCAGTGTGGATTTGGAAGAAGAGGAAGTATCTGTTTACAAGCAAAACTTTTTAATTAAAAAGCAGATACAGAGCCAAGATATTTACTGCATTTGTATTGCTCTACCTGGAGGGTTTATTGGTGTGCAGAGGAGGGCTCAGCATGCCAGTCACGCAGCCTGCTGACACTGGGGTTAGGGAAGCTCTATTATCGGCCCTTTTTGCTTTCCGTTTCAGCAATTCAGACATCTGTGGCAATTTCTGTTTTCTGTCATATTCCCAGAAATTCTGTGCTTTGACTAGGACAGAATTTCTGTGTAAGTGCTTGGACCTGAGCTGCCCAGTCAGTGTGTTGGGCTTCTGGAGACAAGGGCTACCAGTCTTCATGGAGGGTGCTTGTGTGGGACCACTAAACATTTCCAGAGGACTCGATCTTTTAATAGAAACAACATTTCCAGAAACAGATTTCAGTCTTCTTGTAAGATGGGGGAGGAGGTTGGTTGGGTTTGTCACATCCTCTGTTTTTTTTTTACAGAATTGGTTTTGATGGGTGAGGTGGTAGCAGAGTCCAGAAGTTTGCAAGCAGGATTTATTTAGTGCACTTTTTGTTCTTCTGTGGTTGTAGTTATTCAACCATACAAATTAAAAAGTCATTTCTAAATCAACTTATTCCCAGAAAGAGTTTTGTCAGGGAAAAAATAATGTAGACAAAAAAACCTCTC
>NW_009953486.1:2733905-2772721 GCF_000747805.2 Chaetura pelagica | reverse complement strand
ATATTTTTATTCTTCAGGCACAGTCTGGATCTGTCCCTTCTGCTGAGAAAGTGCTCCCTTAGAAAGGTTCTTTAAGATGTTGAAACTGACTCAACAACCCCCAAACATCTTCTGTGAGTGGTCAGAGTGGTGCAAGGAGGAGTGATTTTTATTTGTTAGCACACTGGTTTTGTGCTCTGTTTTCTTTGAGGTTATATTATAACAAAAAACATTTTTTTTCAGTCTCAGCCTGTTCAGGATATCAGGTAAAGGCTTGCTTGCTAATCAGGGGTTTCAGGGGTACTTGTAGTTCATATAAAAAATCAGTTAAGGGATTTCCTTAATGAAATTCATATGCATATTTTAAGTATGTTTTTGTACTATTTTAAGAAATAGCTTTCAGTTTGTAGTTAATAGTGTAGAAAAACATCTAGATGGATAAAACAAATACAAATATAGTAGTTACAAGATCTGCTCATAATTAAAATCCAAGGGGAGAAAAGACATGCAATAAATCAGAGTTTATATGAACCAGATGTTGTCTATTTTGGGCAGTGGTGGAACTCCATGTGGCTCTCAGAGATGAGGGTGATGCTTTGTGGGCAGTAAAATATGGTTTTCTAACAGCATCTGCTTGTCTATGTGCCTTGTGCCAGAATTCACACACCTCTCTCATTTGCTGCTCTTCAGCCTAAAGATCTTGTTTTAGCCTTCTGCAGTTGGATTTTTTATGAAGCCTGGTAGTTTTAAAAAACTTTAAAATGGAGGAAGAAAGGATTTGTTTTCTGTGAGAGAGAATCCGCAGAGATTGTGGGATGCTGCTGGTGAAGAGTGACATCCTGCTTCAAAGAAGTGTGCCATTGTTGTAGGTGTTTTGCAAAACCAGTTCTGTTTTAAAAGCAAAGTGAAAAAAAAAATCAAGGCTGATGGTATCTGTGCTCAGGAGCGATGTGATCGTAACCCGCTTTATATCTGTCTCTTCCTCTGCCTAAGTTCCCTTCCTTAAAATGAATTTGTACCTGAGACTGCTCACTAGGGTAATCTGAACTGGTCTTCACTACCAGTGACACACGTATAATGATATTTACTGCTTGTCTTATCCAGCATGTTTCAGGATTCCCTGCTGCTAATTGTTGCGTAGTGAGCTGCCCACACAGCCCTGGGGGAAGAAGTGGCACCAGGGCTGTGGGATGGACTCAGACTGGGTGTGTGGGAGACACATCCCTCCTGCAGGGCCTCCCTACTCTCCAGTTCCCTCTCAATGTGGTGGGGAAATTGAGGACAAGGTGGGCTCTGGCTGACCGGTGGCTCTGCACGCGGGATGCTACCAATAGGTGGCAAAATGCAAATTTTATTGCAGCAAGACAATGTTTTCCGATTGGATTCTGGGTTTTGTGTGCTTTTGGAAAGCATTTGGCAGCCACAGCAAGTATGTTTACAAAAAGAGCAGAACTGGTAAAGTTCAGGTTCGTGTTTGGATTCAGCCCCAGCAAACTGAAGCTGAAGCTGTGCCAGACGTTTGAAGCTGCCAGACGACAGTTCATCTCAAACAGAAAGCTGAAGAGGGGGAAAGAAATTTGTCAAATGTATTCCATGTGGAATTTCAGGCAATTTAATTTGATTCACTACACTCCAAAATATCTTGGACTTCCCTATTGTTTCTTTACTTTAACACTAAATTTGATACCTTCTGGGATCGTCAGTGCTTTGTGCTGAATTTGTCACGTTCTCTAATCTACTGGCTTTAGTCTCTCTCTGTTTCAGTTCATGTTGCCAATTGAATCCTGAGGTCATTCTTCAAGCAAGGGGAGTGCTGCCTTTCTGTTAGAGACCACTGTAATACAAAGGGACAGAGGGGGTACAAATGGAAAAGGAAAGGAAACATTACACTAAACATCATTCCCATGTCTCCATGGGAAGCATCAGCAACTGAGCACCACAGCTGTGGGGTTGCAGTCCTCAGGACATGATTTGTTCCAGGATGGCTGCAGAGGCCAGGAGGCTCATTTTTATTCAGTGATGACCAACACCAGAGAGCATGGAGCTGTGTTTTATCACGGTTTTTGTTGTTCCAATTATTTTTTAACTCAGTGGGTGAATTTCCCATGAATTCAGTATACGCTGGAGCCCAGCTCTGGGGCAGGAGGCTCTGGCTCTTTGCAACAGAGCAGCCAGGCCAGCTCTCAGCTTGCCCAATGTTTCGTACCCACTCAAGTACAGCTTTGGCATCAAGGCCACTTTTTCCTCTCCTACTCCCTCTGACCGAGTGCCAGAAACAGAACCCAGAGCCTCCATCTGTAAATACAGCTCTACAAATGTGTCCAAACATCAAAGCAGTTGAGCCCACCAGGCACCAAATAGTGTTTTATTCCACTTAATATTAATTTATCATGAAACCTGAAGACCTGTATAGGTTACAGCTGAAGGTAAGGACTGTAGCTGCTGTTTGTGCAGGCACACAAGCAGAGCTGCACAGCAGCTGCAGCATAAATATAGCTACCCTGCCTTGGTTATTACAGATTTAAAAAAAAAAAAATCCAGCTCTAATATTTTTGCCTGAAACATCAATTAATTTACTGCATTGTGATTTGACTCCCTGGATCATGCATGTCTGACTCCTGTGCCAGGCTAAGGAAAATAAGAACAGTCAAGGCCAAAGTTGTCAGTATTTGCATGCAAGTCAAGTCCATGAAAAAGTTCGGTGTCTTTGCTGGTGTGTCTGATAGTTTTTTTCCCCTGACATGTGCAGCCTCTGTTTCTAGGTGTTAAGGAGAGTTTGTTTGTTTTGAAGAGTGAGGAGAGAGGAGCCTGAGGCTATATGAAACAGCTACAGTTGGAGCATCTCTTTCAACTTTTCCTAGTCTGAAAATGGACTATGTTTTTCTCCCTAAAATCTTCCTGCAGCTCCCCGTGTCTTTCAAATACAGACCTGGCAAGTTGAAAAGAGATCTGTGACAGAGAGGAAAAGCCCTCAGGGCTGCCAGGTCACCATCAGTGAGGCAGGTGGGAGCTGGTGGAAATGCCTGGAGTTGTGCAGGAGCTGTGTGTACCTGCCTGCTTCCCACCACTGCTCCCAGTGTAGAGACATTTCTAGTGCTGGCAGAGCCAGGCTCTCTGCTGTGCCTGGGAGCTCTGGGGAGAAGGTGCTTGGTGCAGCACACCTGGGGGTTCTCTGAAATACAGCCCCAGCCACCCTGCAGCATCTCCCAGGGATGCTCCTGCCAACAGGTAAGATGGGTGAGCAGTTGCTGTGACCTGGAGGTTACCTTACAGTTACACAGGTTCCTAATTTTATAATTGTCACATTAAGTTACCATAAAAACTCTATAGCTTTTCATCATGAAATGCGTAGTGATGTTTAAAATCTTTTCTCATGGAGGCAGTTTGACAGAGAAGAAAATGTTGTGAAAATCATTAGTGCTAAGGGTAAAACCACCAAATAAAGTGCCCTGGGATTTATTTACTGTGTGCTGTAGTAATAATAATTAAACCACATCCTACTGCATGTAACTCCCACAACTTGCACTTTGCTCTGAAGCTGAGAAACTCATTGATTAATCCATGGGGTCAATCAGTCCATCTTATTGGGAGAGTTAATCATAGAAAGCCTCTGCACCAGAACCAAAAGTGAAACAGGTCTATTTACTGCTATTTAATCAGAGAACCCAAACTCTACAGGAGAGTGGTGAGAGGTTTGTTTCTACTTAGCCTTTAATTGCAAAATGATCTCATTAGTGCCATAGTGAATCTCAGTACTACCCTACAGATGCATGGAACTTAAAGAAGAGCAAAGAAAAAAACTAGTAACCTGAAAAATTCAGCATTTGCCAAAAAGTGTGGTGCAGTTGGAATTTGCAAGTTTACCCAAACCAGGCTTCTCTTCATTAGCTTTTTACTCTGGAGCTAAAACATTGGCAGCACATCCCAGTGGCCTTTGGTCCACCTTACTGTTAATAACAGGAGAGGACTGACATACTGAAACTACTGTGAAAGGTTTTTCTATCCAAGGATGAAGGTGGAAGCCAATAGTGTAGTTCCTATGGCACTCACTGCAGAAAGGGCTAATCCTCTGAGTTACCCAAGCTGGGGGTGCTGCTTTACAGGGGATGTCAGGCTTCTGTTCCTGTGCTGGAGAAAGGGCTTGAATGGAAGTTCCACGTCATGGAAATGCTGTTGAAACTCCCTGCCCTTTGAAATACGGGTACTATCTCTCTCCCTTTGTGTTAGGAATCTTCTGGCTTGGATTTAGAAATTTGGGGATGAAAAGACTTGTCGTTTAGCTCAATGCTAAATACTGGAAAGAGAATAGAGGGGAATATTCCCTTTACTAATACTTGTTTCTAATCAGATAAAAATAAGTGTCAGTGTAGGAAGAATCCCTCTACTGACTGCCAGAACATGTCGATTTCTCAAATTTTTCCACTGTTGCTCTTTTTTGAGCCAGCCTCAGAGCTGACAGTGTATGTTTTACAGTGCAGCAAGGTAGATTGATTGATCCTAAATAGAAAAGCCTTTGGGGTCTCGAGCTGATGTTTTAGCTCCGGTAAAAAACTGAGTAAAGCATGTTAATGCAGAGAAAGGAGCCTGGTTTAATTGGACCAACTCCTGGCTTGCTGAAAATTAATGGCTGGCTGGCTGCTGCCAGAGTGATTCATCTTTTCTATCATGTTCTACAGTCCTTCTCTCCAGGGGTCTGTACTCCCCTTCAATTCCAATACAAAAAGTGAAATATACTTCTCTCTCTCCCCCCCCCCAAAAAAAACCACATATATTTTAGTTGGATAGGCTTCCAGTAAATGAAAAATAGCACTGGTGGGAATATGAAGGAGGCAGGCAGTATCTAGGAATTGGGTTTTGTTTACTGTGGGGCTTGGTTTGCTTTATTTGAATGGGATTTAGCTCTTTTTTTAATGTACTCTCAACTCCTCATTGCTACTGGCTGACTGTCCAGGTGACAGAATGAGTTTCTAAAGGATCCCAATTTCAGTGTGTTGAAATGTATTGTTCCTTTTCTTTCCATCTGGCCATGGAAACAGAAACCCTGTGTAAGCAAGAACTATTAAAAATGAATATAAAGCTTGAAAAGATGTTGAAAGCATTTAGGTAGCTCTGGAAATAAAAAGATGAATTTTCCATACAGTTCTGCTCACAGAAATTTTGTATTTATTTTTTTTCTAATAAATGAATTGTGCATGAACAAGTTTTGCAGTTTTCCCATAAAACCTGCTGGAGGTAGTTCTGGCTTTTTGGAAGCACAACAGCCTGCAAACAAACTTAAGGTTGTTGGGAGTGAGCTAAGATGTGCTCCAAACCCGCATGGATAATTTGATCGTGGAGATGGTTGAGTTTTGGAATTTAATGTGGGGAAATTCAAAATGTACCTTTAAATGTAAAATATTTTTTTAAATGTAAAATACCTTTATGTGCCATTTCAAATCTGCCTTACTTTCTGCTAGAGACAGATTGCTACTCATTTGCTGATTCAGAGGTGCAGCCAGTGAAGGCACTTCTAACAAGCATGTAATAGGTTGGGAATGTCATGAATGCTTTATTATTGCCTATTCCATATAGGAGGATTCACTGTAACTGAAGATTACATGAAGATAAAGAAAGATTTTGTTTAACATAATTACATGTGGTAAATTGTTGTGCTAGTTTATTATTATTCCAGTAAGGCAAATATTAGCAGTCATAGCTCAGAGATCATAAATAATGCACTGAAAAATTGGATGTAATGTTTCACATTGACCTGAGATATGGAAAATGGGTAAAATTGCCACAGATTTCTGTACCATTAATTGCAAGAAAATAGCATTAAGAACATGATCAATCATACTAAATATTCTCAGCGGATGATAGACTGTGGGGCAGTTCATTAATTCTCCTAACTCATTCATTATTTTTGTTTTTTACTCTGAGAACACAATGAATAATCAATGCTTTGTGAAGCCAAGGGTGTGGGCATGCACATTTTTATATACGTTTGTATACCAACCAACATACTTCCATTTATCTCCAACAGTTTTCTGTATCAAAGCATTTTCTTAAACTGTAAACTATTACACTTGATCACTGGGGATATGTTTATTAGACTCTGAAGTAGCTGTTTGAATTGCTGTTTTTACCTTTTACCAGTAGATTTTGGTTCTCCCACAGTGCTATAAATATGAAATAAAGACACTAAGAGTTTACTAATGCAGTATTTTTTATGGGGACATGGTTGAAAATGTAACCTATGAAAATAATAATGGGAGGATGAAAATTATACATTGTTTCTATCAGGCTTTACAGCCATCGTTTTTTCCTACTTGTGCATTGTTTTTCTTGTACAGAAGGAGAAGAGCTCTGAGAATCTTATTAACTGCAAGAAGAAAATCTGGTTGTGTATGATAGGGTGAGAATCACTGTAAGCAGGAATTCAGGAATGGGACAGAAATAGAAATAAGACTGAAGTTCTGTGTAGCACTGTATGTAAGTGGAATCGCTCAAGTCAGATTTTGTTTTCCCTGAAAACACTGAAACAGCAACAACTCTGGGTTCTTCCAGGGTGGGGGGAAAGCTGGTTGTACCTGGGTACATTCATCCTTCTAGTACAAGAGGAACAAAATCCTCTTGCTTTCCTTTCAGCCTCTGCCTTTTTTAAACAAGATATTTTAGTCCCAGAGCTGCAATACTTATTTACATTTGTTCACAGGACTCCATTTTACAAAACAATTGCTATAATAAGTTATGTGATGTTCCTTAATTGTTTAACCCAGTGCTCACTGGGAAATACACCAGTGGTTTGGAGGACTAAGAATCTGCCCATATTTGCGTTTTTCAAGTGCCTGTAAAAGTCCGTTTTCCTATTTAAAAGTTTTACCTTCTATTTGGTGGGTGTATGTGGGTGATGGAGGCAGCATGACCTGGCAGTTAGAATGAGAAATGGGGAGCCTGAATTCCAGGATTGAGATCCCAGCTTTGCTGGGGATTTCCATTGTGACTGTGGGGAATTCACTGCCCATAGTTTGTTCCCACTGTTGTAGAACCACTTTTCTCACAGAATCACAAAGAGGTTGCACAAACATAAAGATGCCTTGAAAATGTGGCCACGTAAAAGTTTATGCTCTGTACTCACTTTCTCAGGCACACACAGATTTCCAGTGAGGCCCAACACGGTGCTTCACATGAGCCCTTAATGGAGAAATCAGTTTGCAAGAATGTTAACTGAATGGTTTTTTGCCTGTTCTCAGACAACAGGTTCCTATTCACTGTTTACGTGGAACCTCCTGTGTTCCAGTTTGCACCCATTGCCTCTTGTCCTATCACTGGACATCACTGCACAAAGCCTGGCTCCATCCTCTTGACACTCGCCCTTAACGTATTTGTAAACATTGATGAGGTCGCCCCTTGATCTCCTCTTCTCCAGGCTAAAGAGACCCAGCTCCCTCAGCCTTTCCTCAGAAGGGAGATGTTCCACTCCCTTAATCATTTTTGTGGCTCTGCGCTGGACTCTTTCAAGCAGTTCCAAAGTATTATCCCTCCTGCTCTTCCAGCTCTGTGCAGCTTGCCAGAGGGGGCACTTTTTAATGGACTAGGAGAAGTTAAAGGGGAATCCAGAAGGATAAGGCTTAAAGTGAATTCTTTGGTTTATACCATTTATAGTCCTATTAAATGGAATGTATTTCTCAGACATTTGGGGGGCAAGGAAGTTCAGTGCATTCGTACGTCTTTCAAGATCCTTGCTTGATCATTTGACTCTGTCCAGCTAGCTTAACAAGCTAAATAGTCAAAGGGAACAATGCACAACTTGTTGAATTTTTTTTCCACCCTGTATATTTTTTGAAGAAAAATCCTTTTTTTTTTCCCCCCTCAGATGCCCAGGAGTTTGCTGCCAACTCCTGCAGCTTTTCTGCCCATCACTCAATGCCTGTTTCAGCATATCAAATTGTTAAACCTTCTCCTTTCATAGAGAAGCAATTAAAAATGATGAGGGTAAAGGGTTAAATGTAAAAGTCTGCTAATGAGGGTGCCTTCTTGGTTTCCTTTTCATCAGGCATTTGATGCTGTTTTCAGCATAAGCTTTCGATAAGCATCACTGAACATTTTTCCAGAGTATATTAAAAAAGTTTTCTTTTTTTACCATCCTGTAAAAATGATAGATGCTGTGGCTCTGCTGTTTACCTGAAACTCCAATTACTGATGCTGCAGCTTTTGAATGTTAAATTCATGCAGTGTTCTTTAGACTTCAAACTGGTCAAAGAAAGATGGATTTGTGTCCACAGAGAGATCTAAGTCTAGTAAACAGAGCCAATGTTTGTTTGTTTGTTTATTTATTACCTTATCTTAAAAATAAGAGTTGGATCAACTGCAAATGACACAGACTTAGAGCTTTCTAAAGGAGAAAAAGGGGGGGAAATCCCAAAATTTTTCTTCCATGGGATGAAATTTTAATTTATTTTTCCATGAGAGCAAAGAGTAGAGGTAAGAGGTAGAATTTGAAAATACAGGTGAGATCTCCTTTCCTTGAGCTATGTTATTTATTATAGAACAATAGTTTGATTTATGTTTTTTTCCCCAAACCTATATATTTGGGAAAAAACCCAATATATATGAATGAGATATATACAATGTGTGTGTATAGACATGTATATAATAGTACATCTCAGTAGTCACGTAACATTCCAAGGAATCATTTTCCCAGGGCAGCAAGGAGGATGAGCACAGGATTTGTAATGAGAGTCCTTGCAGCCATGTGGTGAACGTGGGAGCAGTTTGTCTGCACTGTGCTGCAGATGGGTTCTCTGCGCTGTGTATGAAAGTGCCTGGAGCAGCAGCAGCTCTGCCTGGCAGCAGCTGAGCATGCTGAGCCCTAATAGTCAGACCCTGATGAGTTCTGAATTGTCTCCCCTCTGTGGCTGAATCTTCTGCAAAGCCCCTTGGGTGAGGCCTGGCCAGTTTGCTGCTGTTCTGCAAGCTGTGGTCCCTCGTAGTAACTAAACATTATGGAATCCATATGTCCTTGAAGCCTTTTTTGTTTTTCCAGCTCCTGAAGCCTCTTTGGAGAGGAGCTGGGCGTGTTAATTCCTTGCTGAGCATTCATCTACCTATGCTACCTGGCAAGAGCAATGTGGAACAGAGACGTTGCTTGTTTAAAAAATTAGACTTAATTTCTCTCAGGATTTTCTCTGTCTCTAGTCAAGTTTGTTTTAAACTAATGGAAGTAATTAGCAAGTCACAGGGGGACTCTGTCTAAGAGGTAGCCATTTTTAGATAATGGAGCATAAAAGTCGACACAGTGACATATGACACGAGAGCAGCATATTGGAGCCATGAGCTGTGTCTTAAGCAGATGTTTAAGTACTTTGAGTACTGAAATCACTACGTACACATACAGGAAGGGATTTTACTCTTTTTTTTTCTCTCAGACTACTAGCACACTGTAGGGCTTTCTTTTAATCTCAATAAAATCAAAGTAATGTCAGGATTGTTTTTAATGTGCAGGCATTATCATTCTTTTCTCTCTTCTTCAAATGTCTTTCTGGATATGACACGTGGGTACTTCAGGAGGTGGAGGTGGAACTTGGTTTGTGCATTGCCATCACTGAGCAGAGGTGTGCAGTAATGCCCCAGCTGAGGGGCAATGCTGGTGGCATGGAGCTGGAAATACATCACATTAGCAGCAGAGAACTTGCTGTGTCCGTATATATTTATAACAGCTGTGAATGCAGTGGAGATTTGTAGAAATTCACAAGAGATGAACGAGATATCGCAGCAGGATGGTCCCCAGGGGTGCTGGATGCCAGGGGTCTCCCCTGGCAGCATCAGCTGCCTGAGGGGTTTTTCAGGCCATCCTGATTTCTCCAGGTGTGCAGCATTGGTTCTTGTACGTGCAACCAGACCATGTATGTGTTTAACCTCAGTGCTTTCATGAATTTTTATTTTCCAGTCTAGTCTAAAATGTGTGGTTTTACTGTTAAAGAGAGCAGGGCCTGGCGTGGGGCTGAGAACTGACCTGGCATTGCATGTATCTGACTGCTGGTAGCACCATGGAGTTTTGCAGGACCACATGTTGTCCCCAGCACACCATTTAGAAGTTAAATCATGATGTAGTCTATGACAATGAAAGTGCTTAAAAGCATTACCCACATTTTTTAGTATACTAGATAACTATCTTCTTTTTTATAAATCAACAGGTGACATTTGGTGTTTGTGCCCAATAGTTACTGCAGCATTAGGTGACAGTTCCCACCACACACACATAAATATATACCAATGTGGTCAAAATAAAGAAGGTCTTTGCAAAATTAATAGTTACAAGAATGGCCACAGGACCCCAGTTATTGAGAGGTGCAGTTTGGTGAAGGGGAGTGTGGATCTAGATGATCTTTAAGGTCCCTTCCAATCCAAACCATTCTTTGATTCTATTATTTCCCTTTTCTCAACTAGGGTCCTCTCTGTATTCTGTGGTGGTACCAGGGGCTTTTAGCTGCAGGACTGCTTGAGCAGCTCCCTGGCTGCTCTCTTCTTTCTGCTGTGCCATCCCTCAGCTATTTTTGTTTAAATCCAGATTAGCGCCTGATTCAACTCAAAGCAGGACTGCAGAGGCAGTCAGCTATGGAATGGGGGGAAGAGGGAAACTGGCCATAGGATCTTCTCTTGCCTGGATTTGCTCTGTATCCCATCTCCTCATCCCACAGCCAGTCTAGGTGAGACTCTTCTGACCTAGCTTTGCTTGTGCAGAAACGAGGTGCCTGCTGGAGCTGCAGGAGGTTTTCCTCTCTTGTGGCAGGCCAGGAGCATGCCTGCTGAGCACTCAGAAGCCACAGCATGAGAATCCCTGTAATGTTCCTAGCTAGAAGGCTGCAGATCCATTCTCGCTCACTTTAGATGTTTTTATGGGTACAATATGTTTTCCTTCACCACGTGTGTTCCGCCCCGCGGATTACGCGAATGGCAGGAAGTGTTTTGTTTCCCATGTGATTAGCTGCAGGTTCAATTTCTATCAGATTTGTCAATTTTGTCATATAGTAGTTTGGGTTTTTTCCAGCCTAATGTGTGTGACATGTTTCAGAATGCCAATAGAAATAGTTTTCAAACTAGACTGTAAAAGAATTCAACCCCCCAAAAAACCCTGAAAATATAAATATCAGCTACTGGGGAGCTTTGATCTGACAGTGCAGACTTTTAAATGACAAGTTGTGGTTTGTGAAGTGAAGTTCTACAATTCTTCTTTGCAGTAGCTGAAATGCGTGGAGGGGTCGGCCAGGGTGGGATTGCAGCTCTGGATCTGGCAGTAGAGACAATCTACAGAACAGTTTTCATTTTTCTTCTTTGTTTAAGTTTTTTGGGTTTATATTTCTGATAATGGAATTGTTATGGGCTTTTGAATTTCAGTTAAGAATGTGCAAATAGGCTATCTGGTAAGTAGGTTATTGAAGGGTTAGGGAAATGGAGAACATTTTGTGCAAAAAAATACTCACAGTGTGGGTAATAGACTCCAGTCAAATTTAAAAGATAATGGCAACAAGGGAGAAATCCACTTGTAGAAATGGGGAACAGCTGTGTTTGAGATCTAATGAAACTGTATCAAATACTTTAAAAATGGCTTACAGCTTCTTCCCTGGGGAACAGAGATAAAGCACAAGAGCACTCCTGAAAGGTCGAAGAAACAGTTAAATCATTTCCTTGATGGTTATTAGAGATATAGAAGACATCAGTGAAAATTAAATGTCTGAAACTTGTACTTGATTGCCTTTCTTATCACGCCAATCTCACACGTTTCTTCCATCTCTTGCTCTCTCTTCTAGTAAAATTTAATAACTGTGCGGGTAACAAGGGGGTTCGGTATGAAACGAACAGCCTGGACTTCAAGGTGAGGGCAGATGGAACCATGTATGCTGCCCACCAGCTGCAAATGCCCTCGAAGCAGTTGATCCTCCTGGTGACTGTGTGGGATCCCCAGAGCCTGGGCAGATGGGAAGTGATTGTCAGGGTTCTGGTGGCAGAGAAGTCACAACATAATGGACACAAGGTAAGAAGTCTTCAAAGCTCCTGTTTCTTATTTCATTCTTCCATTGCCCGTGTTCAACAAACCTTTAAAAGGTACATTTGGAGTTGGATTGATTGGATGTGTCTGTGTAGAAAACACCAGCAGCAGCAAATTTCTTGTAAATTATTTGATCATCTCTGACAGAAATGATTTAAGGTCACACTTCTGTCTTTTTAAGTGATTGCTTGGCTCTGTTATATGCTGCAGGTTATATACCTTACATTTGCATCTCATGGGTAATGGTCTCTCTTAACTTCAAATGAAACCTGCAAATGAGGGGTGCCTCCTTCTCTCCAAAGCCTTAGTCAACCATCCTCTTCAGAAATACAAGGTTAAGTTCAGATTTCTTTTGTGACAGTGTAGACCTGGAGTCGTGCACTGACTGCTGCTGCCATGCTGCTGTGACATCTCCCTGGTTTTCACAGTGATTCCTTTCTCTCTGTGAACTATCTGCATGGCCCTGCAGCTCCATGGGGGTTTCCAGAGAGATTTGGGCTAGTTCCCTTCCAACACAAGGACAAGCCTGATAAGGGACATATGTTCACACACAGCACAGGCAGCAAAGCACAAAATGGCACCCCAGTGGCAAACATCCCCTCTGCTCAATGCCAGCATCTTCCCTTCCTCACAGCTGAAGAGTGAAAAGCCAGCACCGTTCAGTGTTTCCCACAGAAGGTTTCAGGTACTTGCTTTCTCTTTTAGTTTCGTACACATGGCTGAGAAGCAGGAAGGATCTGTCCCTGCCCAGCAGTCTGAGAGCACTATTGCTTCACTTCAATACAGCGGTGGGCTCCGCAGTTCCATTGTAACTGGGGACTGCTCCATGAAAACTCATTTCTTCTGGTCTGCTCCTTGACTAGCTGTCTCTGTCCCACCTTTTCTGCGTCATCTTTGGCAGCAGCAGTTCCCTGCCTTTTCATTTTCTCCTCCTGCCTTTCAGTGTAGGGCTGGAGATCCTACACTTCACTGCGTAAACGCAGACGCTGTCTGGCACCCAGTCAAAAAACCCAGTTCTGGGCTGGTTGGGTGGTTACATACAATTTTGGCAGGAAATTGGCTGAAGAGCCTGATCTGTTGCTAGATCTTGAAGACCTGCTGAGCAAGGATGGAGGTGTGTGTGCTGGGAAACAGTCATGGGTAGTTCAGGGACAGGGCAAGGTCACTTGGCCATGGCTGTAGCTGTAGAAATAGCAAGACTGGTCTCTGCTCTTTTCTGTGGTGCTTGGACAGAGAGGGCAGGGAAGGAGGGGGAAAAGAGGGAGAGACTTTCTCTGCCATGTTGTCAAAATGCCACCATGTGAGTCTGTGCCATTTGGGAGAATTTTTGCCCCATAGACTTGGAGAGACGTAGATCTTGCAGTTGCCTGACCCCTGAGGTTTTGCATGGCTTAGAGTCATATAAATACAATTCTGCTACTCTTCAGTAAGACTCTGTCTTGTGCAAGATATAATTAAGCCTGTATGTTATGTTAACTGTATTTGCCATTTTCTAATGAAAGAAATACTGCTTCCTTCTAAAAGTAATTAAATATTGAAAGAACAAAGCAAGGTATCTTATATACTGCTCTGAATTTCTTCTCAGTGTAGCAGAAAGAAAACTGAATAAGCACACATTTCTGCTGTAGTAAAATATTTGGTTGGAAATTCATCTAATGTTAATGTAAGCTGAACTCTGGTTCAAAACACAAAGCTAAGCTTTTTAAAATTCATATCCTTTCTTTCTAAAAGCCTTATTAGTGTGTAGTTTGAGGCTGGAAAAATATGGAAAACAAGACTAATGACAAGGTCATAAGCAGTTTTATTGTGTTCCCCTATAGCAGGCATCCAACTTGTGTTTTATTTAAATGCTTATGCTTTTTGCAAGCAAAATAATCCTTTGTTTATTAAGAAATGAATATGATTATGCAATTATTTTAAAAAATAATAGTGTTTATGCTTAAAAAAAAACCCAAAACCTAACAGTATCCAGTTCAATGTGTTTCAGGCCGTGACCTTAATGTACTACATTTCATGGCTGCTCCTAGAAACAGATTTCACATTTGATTTTGTATAATATAATATGACACAAGCAGAACTACATGATATTTAAAGACATTTCAATTGTGTTATATTCAGTATGGGAGAGAAAGGAGGAGGTGATGTGAGAGAGGGAGAGAGACCAACTCTCTGTTCTGCTGCATACAAACATTTCCATGTTCCTTTGTAAATTTGTGACTGATTTGCTGAAAATGCTGAGCAATTCCCAGACATTAAAAATAATTGATGTGAAGTTTGCCTTGCTGCACCTACTGATCTGTTGTTTGCTGGCACCTACAGCACAAATAAGTCCTTCTGCCTTGCTCACCCATCCTCAGTGTTCCTTTAGGCTTCTCCTTGACTATTGGTCCTCAGCTGGGGAAGCCCCACCTCATGGTGAGAGGCTTGCTGCCCCTTTGAATCACCTCTGAAAGGAACAATCAGACTTTATTTCACAATTATCCAGGAATTAAAGCTTCATGGAAACATGTTTAGCTCTCCTGGAGTGGCCAGTATTAGATATTTAGTTTGTTATGGAGATTAATACAGAATATATGTTACAGGAGAAGTCAGCATTTTTGGGATACTGGCTAAAGTCATGGGGGACCAGAAGTGAGGTCACATTTTAATGGTGCATGTTCCAATACAATGACAGGTTCCCCTGCTTAATAGTGTTGGTTTTATAAATGTTCTAATTGCTTTAGATAACTGAATAACCTGGGCAAATTTGCAAGTTTTCACTGGCAACCACTGTGATGAAAGAATTCAACGTTAAAGGTTCATGCTAGTAGGATGAAATGATAGCAAAGAAGGGAAATGTTTTAAAAACTTATTTTATGATACATGAAGCACACATTTTCCCCTTCTCTCCAGCAAACACTTGAACATAAACTTTTTTTCTGGTTAATACAAGTGGTGTTTGTAACTCTAGGAACTTTTTTGTTCAGTCTTGCAGGAAACCTGATAGCAATTCAATTAGAAAATGCAAATGAGGTCACATATTTCCCACAGGAGCACTGAATTACCCCAGAGGAAAGTGAGTGATATTCTAGCATAACAATAAATACTTAAGATAAAGTTTCTGGTACTGTTCTTGTCTGGCTGCCTGTTTTTACAATTGAAAGTATCTATTGGACCTGTGGGTATAATTTGGAAAGAAGAGAAAGAAAGAAAATAAAAGAAAAAAAGGTTTTTGTGAAATCACATGAAGTCCTTGTAGCTTGTGTCAGCATTTATGAAAGATAAGCTTGAGTGGGATAATACTGCAGAAGAAAACAAAGCCAAGCCAGATTTTACTTATCTGGAATTAGCAGTACAATGTCTTATTTTTCCAGAGTGCATGCCATTATTTCTAACAATTGGATACAGAATTAGCCAAAAGTCCAAAAATTAAGATTATGCTTTTGAACAGTGACATTGCTGGAGTGTTCAATCTTCATATGTCCTCTCTTTCTTAGTTCCAAAACCTCAAGTCTTACTAAGGACGTGGATGGATATACACCTATTTATCCATCACGTCTCACGCTCCCCTCTGTGTCCCTAAAGTCCAAGCTTCTCCTTGTCACTCCTTGCTAATCAGCATGGAATTGGCTCTGTGTTGGCTTGTTCCATCTGTAGTTCTGGCCCACTATTCTGTATTGATCTTTATTTTTCAGTTATTGCATGTGTCTAAGCATGTTAAGGCATGTCTGACAACTTTCTCCTTTATGAATTTATGTATTTTCCTGAGCTTCTGCTCATGAGTTAAAATGAGGATTGAAGAAATTCAACATAGATATGAATTCACAGCAGAAGAGCTTGAAGATACTGGATATATTCAGTACATGTAGGATGCCAGTCATCTGCTGTCAGTGACTTATTTAGGAGAAAAAATACTGTTTTCTCTGAATCCTGTTTATGTCAACATAAGTTTCTCATTGTCTTAGCTTCTCAAATTCTGAGCATGGAAGTATGTAAATTCTTGCAGTGTTTAATCACTAGGAATTGTGCAATTAAAATCTTGCAAATAGATGGGTATGCAGTTTTGATAACTTTGAGAACTACTGTCAGAAATCAATCCTCCCTCAAGGCCAGCTTCTGTTCTATTGTGTCTCACCTCATTTTGGGCTTCTTTCATAACCCAGTTGTGAGTCCACAGCCATACAATATGAATGTACAGCCATTCTTTTTTCTATTTATAGCCTTTAAATAATCTTATCTGGCATTTTACCTAGCTGAGATTTTAAATTCCAGTACAGCCTTTTATTGCTGATAACAAATAAAAAGATCTCTGGGCAAGGAAGGGTTTATTCAGCACTGGTCTTGTTTATGACCTTGGTTATTGTGCTAGCCAGGGTGCTCTTGCAAGGCCTTGGAGCAATGGAGATGTAGCCTTCCCTTAATGGAAGAAATTGAACAGCTTAAGTGGGACTTGTGCTTCCAGTGCTCCTGATCTTCCGGATGCTCTCAAGTGGGTGCACCTGGAAGAAACAGGGAAAAAAAGTATTTGGTTGCTTTCCTTCCTTCTCTTGCTTGGGATGAGATATTACATATGGCATTAGGGTGATGGAGTTTGCCCCATTTAATTGAGTTATCCCTAGAGAGACTGAAGAAATTGGACTGTATTTGTCATCCTGCCTTTTTCTGGCCACGTTATGCATGTTTTAAGTATTGTGTTGTTATGCCAGGGCTGCCCTCTTTGATTATCTCCATGGGGGATCCAGGGCAGTAACTAAGTCCAGTACAATGGCAGGCAGCATCATTTTTGTGTCTTTATCCTCATGAGTGCAACAAGACCTTGACTGATCACAGTCAGTGAGGCTAGATACAGAGGTTTCTGGTTTCTGTAGGTAACTTGTGAGACATTGTTTGAGATTTTAACAAATCAGATCAGTGGGAAAGATCAGAAAGCAGATGACTAATAGATTAATATAATATAATTGTTACCAATGAGGCTGCTGATGCTAATTGTGGATTTTTAATGAAGATGTGTCAGGTGACCTTGTCTGACCTCAAGCTTAAGTGCATTTTAACATCTAGCATTTAATCATCACAGGAGGTGAAAGTGCTGTTTGTGAAAACATGTGAACTTACTTGGCCTGATTTTCAGGTGTGCTGAATCCATAGCCTGGCACTGAAATCAAGATATATGACATACAGGTGCTCATTGCCTTGGAAAATCAGCCCACTATGGAAGTTTCCGAGTGCTGCACTTGCTGGATTTAGTTCTTAAATTGTCAGCATCTTGCCAAGGGGTCAGGCTCAAAGCTGTACTAGAATGATCATCCGTAAGTGAAATTCACTGCAGATCTGTCTTCCTTCAAACAAAAGGAAGTCATGAGGATTGAACTGGCTACACAGGAATAAGTTTTTTCTGGTAAAACAAACCCCTTGGAGTGCTGTGTGCTGCCTGCCTCTGATGTGTGCCCTGCCCTTGTGAGAGCAGAGCCTTCGACCTCTGGGTTCATGTTCTTTGCTGTGAACTGCTGAAGTCGGACTGCCACTTCCAAAAAATGCTTTGGACTGAATCTCCGAAAAAACCTTTCCTTGCTGTGGAGATCTGACAGTTGCATGTAAACATGAGTCTGACTAAAACAAAAAATCACTTCATGCAGGTGCATCCATTTAAATAAACCTTTTTTAGGGGCTGTGAGAGTCCACCTCTCTTTTCACAGGCCAGTGAGCTGAGACAGTTTGGTAGTTACAAGCTCAGGGTGAAGAAGGGCTGGGGTTCCTCCCCACCTCTGGAGGCCAGGTCCTCACTCACTGGCCATGGTTTTGTGATGGTGCATCTGCACCACGTTCTGCCCCCTTGAAGCTGCTGGCCCAGGGGCCAGAAGAGCGAGGCAGTGGGGCAGGAGCCGTAAGAGCAGGGCAGAAGGGGCTGAAGGGCTGGCATTGCCACTAGTGAGGAATGGGATCTCAAATGCTGTCTCTGTCCAGAAGACCATTTAAACACACACTGAAATATCATCATGCAAATAGAGATAAATCAAATGTGTTCACATGTTCCAATTGAAGCATTTGCTTAGGTGCACTCCGGAATTGGGGATAAAAGAAGAACAGCCTTTTCTCAAGAGCCTCTTGAAATAACCAAAGGATAACTTGAAAGGGCAAAGTCACACGCTAGTACTGGGGAGAAGTACCAGAATGAATTGCTTTGCTTTGTGCTAAAGTAGCAGTGGTGCTTGTGATCTCTTAAGTCTCTTGTGATCTTTTTACTTGCAAACATTATGAAGAGAAGGAATATTGTTACATTTAATTCATGATGATTATTTTAATTCATGTATCTTTTGAACCTCACGGCTTTACAAAAATAAAATGAGATTAAAATTTTTCACAGGCTTGTTATGGGATAGATTTGCTCCTGCTTCTTTCTACAGTGAAGAACAATTGTAGTAGGCTGAGTTCTGGAAGCAAAAGAAATGTATTCTGGAACAATTTTCCAAATTATTTATTAGAAGTTTTATCTGGGTAGATATGTATTTCACACATTTTTCTCAACAAGTTATGTGCAAAATGAGAGAGCTATAGTCAAGCTGCAGTAGTGGTTCTTACAGTGTAGTATATGATGAGTTCTACCACCTTTATTCCTGCCCTGTAGGTATCTGAACAGGTAACAGGCATGTAGTATTCTGTAATTTCATAGCCATGCTCTTGAGAAGTACTTGTAGTTCTGAAGCCATTGTGTAGGGCTTCTTCCAATTATGAGAATGACATTAACTTGAAGATAGAAGTGTCTTTTTGTAAACACTAGAAGGTAGAGTACAACAGTAATTTAGATGTTTCTTAAACAATCCTACCTAAGAAGCACTGCAAGAGGAGATCTTAGAACAGGAAAGTGAAAAGGTCAAGTTGATGTGGGGAGCTTTCAGGGAAACAGCCTCCTCAGAACTTTTCATGTTGGGATAAGATGTTCAAACCTTAAAATAAGAAAGAAAAGTACGAGAGCTGTGCTTTGTGGATGATGTCATCTTCTGTCCAGTGAAGGCTCTTGTAATATTCAGAGCCTGACAATGACAAGAAGGATATCACAGGTGTTTGAAACTTGTCGGAACCATAAAAGAGTCCACCAAAGGCAGATAGATTTCTAATGTACCTTCTTTGGTATGTGATTCTTCCAGAGGATAGAAGAGGAAGAGCATAATTTGAAATCTTGAAAGCAGTGTGCAGTCCAGGAGATACCTCTAATCATCTGTTCAGTGTGGTACCACAGAATAAGCTTCAACACAGCTTTGCCTCTCCACCCCAGCCAAAACTTCCCTCTCCTTAGAGGCATCTTTCACATTTCATGCCTGCTCAGTAATGAACATGAAATGTGTGGTGCCTGGAACTGTCCTTATTCTGATAGTACAAAAGCAAAGCATATTACAAGATCTCAACTTAAAGTGGTGACAATTTGCCAGATGTTTTGGCAAACAGAAGGTGTGGGTGAGTTCTGGTGATTTCTGAAGTTTGGTTAAATTGTACAAGGAAATCAATGTCTTCTGTCCCATCAGGGGTCACCTTTTCTGCAGCCACCTGAAAAACCATGTTCTAGCTCAAGGCACAAGCCTGCATGTTAGCTGTGGTCTTTATCTACAAGTTCTTCATGTGGGCCACTGATCTCGTTGGGTTTTGTGATCCAAGATATGAAATGGTGTTTGTTGGCTTGAATAAGTGTCTTCTATGATAACCTGTGGATTATGCCCAGAGCCAGTGAGTGTCTCTGTTCTCTGGAGTCCAGACTTAGCATTTAACTCCAGTTGCCAACTAAAGGCCCTGCTGCGTCTTTTGTAGAGAAAGAATCTTCTCCTGCACAATTTACAAACCACAGATTTTTGTCTTCTCCTTGTTTAAAAGTTTGCTGCTTTTACCTGTTATGCAGGTTTTTCCTGCTCTGCAGCCCTAAAAGACTAAGGAGCATTTTGATTCCTCAGTAACACTGATCACATCTTATCAGTTATATTGGATGAAATTTTCCAAAGCCTGCAAAGCCAGATGCCTAAACAACCTGACATTTGCATGCAGGCCTCATTTCTCAGCTGTCCAGGAACCCAGCACCTACAGGAAGTTGCTGGGCTTTGACACAGACTCCTCTGGAGAGGGGGGCATTTGGCATGGCTGAAGCATGTGTGTGCATTTTGTGTGGCTCATTCTCCTCCTCTGAGGGCAGTAACTCTGCTAGATTTTAGTCAAACTTTTTCTTCCCTGTCAGCTGATGTGTTCTGGAAGCTCATGCACTTGCCAAATCTGACAATTTTTCTTACTAATTGACTCTAATGTGAACTGCTCTATGCAGCCCCACTGCAAGCTGATAGGAAAAAAAAAAAAAAAAAAAAAAAAAAAAAAAAAAACAACTAATGAATTTTTGCTTAACTAGCTGATTTAATTAAAATGTTTTATACTGTAATTGTATGGTTTCTATAAATGGAGAGGTAATTTTGTTTAATGAGTTCCTAACCAAACATAACACTCCTGACTGTATGTAGCCAGATTTGATAAAGGTCACAAGCACTGAGATTCCACTGTTTGCTTTTGTAAGTCGTGATGATCAAACAGCTTGATTTGGCACTTGAAATACCACGTCAGGATTGGTTCCCTCTATTCCTGTTTATACCAGAAATTATTAGTACAGTTTTAGGAGCAGAGGGGGTTCTTCTCTGTGTCTGAACACTGTTCATTATCTTTAAAGTGGAAGTCTACTGCCAAAATCACGTCTCATTGTCAATTAGTGGCTCCTCTGCAAACACATTAATTTAATGCCCCTGCTGAAGAACTGTGAGCATTGGAACATCTTGCTGCTAAAACACTAGTTTTTGGAGCACTTTGACAGAAATCATTCATGAATAGCAATTTATGCCGTGATGGTAATGGGACGTGACATGAAGCTCTCTTTGATTAAATTTACCACAGCTTACAACTATGAGTAAATAGAGCTAATGTAGATAGTTACAACAGATTTCTGGAAGGTGGGTATGAAGAAAAAAAGATTAAGGATTCCTGTGCATTTCCTAAAGAATACTTTCACACAGAATGACTGTAATAAATGAAAGCCTAAAATAAAAAGTCTAATAATCTTACAACTATTTTTTCCTCTCTCCAACTTTGGCAAATTCAGCAATGACCTAAATAAAAAAGAATCAATTACCCTAAAATAAATAAATTTGCTGTTTGTTCTGCAACCCTTTCATTATACTGTATGAGAACACATAAAGAAATATTTCTCTCTGCTAAAAGATCAAAAACTGGGGAAATGGTGCATTTTGGGAAAAAAGGGCTCATTCGTCCTCCACTGCCATCCCTGATGTCAGCAAAATGTTGTCTTCTTAGAACAGAATTCATTCAGATGTTTGTTTTGCAGCACTCTTATGTTCCCTTTGTTAAAGAACTAAGCTATATTTTCATTTTCTTATTTTCTGTTTGGTAAATATAATTTTCTTCTGTCCTTTCCACAGCTACCATGGAAACAAGCTAAAATGCTTCACATTAAATATTTTTAAATAGATTTTTTTTTTCCTTGGTAAAATATGGTATCAGTTTTCAAAATGCATATTGATAGAGGAGATGAGGGGGAAATGTTTGGGCAATGGACTAAAGGTGGCTTTTCATCCCCTTGTACTAATAAAAATATATTAAGAACATGTTAAACCCTAGGAATGACACTAGAAACAAAGCAAGCCAAGTAGTATTTCTTTTCTGAAAGATTTCCAGTGTGAGATGTTAAAGATCCTATGAAATAGTAAGACTGACATCTAAATAAAACACTGGTTAAATCATAAATAATTTTGATACTTGGGAAATAAAACCCTTATTACCTCTCCGATGGCAGATACTTTTTATTCTGAGTGCAAGAATAATATATTTTAGTGCTGAATCTAAAGCATTTTGTTTTGCGGGTTGAGCCCAGTAAAATGAATAATCTCAAACAAATGTACCTTAAGACACACTGTTATTTATATGCGGAGAATAGTGGCTTATTTACCCAAACATTAGAATGATCCAAAATGTTCAGCTAAGCAGGAACACAAAATATGATATTATATTATGTAAATGGGTTTGTGATACGCTCTGCTGGATAATAACTTCCAGATGTCTCTGTAGCCAGAGGCTGACGGATATCAAAGGCAGGTTGGCTGGGAGGGGAGATGTGCCAGCTGGCGAGGCTGGTGACTGCTAAGTGTAGCGGAAGGTGAAAGCTGGTGTTGCTTCCCACTCACTGGTTTTATTTGTGGAAGTGGTGAAAAGTCAGTGGTTTGCAGCCTTCTTTTCACGAGCAGGGTAGGGCTTGAGGGGCTACAGGGATCCCAAGTGCCCTATTCTTTCAGAGAATTATGTTTTTACCTCTTTTGTGAGTAGGTGTTGAGTTTGGTTCTTGTCTCCCAACACATGAAGGGCTGACAAGCCACGGACTCACAGTGACAGGACCTTATAGACTAGCTAGCTGGCTGTTCCTGCCTATCTTTAATTGCCAGTGCTAAATGCAGACAAGGAATCTCCCTGAGCTCTCAGTGTCTTGGTGTAAATGGAGTTGGCCTCACCAGTTTGGAGGAAGGCATTCTAAATCTGGGAGGGAAACCACATGAAAGGGGTAGAACTAGAGCTGCTCAGTTTGATTATGAGAAGGAATATGGACAGATTGTGTTCTGATGACATTAAAAAAGGTAGAGGAATATTTTTTCTTTTGAAAATGTCTGTTTGGGATTGTGGAAAGCATATGGCCAGTAAGACTATGAGAGAAGGAGCAGTTGTTATCTCAGTGAAAACTGTTACTCAGCAAAAACAAAACTGGAAGCTCTATTTTATAATTCATTTAATCTGGTGTCACATTCTGCTTTTAAATTGAACTTCAGACCCTTGCAAACTCCAAAGTAAAGGACAGTTTTCTGGGACTTGTGGTGAGTCGAGCTGTTACTCAGGAGATGTTCTTGGATGTTTCAGTCAGAGAACCAAATAATTCTGGCATTTGTGCTCACCAGACTTTGTTACTGCATTTGTCTCACAGCTTTTAAACAGCAGAAAACACATACAACGTATTTAAACAACACCAGAGAAATTCGGGTCATGAGAACACATCGCCAACAAATGAAGATAAGAAGGAGCTGTTGTGTAAAAAAAAAAAGTAGTTGTTGCATGATGCTTTTTAAATTCTACATTCCAAATTCACAGTCATGTTGATGATTTATTCTAATGTAGGAAAACATCATCAAGAGTGACAAGCAAGCTAGTCACTGTCTAGTCACCTGCCAGCAAATATTTCATAAAGACTAAAAAGGCTGGTACTGCCTTGCTGAGCTGACACTAATTATTTCTGTATACACGGAGCTTTGGGATTCATGTTAATTCTCAAGTCTGTCTTTAGTTCAGACTCATTCCACTGTGTAAACTCAGTAGAACACAAATTATTTGACCATCCTTTTCATAATCTGTCCCCACGCTCACTTGCCAATTATATAAACTGATCCAAATACCTGCTCCCAAAGGATCCCCATTTGGGAATCACAAGCCAATTAAACAAAAAAGGGAATATCTACTTTTCTGTATTTTCTATAGCTCATGTCTTGAAGCCCTATTTCATGTTGACGCTCATGTCTGGGATCTTCTTTAGATAGCATTGATTTCATCAGTGTTAAGCAGAGATACCTTTCTGGTGATAAAATCCCTTTTTAGATGAAAACTCTATTGGATCTAGCATGTTGCATCCCATAGAAAGGATGAGCTGAGCAGTACCTACCGATATCTTGAACAGCCTGAGAAGGTCTCCCACTGCCACATCATGATGCTGTTTCTTTGTTCATTAGACACTTAAGTGAGTATTTTTAGAACAACATCTAAATATTGAACAGTGGTACAATGATCTTGCAGCAGTTTGGTGATGATGCTTGTTGAAGATGTATAAAACAGCATTCAGGCAGACACAAAACAGCAGTCACCTTGGTGCCATGAGGTAATGTGAGAGAGGATTTGAGAAATGTGACTAGGTGTGTGACTGAGAAAGACCACCTTTGTTCTGTGAAAATTCAGCTCTGGAACTGGCTCATTTTTAAGGTTTGCAGTAAAAATAGCTGCATTTTTACACAAATGCTTCCAACCATTGCAGCTGGTAGATGTCTGCCCTCCACAGGTAGCACAGACCAGAGCCAAGAGAATGGCCTTCTTGCTGCTGTGCCCAACCCTGGGCACCCAGAAGGTCCACACAGCTTTGGAGCCACCACTCAGTTCCATGTACTGCTTAATTTTCATATACTATATAGTTTTGAGCTGACTGCCTGCTTTGCTACACTTCCAGATCAAGAATTAAAATGTGCTAGTAGGTGGATTTACCTCAAACTGTAAACCCTGAAGCAACGATTCCCACTGAATCAGTACCTGCAGATAACTGCTTCCAAATGTTTGTAGGATGTTTGAGTTGGTATGTTTGAAGTTAGACAAAAATTGAGTGTCGCTTAAAATTACAACAGCCTCAGAAATCCTTTGATTGTTTTTCCTACGGTGCTGTTGGGGTTTGGGGTATTGGTTTTTGGGGTTGCTTTTTGTTGGAGGTTTGAGAAAAATAGCTGAAAATTGTAAAACTCAAAGAATAGTATTCCCACTGGATTTTACCTCAAATGAAGATAACATGGCTTGCAGTCTTTCTGATTTATGAAAGTTTAAGCATTTTCTGGTGGGAGTGTAGGTCATCATATGGTAAAAAAAAGCTTTTCTTTGTTCATTATCTTCTCTGTGGACTTTCCAGAAGTAATGCCTGGAATCCTAGAAGGCCACAAATATTGAAGTATTGAGACTGAGGAACCCCTGAAGAGCTTCTCCAGATATACATTTCATGGATTTATCATTCAATAAAGCAGAAATATTCTAATAATGAACCAGACTCTTTAATCAAAACCATGGTCTTACCATTTCCATTTTTAATGCCGCAGCATTTTAATGTGTCAAGCAACAAAATATGCCATGGGTAGAATCTGTAGTTTAAAAAAAAAAAAAAGAATCAGAAATGATTCAAAAGTGCCCCAAATATGAGAAATGTTTTCTAACTGAGATGTATTACACTTCCCAGGCTGGGTGGAGAGATATGTGTTTGGGATTTGTGTTCAAAACTCAGCTCTTATAAAAAAGTCATTCCTCATGAAGCAGTAAGAAGTTGTACTTCATCACCTCTGCAGCCGTGGAGCTGACTCCCCCCCTGATTGTGGTTTGTTTGTTTTCATGGGACACCTCTGCAGAGCCACAGGCTTCAGGCTACTGTAACCCTGTTAATGCCAGAGCAGGATAACTTCATACTCTACAGAAGAACATGACGTATGCTGTAAAGGTGTTCTGGCAGGTTACATTTATTAGAAATCTGCAGAAACTTCTTTAGTCCAATGTGCCTCTAAAGCTCCCTGCAGCTGGTGTAATGAAGACAATATATTTTCAGAGACATCTTGATTTGAGAGTGACAGCTCCATATATTTGTGAAAATGAAGTGGCAGCGGAGTTGCCAGTAAAGCATATTGTGTGTTTGTGCTGCAGAAATCTATCATGTTAATAACAATAATTTTCACAGTTACATGTGACCATTTGCACGCAAGGAAGCCCTGCTGTTGGGAGAAGTCTTAAGAAACGAGGAAGCACCTAACTGGGTTTGCTTTCTTGTTTCCAAAACAGCCAAAAGGAAGGAAGACTGTGCCTGGAGAAGTGGCACAGCAGCAGAGTGACACCCTGCTCCCCTGGCGCCAGCAGCAGAGCGCCCACGGCCTGCGACGCCAGAAGCGAGACTGGGTCATCCCGCCCATCAATGTGCCAGAAAACTCCAGAGGACCCTTTCCACAGCAGCTGGTTCGGGTAAGTTAAAGAAAAAGAAACAAATTATAATACTAATGGTAATCTTGGAGTGGCTGTAGGGAAGAAGTAGGTGTCATCCAAGCTCATGGCATGGGAGAGCAGGCTCAAAGTACAGGATCTGCTTTTCCTCATGCAAGAAAGGTTGTTGCATTTTGCCCATGGCTGGAACACTTCTTGCCCCAGTTTTCTTTCCCCAGCTGAACAGCAGCCTAATCACCTTCTTCAGCCAGTCCTTCCAGAGGCTCCAGCAGTGCTGCCAGGATGGCACTTTGCCTGGCGCTCTCATCCAGGCAGCAGCTGCAGGTATGAGGCTGGGTTGGGTGACACCCCAGCTGGGGCTGCCGTGTCCTTCCCTCCTCCTCAGAGCCCCAGGGCAGCCGCATGGCAGGGCCTGAGGGGTTGGCTGCCTGCCCCTGCTGCAGGTGGGTCCCTCAGCCTCCCTGTGGTGCTGGTTTCTTTCTTTACAGGGATGATCTCTGAGATCAAGTTTACCCATGTGGTTTTCTGCGATGATTATTGGATGACAGGAAAAGAAAAAGCTGGGGAAAGGGACCTTTGACAGACACATTTGGTTGACACATTACTGCTGTTGATAAGTGTTAGTAAAATACAAATGTGTGTTGCTATTCCTCTTGTGAGTGCTGGTTTCAGGTTTTGGAACAGTCGAAATATTAGCTATAAAAAAAGAATTCCCAGGCAGACTCTTTCAGCTCTTTCTTTGGAATAAAATGGTGACAATTATAAAATTTCAGAACTTATTTTGAGCAACAGTAGTTTGTCATTGGCATCCCATCTCAGCAAGTTCACCTAGTCATCTTGAAACAGTGCCTGGATTCAAATGAGTTGTCATCATTACCAGTTTCACACTGGTTAGTTGATACTATTCTGCACAACCCATGTCTGGGAGGAAGAAAGGAGCTTGATGCATCCTTTAGAAGTTCAGGTGAACTTTGCAATAACTCATGCCATGACGGAAGGTACATGTTCCCAATTCACCAAGTATTGGGTAAAGTGGAATTGTTGGTGTCGTTTCTTTGTGCAATTAGGGAAGTGCAAGGGATAAAAAAGTAGCATGTTTTTACAGCTGTCTTGGAAACACAGGGATAGAAGCCAAAGAGTCTCTGTGTGGTCAGCAGTGCTGGGTATGGAGTTAATCCATTAAAGTGTTGTTCTACTAAGTTAAAGAAATCTGTGAAGAGGAAAATAAATTGATGTGTCAAAAATATCTTCCTAAATCAGATTAATAATTTAGATTAATTCCTGAAGTCCTGTGAAAAATGAGTGGAGTACTTGCAAAACGAATTTACGTCCTGTCCTGCTCCCTGCTGATTTCTTTTGAGCTTTGACTAGACAGCAAGAGGACAACTTGGCACTGGCTTACCATGGTAGATTTGTTGCTTTATAAGGACTGAAATCTCTGTGGCATTTTTTTCCCCTATAGTCTGGAGATGAAACAGAAAGACTTGAGAATGCTTTTAAGCATTTAAGCAATGCTTAAAAGTCCAGTATTCATGAGCATGACAAATAATAAATTTTATATAGGTGCAGAGGAATTGATATTCATTGGTTAAACTACCAGTAACCTTGGAAAGATAACCTAGCTGATGGAAACACAGAGCTCCCAGATATTCAGTGATAAAACATGCCATGGCAGGTTTTAAATATAGATCCCAGAGAAAATACTGAAAAATAAGTTAAAAAGTGGTGTAGGAAGGAAAGAAAGAAAGGGCTAACAAAGGGCTGCTTTCCTTTTCACCTGACATCCAGAAAGTATCATAATGACAGGGAAGATGGTACAAAGACTGCAACTTGATTAAGCATGGGCCCCCTGATGTTTCAGGCTTGGGTTGAGTTTCTGCTCATCTGCAGCATCTGGCACGTTTGCTGGCCTCCAAATGTGAAGCTTGGGTGATTCCTAGCAGGAGTTACAGCTTTCCCTGTTAGACTTTGCTCTTTAATTATCCAGAATAGGGCAAATCAGCGTCTTCTAAGACCAGCACTATCTGTTTATTTCCATCCACATAATTCTCAGTTTGCCCTGGAGCATTGTGCTGTCTCCTAGATCTAGGTAACATTTTGATCTGATTTCCCATGCTTTTGCTCAGTGGGCACTGAATATTTTCATGTCCATCTGCTAACAAACTGGAGCTAGAAGTGCCCATGTGAAGTTACAGCTCAGATCCCCTTTGTGGGGAAGGAAATCTGTCACAGTTTTCCCCACAACTGTATATAAAGCATCCAAACCTAACACTGCTTCCTGGACACTGAACCTTTTTTGGTCCAGAGAGCCCTGCTTTGAGCTCACGTTTTATAGATATAACCCATGGAAACCTGTTCCTCCATGATGCTGTCTTTGGTTCTGGTTACCTCCAAGGATGGGAAAGGGATGGCGTGAAAAACCGGAGTATTGCACACCAAAAAGCCCTACCAGAAGTACATTTTCACAGGAACACTTGCTGTTTGCGTTTTTATAGGTCAGAATAATTTGAAATGCATAGGCAAATCTTTTGGGTTCCCTCCTACTCCTGCTTCCTATTGTGAAGGCAAAATTTCCATTTTATGGAAGTTGATTAGTTACTTGTCAGTATTTTTAGCAGGGCTGTGCCTGAATGAAGTTTAAATCATAGCAAAGGTGAATGCAGCTTGATGGGAGCCACATACCTCGAAATGCAGCCCTTTCTGGTTCAGCTGGGATCAACTATAATTCTCTGCTCATTAAACCATTTCATTCTGATAAAATACATTAAATGAAAAAGTTTTTAGGAAAAAAAAAAAAAAAAGAAAAAAGAAAAAGAAAAAAGGAAGACATCACAACATTATCCCTGCCAAAAAAACCACTGTTAATTACAGGGTTTTTTTCTTTCAAAGGAATATCTGTGTCTGTTCATATGCATCAACCACACTAACTCGAAAATGTTTTTTCAGAAAAATAATATATAAAAAAGAATAGTAATAGGAATTTCTGATTAGTTTTGGCTGCTGAAAAGATTTGCTTATTCTTCAAAGAATTAAAATAAACGTCTGACATGTATAAGCTAAAAATAATTTTTATTGGTATAAAAGTGTTTTGCAAATTTTGGTTTTGTCTTTAAGCTGAGAAAACATTTATTAAATGTTATTGATATATGTGTATTTATTTTGCAAACACTTTAAAAAATCTTGGGTGTAATTTCCTTGTGCTTCACTTGAACCTTTGTACTAGGAATAATATTTTACATGCTGTGAAATATTTTACTGTAGTGAAGATAATTTTATGACTAATTGTCAGGTATAACTATGAGATCCATAAAAATGTCTGTTAAAAATACAAAACCAATATGAAATCCCCCTCCCTCTCCAAGCAAATGACTCATGCAGGCACACTGATCAACTAAGATAGTATCTTAAATAGTTGCACCCTTGCTGAGTACCATCTATTTTGTCACTGACTCATCCTTTTTAGCTACATGTGTAGCTAATGCTTAATTATCTATATACTAATTATCTATTAGCTGATCTTGTATTTCATCCTCTTTTGAACTTCAAAAAGTATCTCAGTTTTGTATCCACATACAAGCTTCTGGCTTCTTCTAACAGGAATCCTGAGTTGATTTTCATGGCCAAAGTCTTGGCCCATCTCACTGGGCTGCATGAAAATAATTCATTTAAAAGACCAACAGTCTTGTGCAGGACCAGCCTTTGGTCATGGTATACTTAGATATTGGGCTCCTCTATTGACCACTGCAACCTTATTGACCTTTATGAATGCTCCAAACTTCCAGCTTTAGCTTAATCACCTTTCTAGAGCTCTTACGAGCCACCTGTCTCTAACTTGATCTTCACTTTGATTTTCATAGACCCTAATTTTTCCAGCTTTCCTTTAATAAACTTGGAAGTGAAAAATGTGCTATTTGGCCATTAGATCTCTTAATATAAAAAAGTTGCTTGTTCTCATTACACCAGCATGAAAATCCAGTGAGGATGACAGATGCAGGATCTCAGTGCTCTTACCAACTGCCTTGATTGCATGCCACAGGCACAGCATGTTCTCTCATATCCAAGAGCTGATCATCTCAAACAAGAGAATACTAGAAATAATCTAATGTGTATAACAGGGAATAAGAGTGAAGGATGCATTTTATGTAAGTTTAATCAGAAAGTCCTGAAGTGGTTTGGAAAGTTGGCTGAGTGTGATATACCTGAAGGCTCTTGCACTGCTTCTTAGCCGAGGTGTTGTTGATTGGTTGGGTTTCATGCAGCACGGGGCATGTTAATGGAGTAAAGAGCTCTTCTTAGAGCTCTAGAAAACCTGCAGTGAACTCATGGGTAGGTTAAGCTATATGGTGAAACTGGATACCACACTCAAGAGCTCCGCAGCCTATTTGTGTCCTGTAGCCCATCCTGGCACTGGTGTAGCAAGGTAGTTCTCCAAAAGCCTAAAATCCCTGTGTTGAAGGTACACATGAAGGATACTGAGCTGCACAACTCCCTCCAGCTTGGGCCATCAGTCCTCAATATTGCCATTTCCTTTCCTCATCCTGGATGTTTCAGCATGCACCTTTGCACTGTTTTAAATAGTTTTATTGTAGGAAATCCCTTATGCCTCCTCTATCAACCATGTTGCTTACTGCTGTGAAATTGACAGTTCAGAATCCATTAACTCCCAGCTGCAAGACAGATGGCATCTGTCTGTGGTGAGAGAAGGTTTGTTGAAAAAAAAGCCTTGCAAATGCTTCCCAAAGGACATCAGACCTTACTTTTCCTGAGAGAGATGTGGGCAGCCTCTATTATAAATAGGCCTAGGTCTTCCTTGTTCTTCAAGGGAACAGGTGTTTCTTTTGCCTTGCCAAGCACCAATGAAACCATTCTTAAGTCCTTCTTAATCTCCAGCACTTCACAGAAATAGTTGTAAATCCATGTTTCTGCCAAAGCTAGTGGGGCTACACCGGTACCATTTGGGAATCTAGGTCGAAGAAAGCAGAGGCCCAGTGCTTTATGGGCTTTACATGCACACACACAGCATTATGGATTGAAAAGTGCAGCTACAGCATAAATGTTCCATCTGAAATTCTCTTACAACAGCATTCAAGCCTATACTGTAATTATACATATTGTATTTCCTTGTATTCAGACCCATGGGGAATTTATATTGTCCTTGCTTAAGCCAGAGGGACTGAAGGAAAGCAGTCATTTAATGATTCAGCTGTCTTGGGCTCTATGATTTAATCAATCATCTGAAAGAAATTTTTAGATTCTTTGTGTTTAGAGTTCTCTTGTCTGAGCAGAAAATGTTCCCTTTTTGAATTGCTTTAATAGCTGTATTTATGCAGCTGAAAGTTCCTTAAGAAATGAAAGTAAAATCAAATTGCTGAGAATGCCTAGATAATTTATCGGAGAATATTCAATTAGAATATATTAATATTTTAGATTTCCATCATTAATTTAATATTCAGAGATTTAATTTAGTCGTTGAATTGCTGTAGTGCCATGCGTGGGTAGATTGTTAGGCTGAGTGCTTAAAACACCTGCCACAAATGGGTGAATCTCACTTTGATTCCCAAGAGCACAAATGCCTTTCCACTGACATAAGTCTTGCAGCAAAAACTCAGACACTAAATCTTGCCTGTGCTCTGCATTTTTCCATAATTGCAGAATGGAATAATACAATCTTCTAGCAGAAATAAATGCAAAAGCCTCATTTATTTATGCATTCAAATCCAGACTGAGGGAATGTGGTGCCTTGTGGTTGTGAGTATGTCAGTTTATTACTGTAGAATTTCGTTTTGCCAACCCAGCCTTGTTACTTACTCAAGGAGAACCATCCTAAGTGAGGTTGGAATTTTAAGGTGATTGACACTGCAGACAAATGTCAAGGACTCCCATTGTCCAGTTCAGTTAAAAATCCCACCTTTGAGATTTTGCCATTTTCCAGGAGTCTTTGGGAATAGTATCATGAGTGGAAAAAAGCCCCATTAAATCTTAAAAAACCACTAAATTGTAAAATTCCATGTCATGAATGTCCATTGAATACAGTAGCAGTTGCACGAAAGAAATGAAACAAACTTTTAATTTCGCACAGAACAGAAGAACTGAGATTCTCAGAAGCCATTTGGAGCAATGAAACTCTGTTCCCACTCTTCCCACATGGAAAGCACCAACATGAAATTTCAGAAATCTGAAAATTCATTGAGAATATTTCTGATTTTCTTCAGGTTTAAGCAGAATCTTGGAATGTCAGTATTTTTGGTAGGGGTCAAAGTCAAGTTGGAGTCCAGGTGTCATCATTATAGGATCAATGTTTGTGCTTAGCACTTGGTATCTTAAAACTTAACTTCACAGATGTAGATGATTAACATGGAACAAATCCTGCTCAAATTTGTGTTAACACATTCCTAGAAAGCAAAGGCGTCATGTAGTGACTGATTTTGCAAGCATGAGAAACAGAGAAGTTCTGAAGAATGATCTTTGCCTAGGTGTTTTTCCATACAGGATCTGATCTTTTCAGTCTATTTGCATAAGTAAGGATTGTCTTTCTTTCACAAATAGGAAACAGAGACAGAAAAGCTGAGGGGCTTTGTTGTAGACCACAGAGCTGTTGTCATGGCCAGGAGCAGCACTCTCTGGTTATTGGCATCTGAGCCTGTCCTTGGGTTATTTGAAGAATCTCACAATGGACTCAGGTTTTATCTGAGTATTCAGAAATCTTTTGTTGGTTTCTGTCTTTCTGGTTATATTCAGTCACTTCAATTTGTGTCTGAGTTCAGCTGCTACAGCTGTGCATCAGGTCTGCTAATGGCTTGTTTTTAACCATAATTCAAAGGTGCTTGTCTGCCAGGATCCAGAGACTAAGCAGCAGCTCCCTTTCTCTGCTGGGTCTCAGGCAATTCCTTTACCATCACCCCCATCCAGCTCTTACCTTTTAGGTTCTGCTCCAAGTTCACCTCGGGAGCAGGAAATGTAGGAAGCACAGAAGGATAAGTACCCCTCGCCTTCAGCCGTCGTACCAGGCGCACTGCAAAAGAGTTCATCAATCACTCCAAGGAGTATTTAGCTGCAATACCCCATTGCACATATTGCAACATATCATTACATCCCCATCCTCTCCAGAAAGTGAGATAACTGTAATAGCCACTCAGTATGGCTGTTATTATGTGGAGAGGCAAAGACAGGAAGGCATAGTCGGAGCTAATGTACGCAGCTCAGGAAAGCTATTGAAAATCTGTAAAAACAGAGTGTACACAAAAACAGTGGGTTAATTTGCTAGGAAAAAAGCTTTGGCTTTAAAAAAAAAAAAAAAAATAGCAATAATGAAAAGAAGCTGAGACATGAACAGAGACAAAGAACTTGCAATCTGCCCCTGTGCTGCAGTAGTTCATTATTTAACACTCATCACCCACATTAGTAATAGGTTACTGTGGGACTTGGCTTCCTTGATGAGTTGAAATGGAGTCCCGAAGACAGAGTGGTGCTGTGTGGGTGTGAGTTTGGATTTGCAGAACGATGGTGCAGATATAACCTTGACAGCTAGGCTGGTGCTGAAATTCACTGCATCAGGCTGGAATGAGATAGGAAGCAGAAAAAAACCACACTTCTTTCCTTACTAATGCATATGTTCTTGCTAGTCTGCACCACCGAAGAATTAAATTCAACACCGTGGAATTTCGGATGTCAGCTTTTAAGATTTTAGAGAATTTACTCTTGGGCTAATTTTAAGCTTTCACTGCTGTAGTTAATTGTTTTATTTATAACTGCTGAGATTTTCAGTGATAAAGGTGTCACAATCTAAATCCTTCCTCAGCTGTCTCTAATACAGACTGAGGAACAGTGTAAGCCATGGTTACATGAGAAGGCAACAAGGAGTGCATGTGCAGCAATTTACCAGAGTTTCATTAAATACCCCATTTCTTTACAGTTTGTTGTTTCTCATAGCTCTTACCATATTTTTAATAATTACCATATTTTAACAACATTCATATTTGTTGCTAATTTCCTTAATTTAAAGGACATTTTCTTCATATGTGAACAGTTAGAGAACTTAAAAACAAACAAACAAAACCTTGGATTATATTAAGGGAAACGTTTTGCCCAAGGCAGTTTGGGTATCTGCAGATGGTTCTGAACATTTTGGCCCTTGTTCAGCAGAGATTTTAAGTACGTGTCTGAATTTGAGCCTTTAAGTAGCTCTAGTGGCTCTTCTGAGTCTATTTAGTGTCTGCAGACTAAGGACATGAGCAGTGCCTTACTGGATTAAGACCAAGCATTCAGCGTCATGCAATACCAACCTCTTTGGCAATGCTTGTAGCTTTTCTTACGTTTCTGATGTTATTTATGTTTCTCTGCACGCACTGTAAGCATACAGAGACCACAATTCCAGATGTACTGAGTCTTCACATATGCCATGCAAATGTGGCATGTTTTTTCTAACGTGCACCAAGTGAGAAACTAGCCAGTAGATCTTGGTTTCGTATTTTTGGCACCAGGTAAAGAAAGATGAATTATTTTTCCCTCCTTGAACCAACAGAAATTACTGCATTCTCTAGAAGCCCCTGCAGCAGCTGGGCAGGATGAGCTCACCCTTCAAGTGGGAGGGGGGTTGCCCACAGGTGCAGAAGGTTTTGTCTTCCAGGAGAAATGAGGTGCGTTTGACTGGATCTGACCCTGGCTGTGGGTACTCTGTGGAAAAACCCTCTAGGAAAAACAGGGGCTGTTTGTGCTTCACTGAGGATGAGAGAAATGTGCTGGTGAAAGACTTCAAGGTGAGTGACTTTTTGGAGCATGATGCAGGGCTCAGCTAAAAGTGGCTGGAGGGAGAAGCAAAAGAAACTGTTGTGACCAGAGCTTGAGTGTCCTGTGTAAAAGAGAGCAAGCTAGCAAAAGAGTGAAAATGAGGATTTGGCGTGGCTTGTGGTGTCATTTCATATTGATGGAGGCCTACTGAGTATGCACCCAGCCTCACAAGACCCCAGGTGAGGCCCTGCAGTGTGTGGGGTTTCATCTCTGATCTCTTCCCACATGTCAATGGGCAAGTGGAGGGAGCGGCTGGGGGATGAGGAGTCAGCAGGAGCTATTATTGCAGTCAGGTGATCGGTTAAAAAACTTCAGATAACATTTGAAAGGGATTTTGTCCGTGCCTCAGGTCTGTACATTATTTCTGGAATGTGTATGTGTTTACATATATATGTATGTCATGTATGCATGACATACAGCTGAAAAAGAAGTCATGCAGAGTATTTAGCCTTATCAGAGCAAACTACTTTGCCCTCCCCTTGCAAAGCTTTACCTGAGTAATTCCACTTTGGGGATTGGGTTTTGGAGACCATAACTAAGCCTCTATGATTTGAGTTAGAAACCTCTAAAAACAGAAGTTTCCAGTGAAAATATTAGCAGACCATTAAATGCTGGCAGGGATTGCTGGGACAGTTCACTGTCCTGGCTCCCTTTTTCACTCATGATCTCCACTCATTTTAATCAAAACATCGCATGGCCTGTGGAGATATTTGCATCTATACTTGGTGTTACAGTCCTTTTGGGCTGTTTTGCAGATGACTTATTTGTTTGGTTTGTTCTTCAAGGCTTTGTGAGCTATAACACTTATTTAAGTAAATAAGCTCATTTTATTGTCATAAAACGTAGGGTAGTTTAAGGAAGGAGAAGGGCCATGTGGGCTCTCGTTGTGGTCCAGAAAATGAAAGGCATGCTTTGTGTCATGAAAAGGCTGTAGGGCTTGTGATTTCCCTTTTTAGGGAAAATGACAATGTGTGGTCCTCCAGCAGCCTCCTCTGCTAATGAAACTCCTCTTGGGAAAGAGGTTGAGCTATCGTGCCCCTGTTACTATGGGACCACAAAAAATTGAGTGGAAATGGCCATTTTGCTGTATTTTCAAGTCACTGTGGAAAGTGGCAGCTAAAAGGCAGTGTTTCTGCTTTTCAGAGTTATTTCTAAAGTAGCATCACTGGAAAGGAGCATATTAGTAGAAAGACGGAAAGAAATTAAGATTAAGGATCTGTGCTAAAAAGTATTTCTAGTTAATCCACAGCCCCCTGAAGAGTTTTCTGTGAGTTGGAAAATATAAATGAATGCTTGGCCAGCTTACATTTTCAGTGGTGTGGTTTGCAGTGGAGTGATGACAGTTTACTTACCAGTAAATGGCATTCAACTGCATCTAACAAAAAGAAATTAGAGTAGAAGAATCAGACATCATCAGAGCATAAATCTTTTACAGAAAATTACAGCAGTTATTTATTATTTGAAAGCAAAGAATTGAGAAGCAAGGTGGCGGTTTTCTTTCAGTAATGGGAAATACACCCTCTAATGTCTCCATGGCAAAAAGAAAATGCTGCAACCAAAGCATTCACATTCAGCTTGATGGCAAAAACACTCGTCGTTAGCATCTGTTTTTGCAGGGAAACTCCTGTTAAGAGAGGAATTTAAATATCGGAGGAAGCATTTCCACCAACTGTCTGGGTTTACCGAGTATTTCTCAGACAGTGTTATGTTTATGGCGCAGACTTTTGTGTGCTAAAGAAAAAGGCAATTCAAAATTTATGAAACAGCTGCTGTGTCTTTTGAGCACCTGAGGGACAGAATGACACAACGTGCATGTATTTCTGAAGTCACTAAAAAAAAAAGCCAAAACTTTGTTACTTCTTTTGAACCATAACCCATAACATCTGCAAGTATTAAAATGTTTTCTTATAATGTTTTAATTAGACATGAATACCAAATCAAACATTCAGGTATAACATGCTATTAGGAAATCATCTCTTTTTTTTCTCTTTCTGAATCCATCCAGTTGTTAAATGTCCCCTTTCCCTTCTTTTTTTTTAACTTCTTGTTCTTAATGAGACTTCCTCCTTCTCCCCATGACTCTTTATGTAAGCAACCTTAGCTCTTGATTAATCAGTAATTAGAGAAGGAGTCATACTGATTTCAAGTCTCTAGTATCATACTCTCCAGCTGAAATTCAAAACTAAAATCTAAAGGAAAGCTATAATGTCAATATTATGCTATGTCTAACCGTTGGATGACAAAATCGCATCAGAGTCAGTATGTATTTATGTAGGCACAAATCTGTCCTGCTTGATATTGGGTGCAACATAATCCTAATTCTCTCCCATGGCTGCTTTCCACACACAGTCCCTGTTCTGACCTGCCTTTGCCATGATCAGCATTCAGTATTTCACCTTAAAGTTTACTACAGCTTCTGTCATCTTACCTGACACATGCTGTTTCACTTCACGTTTGCTGAGCAGTTAGGGCCTAATTCAAAGTTTAATGAGCCCTCATTAACCTCTGTGAGCATTGGATCAATTCCTTGTAGTCTAATATGATAATAATGCCAGGATATTATGGAGTTAAAAGCTACCATACAGTGGTCAGGGGATAAAGTCACTGTGGGTGTGCGTCTTAATGGGGTATTAATTGGATAGAGGGTGTTTATAAGTACTGAGTACTGAGTGTGTATATTGTTGGAAGAACAGAATAAATGCTGAATGGTATGATCATAAAGTAAGGAAAGCTTGAGTTTCCTTTTGCATCAGTCTTATTATTATAACTATCCATCAGGCATTTGAGGAGTTAATGCAGGTTGGAGAGAGTCTTCTGGCCCAGGTTAATGGGTGCTGTCACTGATAATTCATCTTCTCTCTTGTAATCCTGTTCTGAAATTCTGCCCACAGTGGCTCCATCAAAATCCTTCCTCAAGAAGCAAAGGATTCGCTGGAAAGGATTTATCGAAAAGAGCTGCTAATTACACACAACAACATTTAAAATAACCTAAAATGTTGTGCTGTCTGAGCTCCTGTTGCCAGTAAGCCTTCTGTCAGCAAGCCATTGAGGCTGGCTCTCTGTTCCTGTGGACCGCTTGTACTATTCCCTTGAGGCTGTGCTGATAGAGGACCTACACTGAGGCATGTAAAAGTGACCCATATTACATATTTTATTCTGCTTTCTCCATTTTACCCTGTCCAGATTTAAAAACATTCTTAATTCTCGAAGATTGTGTATTTATTAAGCACCACATACGGGAGCTGCTGGGGCCCCAGGGTGGGGGGAGGCTGCACATAATAGGGCTGTGCCTGGCCTTGCCCTTCTGCTTCAGCCTTCCTCTAGTCCATGTGCTTTTCCTCTCCCATTGCCCCTTGGAAGCCCTGCCCCATGGCAGGGATCAAATCCAGCTAAGCAGAGGCAGAGCTGCAGAGACCATGTAGACTTGTCCTGCCCAACCTCAGCTACAGCACTTACCTGCATTTCCCATTCCCTGTCTGGAGGAGGGGGCAGGAGCACTGCTGTGCCTTGCAGGGAATTAGTGCAGACACACACATTTGTCAGGAGCAGAGCAGTGATGGAAGCTACATCTTGGTGTGCAGGGGGGATCAGGCACAGTAAAGAATTAATCCTTGTTCATTTCCATTTCATTTTGTGCCGAAGGGAGTTGGATACCTGGGTGCCTTAGCAAATCCTGCCTCATGCTCACATGCCTTTAATTTGTGGATCTTTAGAGCTTAGGACCGTTTTCCATTTCTTCTCTGCTGTGCCAGGAGACAGGGCCCTTAGGATAAAGAAAAACAGTGGGAATGGCTTGCCTTGGCTTTTTATGCTGTTTCAGCTCTTTAAAGGTAAATGTCCTTAAAATAAACTGTATAGCAATGTGGGAACATCCACAAGGCAGGAGTGAACCTCATTCTGGGGCTGCAGAGCCATTCCAGTGCTCTCCCAGTTCCTCCCAGTAATGCAAAATAGGGGAGTTGCTCAGATGCAGACCTCTGGGTAGTAACGTGTGGAAAGGGACAGTGTGTCCCTCCACCGCCGGCGGTTCTCAGACCTGCTTGTGTGTTATCAAGAGAGCAAAATCACAGGCAAAGCTGGTGGAAGTGGCCTGCAGCACTGGGAGAGTGGCCAAACCATCCCAGGTGGTTGTGCGAACAGCAGAGGTGCAAGGGAGCAAGTGCTGTCAGTGCTCAGGATCCCTGGGAGCACAGCCACGTGTCCTGCACAACTGCCCTGGGCACCTCGAAACAGAGGCTGGCAG